>NW_026571207.1:899376-911876 GCF_026225935.1 Boleophthalmus pectinirostris | reverse complement strand
AGTTTCATCAGGTTTCCTCTGCACCTCGGACTTAAAGCCACAGTGCGGGACTTTCCCCGGCGCGATTCCGTGGAAATAGAAAGTTAAAGCCGCACTACGGAACATGGAGATGCAGATTAGAGCCAAAAACGAAGAAACACGACCAAAATGAGCAAAAAAACGCTTTATTTTTTTGTCTTAAAATGTCCAAATTACAGAGAAAGTCCTGGTCTGGTCCCGGTCTCAGTCTTGATCACCCGACAGACTAAAGGGAACCACCGGGCCCTGGTTTAGTCCTGGTTTAGTCCTGGTTTAGTCCTGGTTTAGTCCTGGTTTAGTCCTGGTTTAGTTCCTGGTTTAGTCCTGGTTTAGTCCTGGTTTAGTCCTTTTAGTCCTGGTTTAGTTCTGGTTTAGACCTGGTTTAGTCCTGGTTTAGTCCTGGTTTAGAGTCCTGGTTTAGTCCTGGTTTAGTCCTGGTTTAGTTCCCTGGTTTAGTCCTGGTTTAGTAGTCCTGGTTTAGTCCTGGTTTAGTTCTGGTTAGTCCTGGTTTAGTCCTGGTTTAGACCTGGTTTAGACTGGTTTAGGTTTAGTCCTGGTTTAGTGGTTTAGTCCTGGTTTAGTCCTGGTTTAGTTCTGGTTTAGTCCTGGTTTTAGTTCCTGGTTTTAGTCCTGGTTTAGTTCTGGTTTAGTTCCTGGTTTAGTTCTGGTTTAGTCCTGGTTTAGTTCTGGTTTAGGTCCTGGTTTAGTCTTGGTTTAGTTCCTGGTTTAGTCCTGGTTTAGTTCTGGTTTAGTTCCTGGTTTAGTCCTGGTTTAGTTTGGTTTAGTCCTGGTTTAGTTTAGTTCTGGTTTAGTCCTGGTTTAGTCCTGGTTTAGTCCTGGTTTAGTTCCTGGTTTAGTCCTGGTTTAGTCCTGGTTTAGTCCTGGTTTAGTTCTGGTTTAGTCCTGGTTTAGTTCTGGTTTAGTCCTGGTTTAGTTCTGGTTTTAGTCCTGGTTTAGTTCTGGTTTAGTCCTGGTTTAGTCCTGGTTTAGTTCTGGTTTAGTCCTGGTTTTAGTCCTGGTTTAGTCCTGGTTTAGTCCTGGTTTAGTTCTGGTGGTTTAGTCCTGGTTTAGTCCTGGTTTAGGGTTTTAGTCCTGGTTTAGTCCTGGTTTTAGTTCTGGTTTAGTTCTGGTTTAGTCCTGGTTTAGTCCTGGTTTAGTCCTGGTTTAGTCCTGGTTTAGTCCTGGTCTTCGGTCTCAGGTTTAATGAGAGTCTAAATCAAGAGCTTATCTCCTCCACACACCTGCTCCTGAAAGAAAGAAAGAAAGAAAGAAGAAGAGAGGGAGAGAAAAGAAGTGAGGGAGAGAAAAGAAGAGGATTAGGGAGGGAGGAAAGGAGGAGAGAAAAGAAAAGAGCGAGAAGAGAGAGGGAAAGGAAGAGAGAAGTTAGAGAGAGAGAATAGAAAAGACAGGGAGGGAGAGAGAGAAAAAGAAACGAGGGAGAAAGAGACGGCGAGAAAGGGAGAGAAGAAGAAAGAGAGGAGAGACAGAGAGAGAGGAAGAGAGAGAGAGAGAGGAAGCGAGTGGGAGAAAAGAAGAGAACAAGAAGAGAGAGGGAGAAGAAGAGAGGGAGAGAGAGAGAGAAAAAAGAGAGGGAGGGAGGGAGAAAAAGAAAGAGAGGGGAGAAAGATAAAGAAGAGAGAGGAGGAAAAAAAGAGAACGGAGAGAAAGAGCTCAGAATGTCTCTTTCACCTGTCACTGTGTTCACCTGTCACAGTTTCACCTGTCACTTTCACCTGTCATTGTTTCACCTGTCACTTTTTCACCTGTTTTCACCTGTCACTGTCACCTTTTCACCTGTCACACCTGTTTTTCACCTGTCACACCCTGTCATTCACCTGTCACACCTGTCACTTTCACCTGTCACTTTTTCACCTGTCACTTTTTCACCTGTCACACCTGTCACTTTTCACCTGTCACTGTTTCACCTGTCACAGTTTCACCTGTCACTTTTTCACACTTTCACCTGTCGTCACTGTTCACCTGTCACACTGTCACTTCACCTGTCACTTTTTCACCTGTCACTTTTTCACTGTCACCACCTGTCACACCTGTCACTTTTCACCTGTCACATTTTCACCTGTCACTTTTCACCTGTCACTTGTTTGTTTCACCTGTCACACCTGTCACTTTCACCTGTCACTTTTCACCTGTCACTTTTCACCTGTCACCTGTCACAGTTTCACCTGTCACATTTTCACCTGTCACACCTGTCTCACCTGTCACTTTTCACCTGTCACTTTGTCACCTTTCACCTGTCACTCTTTCACCTGTCACTCTTTCACCTGTCACTTTTCACCTGTCACTCTTTCACCTGTCACTCAGAGAATTCCGGAGGAGTTTTAAGTTTGTAATTTTAACAGAATTTTCACTTTGGAAAAAAACGGATCAGAACATTTTCAAAATAAACATCTGCAAATCCAGAACTGAACCAGGTCCAGACCGAGACCAAGACCGAAGACCGAGACCGAGACCGAGACCGAGTGTTCCTGTGAATCTGATTTTCTACTTTTCACTTTTTATTGAAATGAAATCAAAACATGTTTTTAAAAACTCCGGAGCCAAAAACTTTAATTCCTCAGATGTGACTCGACTCGAACCATCTGCTCCAAAAACTCAAACTTTAAATAAAAATATTCATCATCAACAAACCAGAACTGAACCAGGACTAAAACAGGACTAAACCAGAACTGAACCAGGACTGGACCAGGACTAAACCAGGACTAAACCAGGACTAAACTAAACCAGGACTAAAACAGGACTAAACCAGAACTGAACCAGGACTGGACCAGGACTAAACCAGGACTAAACCAGAACTAAACCAGGACTAAACCAGGACTAAACCAGGAACTAAACCAGGACTAACCACTAGACCAGGACTAAACCAGGACTAAACCAGGACTAAACCAGGACTACTAAACCAGGACTAAACCAGGACTAAACCAGGACTGAACCAGAACTAAACCAGGACTGAACCAGGACTGAACCAGGACTGAAACCAGGACTAAACCAGGACTAAACCAGGACTAAACCAGGACTGAACCAGGACTAAACCAGGACTAAACCAGGACTGAACCAGGACTAAACCAGTTTCAGGTCCAGTTTTGTTTCTTTCAAACAGATGTACAGTTTTTTTTGTTTTTTTTAAATATAATATAATGTTTTCTGTTAAATGTTTGTTGTGTATTTTCAGGTGGGTTTGCAGAACGACCCGAGTTGTGTGGAGGAAATCCTCAGGGTGAGTCTGACTCTGAACTTTAAAACATTTCAAGTCTGTGATGTTTGACGTTTCACTGTGAATCCTCCATGTTATTTACAAACTTCATCTCAGTCACTCAGTCGCTGTCTGTCCGGTTTTCATTTCTACTATGTTTTTTTTTTTTTTACACTCACTTTTTGGTTCACTCATGTCAGTGACCGGTGCCCGCTGACATGGCACAGCGGCATCGCCTGTGGCCGCGACAGTGGCAGAATTGTAATCGTTAACTCTTGTAAACTCCAAAAACGTGCATTGGGCGTGTGAGAAATCGAACAGGTCGTTGCGCTCGTCATTGACGATGGAGCCACAGGTGCGTTACTGGACACGAGCACTTTCCAATAACATATAAATGTGCCACCATAGGCGGCACTATATTGTTTTTGTTCTGCTTTTTTTCTTCTTCTTATTTTTCTAATCACATGGCTCAGGTTCGGTGACCTGTCGCCCATGAAAACCCATGTTTCAAGACCCAACAGGTCTAGAAAAAAAGGGAAGAACAGGGCACTTTAGCGCCTCCTGCAAGTGCTGCAAGTGCTGCTCATTGCCGCTTGCGGTTCTATTTGTTGTTATGAAATAAAATGTTCGTGTGTTGCTTTTACGTTTATGTTCAGAACACAGTCGTCTTTGTACTCGGCAGCATCACCTGCTCGTCTGTGTGGAGATATTAATGCCACACTGCGGAACATTCCAGACAAAACATCTCCGTAGAGACCAGTAAAGTCACACGTGGTGAATCACAGACGGTCGTCGGGGTCACGGGGGCGAGTGCGGCGACGAGCCTCTGACCCCCGTCGCTGCCATCGCCGTAGTAACAGCATCACAACAGCGACATCATCTCTCAGAGCGCACTGATGTCAGAGGGCTGTCGCCTAGCAACGCTGCATCCTCTCATCAGGACCACAGACACACAGAGACTAAACCAAGACTAAACCAAGACTAAACCAGGACTGAACCAGGACTAAACCAAGACTGAACCAAGGACTAAACCAGGACTAAACCAGAACTAAACCAAGACTGAACCAGGACTAAACCAAGACTAAACCAGACTAAACCAGGACTAAACCAGGACTAAACCAGGAGGACTAAAGGACTAAACCAGACTAAACCAGGACTAAACCAAGACTAAACCAGGACTAAACCAGGACTAAACCAAGACTACTAAACCAGACTAAACTAAACCAAGGACTAAACCAGGACTAAACCAGGACTAAACCAAGACTAAACCAGACTGACTAAACCAAGGACTAAACCAGGACTAAAACTAAACAAGACTAAACCAGGACTAAAACTAAACAGGACTAAACCAAGACTAAACCAGGACTAAACCAGGACTAAACCAGGACTAAACAAGGACTAAACCAGGACTAAACAGGACTAAACCAGGACTAAACCAGGAGACTGAAAACCAGGACTAAACCAAGGACTAAACCCAGGAGACTAAACCAAGGACTAAACCAAGACTAAACCAAGACTGACTAAACCAAGACTAAACCAGACTAAACCAGACTAAACCAGAAAACCAGGACTAAACCAAGACTAAAGACTAACCAGGACTAAACCAGACTAAACCAAGACTGAACCAGGACTAAACCAAGACTAAACCAGAAACCAAGACTAAACCAGGACTAAACCAGGACTAAACCAAGACTAAACCAGACTAAACCAGAACTAAGGACTAAACCAAGACTGAACCAGGACTAAACCAGGACTAAACCAAGACTACTAAACCAGAAAACCAGAGACTGAACCACTGACTAAACCAAGACTAAACCAGACTAAACCAAGACTAAACCAAGGACTAAACCAAGACTAAACCAGGACTAAACCAAGACTGAACCAGGACTAAACCAGGACTAAAACCAAGACTAAACCAGGACTAAACCAGACTAAACCAGGACTAAACCAGGACTAAAACTAAAGGACTGAAGACTGAAACCAGGACTAAACCAGAGACTGAACCAGGACTAAACCAGGACTAAACTAAACCCAAGACTGAACCAGGACTAAACCAAGACTAAACCAGAAACCAAGGACTAAACCAGGATTAAACCAGGACTAAACCAGACTAAACCAAAGACTAAACCAGGTCTAAACCCAAAGATGTGTTTAGAGTATTTCACCAGAGAACGAGGGAGCGAGGGAGTGTGAAAGAGAGAGAGAGAGAAACAGAGCGAGGGGAGAAGAGGAGAAGAATGTTTCTCCATAAAAATCGAGCGCGTCATCGGGAACGTGAGTCATCGACAGAACAGATGCATGATGGGAAACTGTGACATCACCCGGACATTACACACTCACCTTTGACCTCTGGAAGAGAGAGAGAGAGAGAGACAGAGAGAGAGAAAAAGAAAACAGAGGAGGAGAGAGAGAGAGACAGAGAGAGAGAAAAAGAAATCAGAGGAGGAGAGAGAGAGAGAGACAGAGAGAGAAAAAGAAAACAGAGGAGGAGAGAGAGAGACAGAGAGAGAGAAAAAGAAAACAGAGAGGAGAGAGAGAGAGAGACAGAGAGAGAGAGAAAAAGAAATCAGGAGGAGAGAGGAGAGACAGAGAGAGAAAAAAGAAAGAGGAGAGAGAGAGAGAGAGGAGAGAGAAAGAAAGAAGAGAGGAGGAGAGAGAGAGAACAGAGAGAGAGAGAGAAAAAGAAAACAGAGGAGGAGAGAGAGAGAGACAGAGAGAGAAAAAGGAAACAGAGGAGGAGAGAGAGAGAGACAGAGAGAGAAAAGAAAAAAGAGGAGGAGAGAGAGAGAGACAGAGAGAGAGAAGGAAGGGGGAGAGAAGAACAGAGACAGAGAGTAAAAGAGAAAACAACAGAAGAGAGGAGTGAGAGAGACACAGGGAGAGAGGAAGAGAGAGAGACAGAGAGAGAGAAAGGAGGGGTAGAGAGGAAGAGAGAGAGACAGGGAGAGAAAGAAACAGTAAGGGTAGAGAGGGAGAAAAAAGAAAGGGAGAGAGAGAGAAAAGAGGGGTAGAGAGAGAGAGAGAAAGGAGGAGTAGAAAGAGAGAGAGGGAGAAAGGAGGGTTAGAGAGAGAGAGAGAAAAGCGGGGTAGAGAGGAAGAGAGACAGAGAGGGAGAAAGAGAGAAAGGAGGGTTAGAGAGAGAGAGAAAGAGAGAGAAAGGAGGAGTAGAGAGAGAGAGAGAGAGAGGTTATGGAGTGATGTAGAGAGAGAGAGAAAGAGAGAGAAAAGAGGGGTAGAGAGGAAGAGAGAGAGAGGGAGAGAAGAGGGGTAAAGAGGAAGGGAGAGAAGAAGAAAGAGGGAGAGAGAGGAAGACGGAGAGAGAGAAAGGAGGGGTAGAGAGGAGAAGAGCGAGAAGAAGAAAGAGGGAGAGAGAGGAAGAGGGAGAAAAGAGGGGTAGAGGGGGGAGAGAGAGAAAGAGAGAGGAAAAAAGAGAAAGAGGGAGAGGAGAGAGAGCGAGGAGGGAGAAAGAGAAGGAGAGAACTTCAAAAGAGGGGTTGATAAGGAGAGAGAGAGAAGAGAGGAGGAAGAGAGAAGAAGAGAGAGAGAGGGAAGAAGAAAGAGGGAAAGAGAGAAGGAGAGAACAACCGACAAGAGATGAGAGAGAGAGAGAGAGAAGAGTGAAGAGAAGAGAGAGAGAGAGAGTGAAAGAAAGAGAAAAGGATAGAGACAGGCTCGGAGAAAAGAAGAAGGAGGGAGAGAAGGAAAGGATGAAGAATGGATGAGAGCCAGAGAAAAAGGTAAAGAGAGAGAGAGAGAGAGAGAGGTTATGGAGTGATGTGGAGAGAGAGAAAGAGAGAAGGATAGAGAGATGGAGGGATGAGTGCAGTGGAAAGTGGAAAGAGAAAGGAGGGGAGAGAGAAGAAGAAAGAGAAAGGAGAGAGAGAGAGAGGAGAGAAAGAGAAAGGAGAGGTAGAGAGAGAGAGAGAGAGTGGGAGAGAAAGAGAAGGAGAGAAGAGAGAAGAGAGAGAGAGAGGAGAGAAGAGAGAGAGAGAGAGAAAGGGAGAGAAGAGAGAGAGAGAGGAAGAGAGGAAGAGAAAGAAGAAGAGAGAGAGAGAGGAGAAGAGAGAGAAGAGGAGAGAGAGAGAGAAAGAGAGAGAGAGAGAGAGAGAAGAGAAAGAGAGAGGAGAGAGAAGAGAGAGAGGAGAGAGAAGAGAGGAGAGAGGAGAGGAGAGAGAGAGAAAGAGAAGAGAGGATAGAGAGAAAGAGGGAGAGGAGAAGAGGAGGGGTAGAGAGAAGAGAGAGGGAGAGAGAGAAAAGGAGGAGAAAGAGAGAGAGGAAGAGAAGAAGAAAGAGAGGTAGAGAGAGAGGGAGAGAAGAGAAAGGAGAGAGAGAGAGAGAGGGAGAGAAAGAGAAAGGAGGGAGTAGAGAGAGAGAGGGAGAAGAAAGAAAGAGAGAAGAGAGAGAGGGAGAGAAAGGAGAAAGGAGAGTAGAGAGAGAGTGAGGAGAGAAGAGAAAGGAGGGATAGAGAAGAAGAAAGAAAGAGGAAGAGGAGAGAGAGCGAGAGGGAAAAAAGGGAAGAGAGGAGAGAACTTCAAAAGAGGGGATAAGGAATAGAGGGGGGGAGAGGAAGAGAGAGAAGCAAAGGAGGGAGAAAAGAAAGGGAGGGAAGAGAAAGAGGAAAGGAGAGAGAGAGAACAACCGAAGAGATGAGAGAGAGAGAGAGAGAGAGAGAGTGAAGAAAGAGAAAAGGATAGAGACAGGCTCGGAGAAAAGAAGAAGGAGGGAGAGAAGGAAAGGATGAAGAATGGATGAGAGCCAGAGAAAAAGGTAGAGAGAGAGAGAGAGAGAGGAGAGAGGTTATGGAGGCAAAAGGAGTGATGTGGAGAGAGAAAAAGAGAGAAGGATAGAGAGATGGAGGGATGAGTGCAGTGGAAAGTGGAAAGAGAAAGGAGGGGTAGAGACGAGAGAGAGAGAGGGAGAGAAAGAGAAAGGAGGGGTAGAGAGAAGAGAGAGAGAGAGAGGGAGAGAAAGAGAAAGGAGAGATAGAGAGAAGGAGAGAGAGAGGGAGAGAAAGAGAAAGGAGGAGAGAGAGAGAGAGAAGAGAAAGAGAAGAAAGAAAGAGGGAGAGAGAGGAAGAGGGAGAGGAGAGAGAGCGAGGAGGGAAAAAGGGAAGGAGAGAACTTCAAAAGAGGGGTTGATAAAGAGAGGGGGGGAGAAGGAAGAGAGAGAGCAAGGAGGGAGAAGAGAAGGAGGTGGAAAAAAAGGAGGAAGAAGAAAGAGGGAAAGAGAGACAGAGAGAACAACCGACAAGAGATGAGAGAGAGAGAGAGAAGAGTGAAAGAAAGAGAGAAGGATAGAGACAGGCTCGGAGAAAAGAAGAAGGAGGGAGAGAAGGAAAGGATGAAGAATGGATGAGAGCCAGAGAAAAAGGTAGAGAGAGAGAGAGAGAGAGAGAGGTTATGGAGTGATGTGGAGAGAGAGAAAGAGAGAAGGATGGAGGGATGGAGGGATGAGTGCGGTGGTGCAGAGGAGGTGAGTCAGACTCAAACCAAAAATAAACTCCGGTTTCACGTTTGACTCGAGCTCAACGACCAGAGAAGAAGAAACAGACCAGTTACTCCAGATGCCCTCCCACACTCTCTCCTACACTTACTCCAGATGCCCTCCCACACTCTCTCCTACACTTACTCCAGATGCCCTCCCACACTCTCTCCTACACTTACTCAGATGCCCTCCCACACTCTCTCCTACACTTACTCCAGATGCCCTCCCACACTCTCTCCTACACTTACTCCAGATGCCCAAAAATGTGATCTTTTAACGCACTTTTATTGTAAATATAAATGAGTCTTCGAGGTTTTCTGAAGGCTCAAGAAAAAATACTGAATGAATTTTTGTTCTACTAATATATTTTTCCAGTATGTTTTATTCGGTGAGTAATAAACACGACGCTGGTCATCATTTCTAGATCGTTGTTTAAACTTGGACTGATATTTCTTGGGAAACAAAGGGTTAATATAATGAAATGGAAATGGACCAATCACAGTTTTTCGTCCAGTTGTATCCGGGTAAATCGGTGACTCCCCCTGCAGCGCTGAACTAAACAAACACCTGCGGGAGCTTCACTGGCTGGAACGAAGTTTGAGATTGACAGTTGTCTGAGCCAATCGGATTTCGCCGAGTTATGGGCGGGATCGGATCACCAAATCTTCCGGACCTTCGCGAAAACCCCGTGATAGCGTCATGTAAGCGAGACCACAGCGACGAAAACGGCACCGGACGCCTCGATTTGGACGGAGAAGAACGAGAAAGACCCTTGAACCGGCGCCCGCGGAAGCTCAGAGCGCGCGGCCGGTCCGTTGCATCTCACGACGGTCAGAAAAAAGTGAAAAAAGTGTAAAGAAAAGACGTCAAATTTAAAGAAACGGTCGCGGTGGACTTTTTCAAAATAAAAGCCAGTGAGAAACAGACGTTTACAATAAAATAAATAAATAAATAATAAAAACTGCATTAACTAACTGGAAGATATTTTGTTTCATCAGATTTAGAATTTTAAATGCGACTGAATTTCTCACTTTGAATTTTTTAACTCTGAAAAAAGAGTTATTTTTATTCTGAATTTTAGTGGCTGAAATTTGAAGTTTACTTTCAATTCAAAATAAACAAAAAAATCACCACAGATATTTTCAAGCCCTCAAATTCACCGGTCGAAATTCAGAACGTAAAATTCGCAGTGAAAAATTTCACAGCAAAAATCCAAGATGCCAAGGCAGAAGCAATCGATCACGTGAGCAAGGAGGATGGGGCTGTTTCCTATTGGCTGTTCGCATCTGTGGGCGGGGCTTACACTTAACCAATCAAAGAGATGAGGTTTTATGAGGCAAATTTTGACCAATCAGATCACGTCACTGCAACATTTTGTCTTTGTTACTAAGTTCGATCGGATCACTTTGGATCGATTGCTTCTGCCTCGGCATCTCGGATCTTTACTGTGAATTTTCTTCACCGCGAGTTTTACACTCTGAATTTTGACTGTTGAATTTGAAGGCCTGAAAATATTTGTGCTGAATATTTAAAAGGTGATTTTTTTAAATATTGAATTTTATACAGTGAAAATGTACACTTAAAATTTCAGCAAAAAAAAAAAATCATAATAAAAATAATTCAAACATGTTTTTTCAGAGTTTAAAATTTCAAAGTGAGAAATTCAACAGCGTTTAAAATTCAAAATTTGATGAAACAAATAATCTTCCATAATTAACGGTGTTAAAGTAATTGTCGGTGATAATGAATTGATGAGTGAACGCAAATTGAACGTGTTATTGTGGCCGGCCCGAGTTTTTAATGATCTGACTAAACGAGCGCTCGGACAAGAGTTTGATTTGATCCATTTGTTTACCTGTTTTTATTTCATTTCCTGTTTTCATTCCATTTGTTTACTTGTTTTTATTTCATTTCTTTACCTGTTTTTATTCCATTTGTTTACTTGTTTTTAATTTCTTTTATTTACCTGTTTTTATTCATTGTTTACCTGTTTTTATTCCATTTGTTTACCTGTTTTTATTTCATTTGTTTACCTGTTTTTATTTCATTTACCTGTTTTTATTCCATTTGTTTACTTGTTTTTATTTCGTTTGTTTACCTGTTTTTATTTCATTTGTTTACCTGTTTTTATTTCATTTGTTTACCTGTTTTTATTCCATTTGTTTACCTGTTTTTATTCCATTTGTTTACTCTGTTTTTATTCCATTTGTTTACCTGTTTTTATTTAATTTGTTTACCTGTTTTTATTCCATTTGTTTACCTGTTTTTATTTAATTTGTTTACCTGTTTTTATTCCATTTGTTTACCTGTTTTTATTCCATTTGTTTACCTGTTTTTATTTCATTTGTTTACCTGTTTTTATTCCATTCGTTTACCTGTTTTTATTTCATTTGTTTACCTGTTTTTATTTCATTTGTTTACCTGTTTTTATTCCTTTTGTTTACCTGTTTTTATTCCATTCGTTTATTGTTTTTATTTCATTTGTTTACCCTGTTTTATTCATTTTTTACCTGTTTTTATTCATTTACCTGTTTTTGTTTACCTTTTTTATTCTTTTGTTTATTTGTTTTTATGTTTTTATTTCATTTGTTTACCTGTTTTTATTCCATTTGTTTTTATTTTTTATTGTTTATTCATTTGTTTACTGTTTTTATTCAATTCCATTTGTTTACCTGTTTTTATTCCATTTGTTTACTTGCTTTCATTTCTTTTGTCTGTAGTTTGTGTATTTGATTTGTTTGTCTGTAGTTTGTGTATTTGATTTGTTTGTCTGTAGTTTGTGTATTTCTTTTGTTTACCTGTAGTTTGTTTGTTTGTTTGTGTGTTTGTTGTTTTCAGGAGATGACTCACTCGTGGCCTCCTCCTCTCACGGCGATTCACACTCCGGTCAAAGCAGAACACACCAAGTTCCCCATCCCCACCAAGGTCAGACTCAACAACAACAACAACAACACAACACACACAACAACACAACAACAACACACAACAACAACAAACACAACAACACAACAACAACACACAACAACAACAACAACACAACAACACACAACACAACAACAACACACAACAACAACAACACAACAACACAACAACAACACACCACAACAACAACACACACACAACAACAACAACACACAACAACAACGAAGCACAACACAACAACATACACACAACAACACAACAACAACAACACACACACACAACAAACAACACACACACAACACAACACAACAACAACAACAACAACAACAACAACAACAACAACAACACACAACACACAACAACAACAACAACACACAACAACAACACACAACAACAACAACAACACACAACAACAACCACACAACAACAACAACAACACAACAACAACAACAACAACAACAACAACAACACAACAACAACAACAACAACACACAACAACACAACACACACACACAACAACACAACAACACAACACACACAACAACAACAACACAACACAACAACAACAACACACAACAACAACAACAACAACAACAACAACAACACACACAACAACAACAACAACAACAACAACAACACACAACAACAACAACACACAACAACAACAACAACACAACACAACACACAACACACAACACACAACAACAACAACACACAACAACAACAACACACACAACAAACAACAACAACAACACACAACAACACACAAACAACAACAGCAACACAACAACACAACAACAACAACAACAACAACAAACAACAACACACACAACAAACAACAACACACACACACACAACAACAACA
>NW_026571207.1:888100-895370 GCF_026225935.1 Boleophthalmus pectinirostris | reverse complement strand
AACCAGGACTAAACCAGGACTAAACCAGGGGTCTAAACCAACTAAACCAGGTCTAAACCAGGTCTAAACCAAGGACTAAACCAGGACTAAAACCAGGAGGTCTAAACCAGTCTAAAACCAGGACTAAACCAGGACTAAACCCCAGGAATAAACCAGGGTCTAAACAGGACTAAAACCAGGGTCTAAACCAAGTCTAAACCAGGCAGGTCTAAACCAGGTCTAAACCAGGTCTAAACCAGGTCTAAAACCAGTCTAACAGGTCTAAACCAGGTTCTAAACCGCAGGAGGTCTAGGACCCTAAACCAGGTCAACCAGGACTAAACCAGGTCTCTAAACCAGGACTAAACCAGGACTACCAACCACCGTCTAAACCAGGTTAAACCAGGACTAAACTAAACCAACCCTACCAGGACTAAAACCAGGACTAAACCAGGACAACCCCTAAACCCAGGTCTAAACCAGGACTAAACCACTAAACCAGGTCTAAACCAGGACTCTAAACCAGGACTAAACCAGGACTAAACCAGGTCTAAACTTCAGCGGATCATAAATTTCACGTGTTTGTTGTTTGTGTTTTTAGTGTCAGATTTTAGAGTCGAGGATGAACAAAAAAATAAACTTTTAACACGATTTTATTTACACCAAACATCCAAACCCGACCGAGTCCCAGAAAACGAGAAAAAAACAAAACAAAAACAAAAAACTCGATCTTTGTTTTGGTGGAAAAATCTTCACTTCTCTGTGTTTACATTTACACGGAGAAATCTGATTGTAACCTGATTTGTGGAGTGATCTGATTACGGCGGCGTAAACAGCTCCGAGTGTTCACAGCTGCACGTCTCACACGCCAAATCAAAACACAAAAGAGACGAACCGAAGACGCAAAAACGAGAAAAACCTCTGATCGTTAAAGGTGAAGAACAGTGCTGCTTAGACCTGGTTTAGACCTGGTTTAGTCCTGGTTTAGACCTGAGTTTTGGTCTTGCTTTAGTCCTGTGTTTAGATCTGGTTAAATTCTGGTTTAGTCCTCGTTTTAGTTCTGTTTTAGACCTGGTTTAGACCTGTTTAGACCTGTTTTCCTGATTAAAATTTCTGTTTTTAGACCCAGTTTAGTCCTGGTTAAATCCCGGTTTAGTTCTGGTTGAGACCTGGTTTAGCCCTGATTTTAGACCTGGTTTAGAATTGGTTTAGTCCTGAATAAATCCTGTTTTAGACCCAGTTTTAGTCCTGGTTTAGTTCTGGTTTAGACCTGGTTTCATTCCTGGTTTAGACTGGTTTACACCTGGTTTAGTCCTGAGTTTTGATCCAGTTTAGTTCTGCTTTAGTCCTGATTAAATCCTGTTTTAGATCCAGTTTTAATCCTGGTTTAGTCCTGGTTAAATCCTGTTTTAGTCCTGGTTTAGTCCTGGTTTAGACCTAGTTTTAGTCCTTTTTCAGTCCTGGTTTTAGTCCTGGTTAAATCCCGGTTTAGTCCTGGTTTAGTCCTGGTCCGTGGTCCGGGTTTTGGGTTCTCCTGGTGTAGAGTGTTTTGTTTTTGGTCTTCATCTGCTCGTCTCATATTTGTGTATTTTTGTTTTGTTTTGTATTTTTCAGAGAGATGCAGCGTCGCGGCGAACAAACCCACAACCAAAACCACCGCTCCACAGAAATCGTGAGTTTACTTTTACCTCTTTCTTTAGTACACAAGACCCCAAATACTCTAAAATACTCTTTAAAATACTACAGAGTACTCCAAAATACTCTTTAAAAAAAAATACTCCAAAATACTCCAAAATACTCTAAAATACTCTATAATACTACAAAATACTCTTTAAAATACTACAGAGTACTCCAAAATACTCCTTAAAATACTCCAAAATACTCCAATCCAAAAAAACTAAAAAAAATAAAATGCTCCAAAACAAATACTTTAAAATACTCCAAAAAACTCCAAAAATACTCTTAAAATACTCTAAAATACTCCAAACACTCCAAAATACACAATACTCAAAATACTCTAAAATACTCTTTAAAATACTCCAAAATACTCTAAAATACTCTTTAAAATACTCCAAAATATTTTTTCAAATACTCCAAATACTCTAAAATACTCTTTAAAATACTACAAAATAGATCTTTGCCCGTGTTTTACGAGCCACGATTTTGAGAAACGACTCCAGATTTTCATCGTCACATTTGGATTAATTTTCTGTTAAACTTTGTTAAAATGGTCGAAATGAAGACGGTCCTTAGTCCTGGATCAGACCTGGTTTGGGTCTTGTTTTAGTCCTGTGTTTAGATCCGGTTTAAATCTGGTTTAGTCTTAGTTTAGACCTGGTTCAGTACTGGCTCAGTCCTGCCTTAGTCCTGGTTTAGACCTGGTTTAGTTCTGTGTTTGGATCCAGTTTAGACCTGTTTTAGTCTGGGTAGACCTGAGTTTTGGTCTTGGCTCAGTCCTGTTTTGGTCTTGGTTTAGTCGTATTTAGATCTGATTCAGGTCCAGTTTAGTCCTGGTTCAGTCCTGGTTGAGACCTCGTTTAGACCTGATTTAGTCCTGAGTTTTGGTCTTGGTCTAGTCGATCCGGTGTAGTTCCAGTTTAGTCCTAGTTCATTCCTGGTTCAGTCCTGGTTCAGTCCTGGTTTAGTCCTGAGTTTTGGTCTTGGTTTAGTCCTGTGTTTCGATCTGGTTTAGTTCTGGTTTAGTCCTGGATAAGAACTGAGTTTTGGTCTTGTTTTCCTCCTTTGTTTAGATCCGGTTTAGACCTGGTTTAGTCCTGAGTTTTGGTCTTGGTTTAGTCATATTTAGATTTGATTTAGTTCTGATTTAGTCCTGGTTCAGTACTCGCTTAGACCTGCTTTAGTCCTGAATTTTGGTCTTGGTCTAGTCCTGTGTTTCGATCTGGTTTAGTTCCAGTTTAGTCCTGGTTTAGTCTTAGATGAGACCTGGTTTAGTCCTGGGTAAGACCTGAGTTTTGATCTTGTTTTAGTCCTGTGTTTAGTTCTGGTTTAGACCTGGTTTAGTCCTGGTTCAGTCCTGCAATATTCCTGCTGTAGACCTGGTTTAGTCCTGAGTTCTGGACTTGTTTTAGTCCTGCGTTTAGATCTAGTTTAATTCCGGTTTAGTCCTGATTCAGTTCCGGTTTAGTCCTGGTTTAGTCCTAGTTCATTACTGGTTTAGACTTGATTTAGACCGGTTTATCTGGTTTAACCTGAGTTTTGGTCTTGGTTTAGTCGTTTTCGCGGTTTAGTCCCGTTTAGTCTGGTTTAGTCCTGGTTTTCCTCAGACATTCATTAGATGCCAACTCCACAGAGAAAGACCCCGCAGAGTCCGGGAGTAGAACCTGAGACCCTCTGGTCGCGGGGCGGTGTGCAGATCCTCTCTCCTCTCTGAGTCCGGGCTCTGGTCTCGCTCCACTTCTTCTTCTCCGACTTTTTTTTTTTTTTTTTTTCCTTTTTCCATTTGGATCTGAACTCTTCCAGCTGAAACTACACTCACCCACACACGCAGCAACATCTGGTCCCAGGGCCACATCTGGTCTGGTCTGGTCCGGGTCCAAGTCCGAGTCCTGGTCCTGGTCCGGGTCCGAGTCCAGGCTCAGCGCACCAGACCGGCGGAGGGTTTGTGCGGACGGAAATCGGGACGACATCGTTTGAGTTCATGTTCTAGAATTTGCCTGGACGGAGGACGCGGGCCTGCTGACGTCACGCTGGAGGAATTCTACATGTTTGTCTATGGCGGAATGTTCAGCGGTTACCACGGTGACGTCATCACAGAGATATGAACCATAAACCGCGTAAAAAAAAAAAAAAATCAGCAGTTTGTCCACGAGTGTCCACGTTTACATGATGTTTTTAAATTCTGAATTAATACTTCGGAATTCAGATATTCTCCTTGGAGTTTCCATGGAAATAAAAATTCCGATTTGAGGGTTTACATGGAAAACTCGTTAAATCGTCTTTACATACTGTTTGGGTCAAATTTGACCAGTTTTGACATTCAACAGTAGAAAAAATACCCTAAACATCTTTTATCCTGAAATTTGATGACTTTTCCTAAATATGGCCAAAGTACACAAAAATTAAAATATTTTAAAATTTTATACTTTTGCACAGGTGCTACAAATTTCGCGACACTGAGGCTGTTTCGGGTCAAATTTGATGGATTTTAGTTCTATCAGTGTGGGTCAAATGAAGCAAAATGGAAGTTTTAGGGCAACTTGAAACTGAAACTGCACAGATCGTGTTTGTGTGTATTTTTGATGGGACAGAGGTGACAGAGTTCAACAGTTCAAGAGTTTCACACAGACAGACGCCTGTTGGTTTTTGAAGGGGCAAAGGAGAATCTCAAAACAGTGAAGGAGTGAACATCCTGTTTATGGAGCACAGGAGGAACACAAGTCAAATCAAGTGGGAGAGAGGTGTTTTCTTCTAAGTTTGAGTAAGTTCACTCAGGACACCACACTTGTCTGGTACATGTAAAAGAAGAACAAGAATGTCGTCCTTATGAGCACATTACACATAATAATATGGCTGCAGAGGTGAGCTCATCATCATCATCATCATCATCATCATCCTTGACTTCAATGCCAACAAAGGAGGAGTGGAAAACCTTGACCAAGTTACAGGCACAGCTGCTGGTCCACTTTGTCTATGGAGCGAGATGAACCCGACCTGGAGGCCAAGCAGGAGGAACTGGAGGAGGTTCTTTTCTGGAGGAGCTTGGAAAGGCCCTCGTGACTCCCTGTCTGCAAAGGAGACACCAGCTTCCCCCACACAGCAGCTTCAGCAGCTTCAGCAGCTTCAGCAGCTTCAGCAGCGTCGGTGAGGCCAGTGCAGTGATCTGAACCTGACCCTGATCAAGAAGTCCCACCAGAAACCAACACAAGGACACAGAAGAGAAGGAGATACAACTTCTGACCTGCAAAGAAGAAACTGCAAAACATCTACAACCTCCTGCAAATGTGGGAAACACAGAAACACAGTCCCACACACGCAGAGTTTCCTCCCACTGCTCTGATGCACCGACTAGTTTGAACAAAGCAGAATATTACAGTTAATAAACATGGATATATTATAAATTCCAACAGTTCCAGAATGTTCATGTCATTTTCAAATGCAATAATATATATAAAAATCATAATGGCTTTATGTTTTAGGTGTTTTGTAAACCGGACTATGTTTATTAGGTTTTTTTCTCAGACCTAGAGTGTTATTTCATACCTGACAGTTTGTTCGCTCACGAGCGTCTTCCTCAGATCAACGTGATGTGCTGTGTCGTCTGGTCAGTTGATTTAAACAGGTTTGGCGCCGGTCTTCCTACCGTGGAGGCAGGAGACAGCGCCACCTGCAGTCCCACTTCCTCAGGACGGCATCCCAGGTTGTGAGAGTAAAAAAAGCCCTCGTCCCGGTTTACAGTCCCCGTGGGCGCGACTTACGGACATCAGAACCCCACACCACAAACTCTCCGTTGTAGAACATGTTTGAACAGGAACAACATCATAACAGATGAAACAAGACAAACAGGAAGAAGAGACACTTCACAATGGCTAAGGCAAATGCCAGTACCACAAATGGGCAATAAACAAAGGGAAACAACAGGTTAAGGAGAAAGAAAAACAGAACAAGAAACAGAAAAAATTAGCACAGGCATGGGAACATTACCACACACCAGGGGCATAACAGAAAAAGTACAGAGAAAAAACACAATATCAACAATATCATCACACCAGTGAAACCGAACAGAAAACTCAGACAAATACTCGTCCACCCGAAAGACAAATAGAACCGGAGCATAAATGCAATGTCATATACGAAACCCTGCTGTCCTGCAATAACACAACATCGGGGAAACAGGGAGGGCGTTCATCCACGAAAAAGGAACATAGAACAGAATGCGAGAAGGAAACAGCGAAGGCGAAACACAAAGCAGAACAGGAACAACTCAAATCGGCCGTTTCTGACCAGTGCAAAAGAGAGAACCACGTTATGGAGCAAACATCACCTGGACAGAGGAAAACAAACATCGCCGCTGGATTAAAGAAGCAATCGAAATACGGAAACGTGCCCAGGACTGTAACCGGGACGAGGGGCTTTTTTACTCTCACACACCTGGGAGCTGTCCGAGGAAGTGGGACTGCAGGTGGCGCTGTCGTCCTGCCTCCACCGGTAGGAAGACGGCGCAAAAACCTGTTTAAATCAACTGACCAGACACGACACAGCAACATCACGTGACTCTGAGGAAGACGCTCGTGAGCAGAACAAACTGTCAGGTATGAAATAACACTCTAGGTCTGAAAAAAAGAACCTAATAACATAGAATATCAGAAGACCAAATGAACCTCATTGGACTATTGTGATGTCGATGTTTTTACTCCAAAAACGAGTGTTGCAAAAATCTGCTCTTCCTGCTGTTACACTTATTTCTTCATGTGGGACAGTCTGTTTAGTCATTTTAAATAGATCTGTAGTTCAAAATGTGGTTTAGACACTTACTATGAGGGAATTCTTGGTCCGGGTCAAATTTGACCCAAACCAAACTGTGAAGGCTTCAGAAATGAACAGTATGTAAGGGTTAAAGGTTGTATGGAGGATTTTTTTTTTTAGTTTCAAAATTGTCAGTAAAAGTTTAAAATACCATTACAGAGACGCAGCAGCCTTGGAATTATGACCAAAAAAAAAAAAAAGAATGAAAATCTATCAACTGTGGACGTAGTGAGGCCAGATAAACATCAGCCAATAGAAAAAGAGGCTCCCTCTTTATCTATTGGCTGTTAGGTTGTCAATTCAAACTCCCTACGTTTCAAGTATACTGAATTGCGGCTGTGTGGGGATTATGCGGTTTATGCAGGCGGTTCTTAAGAGGCTTTTTCAAACCGTCGCTTCGTCGCAGTTCGCACAAAGTTTGTTGCGATGTCGGACGAGAATCCACGACCGGTTCGCCGCCAAAGAAAGTCCGTTTTTGAGGTCGCTGAAAGAAGAAGAGAAAGGCGAAAAGGAGCGAAGCCAAACTGAGGTGATTCTTGGAGATTCCTTCCAGCGACGGCGCGACTGAAGCTGACAAAGGGTCTAAAAACTGACGCGTCGGTCGCTAAATTACTTCTAGACAAGTCACTTCAACAGAAATTCATGCACTGGATGTAAACAAGCGTGATTTGTAGAGTAAAGAGGCATGAGGAGGAAGATCGTGTCACCATGCGCAACATTTAAAAAAGACTCTTGCTGTATTGCTCTTCCCTTAAAAAATCCTCTATACAACCTTTAACGTGAGGGCGGGGGAAGGTTCTGATTGGAA
>NW_026571207.1:855600-883100 GCF_026225935.1 Boleophthalmus pectinirostris | reverse complement strand
GAGAGAGAGGAAGAGTGGGAGGAGAGAGGGAGGAGAGAGGGAGCGAGGGATATGAGATGACAACGAACGGAGGGAAGGAGAGAGAGAAGAGTAGAGTAGAGGAGAGAGGAGAGAGAGAGGGAGGGAGAAGAGAGAGAGAGAGGAGAGAGAGAGGAGAGAGAGAGAGAGAGAGAGAGAGAGAGAGAGAGAGAGAGAGAGAGAGAGAGAGAGAGAGGGAGAGAGAGAGAGAGGAGAGAGAGGAGAGAGAGGGGAGAGAGAGGAGAGAGAGAGAGAGAGAGAAGACGAGAAGAGAGGGAGAAGAGAGGAGGAGAGGAGAGAGAGAGGGAGAGAGGGAGGAGGAGAGGAGGAAAAGAGGGATGAGACGACAAGAACGGAGGGAAGGAGAGAGGGATGAGAGGATGAAAGGAGAGAAGAGGGAGGACGAGACCGGAGAACGGAGAGAGAGAGAGAAGAGAGAGAGGGAGAGAGAGAGAGGAGAGAGAGAGAGGAGAGAGAGGAGAGGGGGAGAGAGAGAGGGGAGAAGAGTAGGAGGGAGAGGAGAGAGAGAGGAGGGAGGGGGAGAGGGAGGAAAGAGGGATGAGACGACAACGAACGGAGGGAAGGAGAGAGGGATGAGAGGACTGAAAGGAGAGAGAGAGAGGAGGACGAGACCGCGACGAACGGAGAGAGGGAGGGAGAGATACTGAGCGAGAGAGGACAGAGAGGAGGGGAGAAAGAGAGCGAGGAATAAAGACTGAGGGGAGAGAAAGAAAAGAAAGAGAGAGGGAAGACAGAGAGAGAAAGAGAGAGGAGAGGAAAAGAAAGAGGGAGAGAGAGAGGAGGAAACAGATGTGTGTAATGACTTTACAAAACGACCGAAACCAGAAAACACATTTACCTCAGCGACCCCACTCCTCTTTCACTCTCTCCATCCATCCATCCTCTCTCTTTCTCTTCTCTATCTCTCTCTCCTTTCCTCTCGCTCTCTTTGTCTCTGTCTCTCTTCTCTCCCTCTCCTCTTTCCTTTCTCCCTCTCTCCTCACTCTCTCCTTTTCCGTCCCTCCTCCATCTCTCCCAACTATTTTCCTTCTCTTCTCTTCTTTTCTCTCTCTATCTCTCTGCATCTCCTCCTCCCTCTCTCACTCTCTCTTCTTACTTCCCTTTCTCCTCTCTCCTTCTCATTCCCATCTCTCCTCTTCTCTCCTCTCCTTATCTTATCCCTCTCTCTGTCCTCTTTTCTCCCTCGTCTCCTTCCCTCCCTCTCCTCTCTCTCACTTTTCTCTCTCTCTCCCGTCTTCTCTCTCCATTTTCCTCCCTCTCTCTTCCTCTCCTCTCTCCTCTCCTCCTCTCTCTCCTCCTCTCCTCTCTCCTCCTCTCCTCTCGTCTCCTCTCTCCTCCTCTCCTCTCCTCCTCCTCCTCCTCTCCTCTCTCCTCTCTCCTCTCTCTCTCTCTCTCTCTCCTCTCTCTCTCCTCTCCTTCTCTCTCTCTCTCCTCTTCTCTCCTCTCTCTTCCTCCTCTCCTCTCTCCTCCTCCTCTCTCTCTCTCTCTCTCCTCTCTCTCCTCCCTCCTCCTCCTCCTCTCTCCTCCTCCTCTCTCCTCTCCTCCTCCTCTCTCTCCTCTCTCTCCTCTCTCTCCTCTCCTCTCCTCTCCTCTCTCCTCTCTCCTCTCGTTCTCTCCTCTCTCTCTCCCTCTCTCTCCTCTCTCCTCTCTCTCTCTCTCTCTCTCCTCCTCTCTCTCTCTCCTCCTCTCCTCTCTTCCTCTCGTCTCTCCTCTCTCCTCCTCTCGTCTCCTCTCCTCCCTCTCTCTCCCTCTCTCCTCTCTCCTCTCTCTCCTTTCCTCCTTCTCTCTTCTTCTCTCTCTCTTCCTCTCTCTCTCTCTCTCCTCTCTCTCCTCTCCTCTCCTCTCCTCTCCTCTCTTCGTTCTCCTCTCCTCTCTCTCCTCTCTCTTCCTCTCCTCTCTCCTCTCTCTCTCCTCTCTCCTCTCTCTCCTCTCTCTCTCCTCTCTTCTCTCTCCTCTCTCTCTTCTTCTCTCTCTCTCTCTCTCTCTTCTCTCTTCTTCTCTCTTCCTCTCTCTCTTTCTTTCCTCTCTCTCTCTTTCTCTCTTTCTCTTTCTTTCTTTCTTCCTTCTCTTTTTCTTTCTTGTGTAAATATCCGTGAGTCACCCTCCGTCACGCTGCTCCGTCCCACGTCGCCTCTGTGCCGGGAAAGTTCCGCAGCGGGGCTTTAAACACACACACGTGTATCCGCGGAGACGAGCGGGCAGCACCCCCAGCCACGGGTTACAGGTCAGATCCGTGGAGAGGCGAGCCCGCTCACTGTAAGAGCCGTAAAAAACACCTGAGATAAGTTTAATGCCTCACTGCGGAACATTACAGGACGAGTATCGACATCTCCGTGGATACAAGCGGGCAGAGTTCCCTTCTGCAGAAATGTTCCACAGTGCGGCTTTAAGCGCCACCAGAAGGATTTTTATTTAACCATAAACTTTGTCTTTTTTTTTTTTTTTTTTGTTTTTTTGCAGGTGTCAGAGAAACCCAAAGTCAGAAACTCTGCGCTGAGGTAAGACTCCAGACGTCCTCCTGATTTAGATCTAAACAGGTCTAAACCAGGACTAAACCAGGTCTAAACCAGGTCTAAACCAGGTCTAAACCAGGTCTAAACCAAGACTAAACCAGGTCTAAACCAAGACTAAACCAGGTCTAAACAAGACTAAACAGAACTAAACCAGGTCTAAAACCAGACTAACCAGGTCTAAACCAGGACTAAACCAGTCTAAACAGGACTAAAGAACTAAACCAAGACTAAACAAGAACTAAACCAAGACTAAACAAGAACTAAACCAGGTCTAAACCAGGACTAAACCAGGTCTAAACCAGGTCTAAACCAGGACTTAACCAAGACTAAACAAGAACTAAACCAGGTCTAAACCAGGTCTAAACCAGGACTAAACCAGGTCTAAACCAGGACTAAACCAGGTCTAAACTAGGACTAAACCAAGACTAAACAAGAACTAAACCAGGTCTAAACCAGGTCTAAACCAGGACTAAACCAGGTCTAAACCAGGTCTAAACCAGGACTAAACCAAGACTAAACAAGAACTAAACCAGGTCTAAACCAAGGTCTAAACCAAGACTAAACAGGTCTAAACCAGGTCTAAACCAGGACTAAAACCAGGTCTAAACCAGGTCTAAACCAGGACTAAACCAGGTCTAAACCAGGACTAAACCAGGACTAAACCAGGTCTAAACCAGGACTAAACCAGGTCTAAACCAGTCTAAACCTAAACCAGACTAAACAAGAACTAAACCAGGTCTAAACCAGGACTAAACAATACCAGTCTAAACCAGGTCTAAACCAGTCTAAACCAAGACTAAACAAGAACTAAACCAGGTCTAAACCAGGACTAAACCAGGTCTAAACCGGGACTAAACAAGAAACTAAACTAAAGACTAAACCAGGACTAAATCCACGGGTTATAAAGAAATATTGAACAGGTCTAAATCAATTCTAAACCAGGTCTAAACAAGTCCTACATGAGTTCTAAACGTGGTCTAAAACGAGGTCTAAAAACAGTTATAAACGAGTTCTAAACCAGCTCTGAACAAGTTCTAAATCAGCTCTAAATGAGTTCTAAACAAGGTCCAAATGAGGTGTAAACGAGTTCTAATGCAGCTCTAAACCGGCTTTAAACCAGGTCTAAATGAGTTCTAAATGAGTTCTAATCCAACTCTAAACGAGTTCTAAATTACATCTAAACCAGCTTTAAATTAGTTCTAAAACCAGGTCTAAACCAGCTCTAAACAAACTCTAAATCAGGTCTAAAGCAGGGACTAACCCAAGTCTAAACCAGCTCTAAAGGAGTTCTAAATGAGCTCTAAATCAGCTCTAAATGAGTTCTAAATTAATTCTAAACCACGGACTAAACAGCTCTAAACCAGCTCTAAATCAGGTCTAAACCAGGTCTAAACGAGTTCAAAACCAAGTCTAATCCAGGTCTAATCCAGCTCTAAATGAGTTCTAAACCAGGTCTAGTCCAGGTCTAGTCCAGGTCTAATCCAGGTCTAATCCAGGTTTAGTCCAGGTTTAGTCCAGGTCTAGTCCAGGTCTAGTCCTGGTTTGTCTCAGTTTCTTGTTGAAGTTCTTGTTTGTGTTTTTGCCTCGGGCCAAACTCACTGTGCAGCAGATAATGATGCTCCCACATCAACAGTCAGAGAGAGAGTGTGTGTGTGTGTGTGTGTGTGTGTGTGTGTGTGTGTGTGTGTGTGTGTGTGTGTGTGTGTGTGTGTGTGTGTGTGTGTGTGTGTGTGTGTGTGTGTGTGTGTGTGTGTGTGTGTGTGTGTGTGTGTGTGTGTGTGTGTGTGTGTGTGTGTGTGTGTGTGTGTGTGTGTGTGTGTGTGTGTGTGTGTGTGTGTGTGTGTGTGTGTGTGTGTGTGTGTGTGTGTGTGTGTTGTGTGTGTGTGTGTGTGTGTGTGTGTGTGTGTGTGTGTGTGTGTGTGTGTGTGTGTGGAGTTAATGAAGTGCTCGGTGTGTCCGTGGGGACTGAGTGAGTGGAGGACGCTCACAGCAACATCCACATTTACCACGTTTACATCAGACATTTAAATCTGAATTCAAATCATTTAAATCTGAATTCAAATCATTTAAATCTGAATTCACATCATTTAAATCTGAATTTACATCATTTAAATCTGAATTCAAATAATTTAAATCTGAATTCATATCATTTAAATCTGAATTCAAATAATTTAAATCTGAATTCACGTCATTTAAATCTGAATTCACATAATTTAAATCTGAATTCACATCATTTAAATCTGAATTCAAATAATTTAAATCTGAATTCACATCATTTAAATCTGAATTCAAATCATTTAAATCTGAATTCACATCATTTAAATCTGAATTTACATAATTTAAATCTGAATTCACATTTAAATCTGAATTCAAATCATTTAAATCTGAATTCACATCATTTAAATCTAAATTCAAATCATTTAAATCTGAATTCAAATCTACCAATTCTGAATAAAAATGAATTCGGCTTTAAAAAGTACATGTAAACACTGAATTCTGAATGAAAATTATTATTCGGAACTGAACTTATTTCCAAAGTAAGTGGGTTGTTTATTCTGATTTTAATTTAAATTTATTCCTGGATCATGTTTCACGTTTATTCTTCTTAAAAATAATCCTGGTTTCGAAGGCGCTTGGACTCTGTCTTGACTCAGTCTTGAAGGTGCTTGGACTCGGTCTTGACTCAGTCTTGAAGGTGCTTGGACTCGGGTCTTGTCTCGGTCTTGAAGGTGCTTGGACTGGTTTATTTTGAAATGGATTTATAAAAAACATTGATATATTTGTGCTAAAATAACTGGAAAATACAAATAAATGTAGGAAATGTCAACGGTGGTCTTGATTTGGGCCGTGGTCTTGGTCTCGTATCGGTCTCGACCTTTAAAAGTCTCGGTCTTGTCTCCATCTCGGCCTTTGAAAGTCTCGATCTCGTCTTGATCTTGACTCTCAGAGGTCTTGGTCTTGTCCTGGTCTCGGGACCCTGTGGTCTCTGGTCCCCGTGGTCTCGGGTCCCCGTGGTCTCGGGTCCCTGTGGTCTCGGGTCCCCGTGGTCTCGGGACCCCGTGGTCTCGGGACCCCGTGGTCTCGGGTCCCCGTGGTCTCGGGTCCCCGTGGTCTCTGGACCCCGTGGTCTCGGGTCCCTGTGGTCTCAGGCTGGTCTTGGTCTCGTTTGTCTTGACCAACACGAGTATTTACAGAGTCTCTGTTGTAATTCCTCTGGTGTCCAGCGGGGGATCTGGGAGCAGCAGTGAGTCAGAGAGCAGCTCCGAGTCTGAAACCGACGAATCAGAATCAAGCTCCAGCGACACCACCACACCTGAGGTACTACTAACTACACCACTACTACTGATACTAACTACTACTACTACTACTACTACTACTACTACCACCAACTGAGGTACTACAAATACTACTACTACTACTACTACTACTACTACCACTGACACCACCACACCTGAGGTACTACAAATACTACTACTACTACTACTACTACTACTACTGACACCACCACACCTGAGGTACTACAAATACTACTACTACTACTACTACTACTACTGACACCACCACACCTGAGGTACTACAAATACTACTACTACTACTACTACACTACTACTACAAATACTACAAATACCACTACTACTACTACTACTGACACCACCACACCTGAGGTACTACTACTACAAATACTACTACTACTACTACTACTACTACTACTGACACTGACACCACCACACCTGAGGTACTACTACTACAAATACTACAAATACTACAAATACTACAAATACTACTACTACTACTACTACTGACACCACCACACCTGAGGTACTACTACTACAAATACTACTACTACTTCTACTACTACTACTGACACCACCACACCAGTACTACTACTACTACTACTACTACTACTACTACTGACACGACCACACCTGAGGTACTACTACTACAAATACTACTACAAATACTACTACTACGACTATTACTACTACTACTACTGACACCACCACACCAGAGGTACTGATACTACAAATACTACAAATACTACAATTACTACTACAATTGCTGCCTCTGCTACTACTACTACTACTACTACTACCACACCTGTGGTAATCAATACTACTTCTATTACTACTACTACAAGTGATGTAATTAATATTACTACTACTACACCTAGGTAATTAATAAATACTACTACTACTACTACTACTACACCTGAGGTACTATCAATACTATAACTAAGACAATAAAAGTACTACCACTCTTCTTCAGCCTCATCCTCCGTCCTCAAACATGTGTTTTTAAATTTTATTTATTAATTTATTTATTTTTTGGATTTTCTTTTATTTTCTTGTGTTGTGTTATTTTTGTTTTATATTTTAAAATCTCTTGTTGTTTTCTTGTTTGTCTTCAGCCTGATCCTCCGTCGTCAAACACGTTTATTTATTTATTTTATTTTTATTTTTTTTCAGCCTGATCCTCCGTCGTCAAACACGTTTATTTATTTATTTATTTTTATTTTTTTTTAGCCTGATCCTCCATCGTCAAACACGTTTTTTTATTCATTTATTTATTTATTTTTTCAGCCTGATCCTCCGTCCTCAAACACGTTTATTTATTTATTTATTATTTTTTTCAACCTGATCTCTGTCCTCAAACTCATTTATTTATTTATTTTTTCAGCCTGATCCTCCGTCCTCAAACACATTTATTTTTTATTTATTTTTTCAGCTGGATCCTCTTTCCTCAAACACATTTATTTTTATTATTATTATTATTTTATTTTTATTTATTTTTTTCAGCCTGATCCTCCGTCATCAAACACATTTATTTTTTATTTTTATTTTTTATTTTTTTCAGCCGGATCCTCTTTCCTCAAACACGTTTATTTATTATTATTATTATTTATTTTTATTTTTTTCAGCCTGATCCTCCGTCGTCAAACACGTTTATTTATTATTATTATTATTATTTATTTTAATTTTTTTCAGCCTGATCCTCTTTCCTCAAACACGTTTATTTATTATTATTATTATTTATTTTTATTTTTTTCAGCCTGATCCTCTTTCCTCAAACACGTTTATTTATTATTATTATTTATTTTTATTTTTTTCAGCCTGATCCTCTTTCCTCAAACACGTTTATTTATTATTATTATTTATTTTTATTTTTTTCAGCCTGATCCTCCGTCGTCAAACACGTTTATTTATTATTATTATTTATTTTAATTTTTTTCAGCCTGATCCTCCGTCGTCAAACACGTTTATTTATTATTATTATTATTTATTTTATTTTTTTCAGCCTGATCCTCCGTCCTCAAACACGTTTATTTATTATTATTATTATTATTTATTTTTATTTTTTTCAGCCTGATCCTCCGTCGTCAAACAAGTGGCAGTTGGACAGTTGGTTAAACAAAGTCCAGGCTCAGCCCCGAGCTGCAGCGCCCCCTCAGGACACTCATGGAACAGGTCTGTGCTCACAGCGTTTCATTCCTCCAGCCAGAAATCAAAACGTTTTTAATCACACATTTTCTTCTTCTCCGTCCTTCTTTTCTTTTTCTTCTTCTTCTCTTCTTCTTCCTCCTCTTCTTCTTCCTCTTCTTCGTCCAGGTTCTCTCCCCCAGCCCTCGGAGCCCTTCTCCCCGGACTCAGAGGCTCCGATCCTGGGGACTCCGGGGAAGACCAGGCCCTGTGGCTCCAGCCCCGGAGTGTCCAGCTCGGAGCACAAAGAGAGCAGGAGCGCCACCAGGTGACAGCTTTTATTTTAGTTTAGTTTAGTTTAGTTGATTTTATTTAATTTTTGTTTATTTTTTGTTGATTTTATTTTATTTTAGTTTAGTTTAGTTTACTTTATTTTATTTTAGTTTAGTTTTACTTTATTTTATTTTAGTTTACGTTATTTTATTTTACTTTATTTTAGTTTAGTTTACGTTATTTTATTTTACTTTATTTTAGTTTAGTTTACTTTATTTTATTTAACTTTTATTTAATTTTAGTTTATTTATTTTACTTTATTTAATTTTATTTAGTTTATTTTATTTTATTTTACTTTATTTTATTTTATTTTAGTTTTACTTATTTTATTTTATTTTATTTTATTTATTTTATTTAGTTTACGTTATTTTACTTTATTTTAGTTTAGTTTACGTTATTTTATTTTACTTTACTTTATTTTATTTAACTTTATTTAACTTTATTTTATTTTATTTTACTTTATTTTATTTTTGCTTTATTTAATTTTATTTTAGTTTACGTTATTTTATTTTACTTTATTTTAGTTTAGTTTAGTTTTACTTTATCTTATTTTAGTTTAGTTTACTTTATTTTATTTAACTTTATTTTATTTTACTTTACTTTACTTTAGTTTACTATATTTTATTTTATTTTACCAGTCAAGTCAAATTTTAAATAAATTAAATAATAAAATGTATAAAAGTAACTACACAGGAAAAATAATTAAGTAACTCTGGACCAAAGTTCCTGTTTAACCCAAAATCAAGAGTTTATATTAATGTTTTGTTAATTAGTCCTGGTTTAGTCTTAGTTTAGTCTTGGTTTAGTTTTGATTTAGTTTTGGTTTAGTCCTGATTTAGACCTGGTTTAGTCCTGGTTTAGTCCTGGTTTAGTCCTGGTTTAGTCCTGGTTTAGTCCTGGTTTAGTCCTGGTTTAGTCCTGGTTTAGTCCTGGTTTAGACCTGGTTTAGTCCTGGTTAGTTTAGTCCTGGTTTAGTCCCTGGTTCAGTCCCTGGTTTAGTCCTGTTTAGTCCTGGTTAGTCCTGGTTAGTCCTGGTTTAGACCTGTTTTAGTTTTAGTCCTGGTTTAGTCCTGGTTCCTGGTTTAGTTTAGTCCTGGTTTAGTCCTGGTTTAGTCCTAGTTTAGTCCTGGTTTAGCCCTGTTTTACAGTCCTGTTGGTTTAGTCCTGGTTTAGTCCTTTTAGTCCTGGTTTAGTCCTTTACCTGGACCTGTTTAGTCCTGGTTTAGACCTGGTTTAGTCCTGGTTTAGCCTGGTTTAGTTTAGACCTGGTTTAGTCCTGGTTTAGTCCTGGTTTAGACCTGGTTTAGTCCCTGGTTTAGTTCCTGGTTTAGTCCTGGTTTAGACCTGGTGGTTTAGTTTAGTCCTGGTTGGTTTAGACCTGGTTTAGTCCTGGTTTACTGTTTAGTCCTGTTTACCTGGTTTAGTTTAGTCCTGGTTTAGTCCTGGTTTAGTCCTGGTTTAGTCCTGGTTTAGTTTAGTCCTGGTTTAGTCCTGGTTTAGTTTAGTCCTGTTTAGTCCTGTTTAGTCCTGGTTTAGTGGTTTAGTCCTGGTTTACCTGGTTTAGTCCTGGTTTAGTTGGTTTAGTCCTGGTTTAGTCCTGGTTTAGTCCTGGTTTAGTCCTGGTTTAGTCCTGTTTAGTCCTGGTTTAGTTTAGTCCTGGTTTAGTCCTGGTTTAGTCCTGGTTTAGTCCTGGTTTAGTCCTGGTTTAGTCCTAGTTTAGTGGTTTAGTCCTGGTTTCCTGGTTTAGTTTAGTCCTGGTTTAGACCTGGTTTAGTCCTGGTTTAGTCTGAATCTCTCGTCTGGTCACAGCTCGGCGCGAGAGAAGTGCAGGTCCAGACTCGGGCAGAAGGGGGCGTCGGAGGCTCAGAGGGCGAAGGTCAGGCTGTCCCCGGGGGTCGTGTCGGGGTCAGAGGTCGCGACCCCGAGGAGGGCCACCACGGGGAGGAAGCAGCCGCGTCGGATCACCGGAGAGGAGAGGACGAGTAACGCGGACGAGCCGAGCTGGACCAGGCCACAGCACAGGTACAACACACACGGACTTAAAGGTTGTATGGAGGATTTTTTTTTTTTTTTTTTTTTAATTGTCATTGAAAGTTTAAAATACCATTACAGAGACGCAGCAGCCTTCTAATTATGATGACCGAAAAAAAAAAAAGAAAGAACGAAAATCTATCAGTTGTGGACGTGTTGAGGCCAGATAAACATCAGCCAATAGAAAACGAGGCTCCCTCTTTTTCTATTGGCTGTTAGGTTGTCAGTCAAACTCCCTACATTTTTAGTGTAACTGAGTCGCCGGCGCTCGGGGATTATGTGGTTTATGCGGCGGTTCTTTGAGGCTTTTTCAAACTGTAGCTTCCTCGCAATTCGCACAAAGTTTGTTGCGACGGCGGACGAGAATCCACGACCAGTTCGCCGCCGCAAAAGAAAGTCCGAAGGGTCTAAAAAGTGACGCGTCGGTCGCTAAAATATTTCTAGGCGGGTCACTTCAACAGTAATTCTGAAACTGGATGTAAACAAATGTGATTTCTAGAGTAAAGAGGCGGGAGGAGGAGATGTTTCTACCGAGGAAGGTGGTGTCACACATGCACAACATTTGAAAAAGGACAGTCGCTGTATTTCACTTCCCTTAAAAAATCCTCTATACCTTTAAAGAGGCACTAAGGAACTTTTCTGTCACCTGCACATCTCCATGGAGAACCAGGACTAAACCAGGACTAAACCAGGACTAAACCAGGACTAACCAGGACTAAACAGGACTAAACCAGGACTAAACCAGGACTAAACCAGGACTAAACCAGGACTAAACCAGGACTAAACCAGGACTAAACCAGGACTAAAACAGGACTAAACCAGGGACTGAACCAGACTAAAACAGACTGAACCAGGACTAAACCAGGACCAAAAACAGGACTAAACCAGGACTAAAACCAGGACTAAACAGGACTAAACAGGACTGAACCAGGACTAAACCAGGACTAAACCAGGACTAAACCAGACTAAACCAGGACTAAACCAGGACTAAACCAGGACTGAACCAGAACTAAACCAGGACTAAACCAGGACTAAACAGGACTAAAACAGGACTAAACCAGGACTAAAACAGGACTGAACCAGACTAAACCAGGACTGAACCAGAACTAAACCAGAACTAAACCAGGACTAAAAACCAGGACTAAACCAAGACTAAACCAGGACTAAACCAGGACTAAACAGGACTAAACCAGGACTAAACCAGGACTAAACCAGGACTAAAACAGGACTAAACCAGGACTAAACCAGGGACCAGCTCTTTTTTTTGAGTCTCAGTCTGTTTGATTTCGTGCAGATCTGAGTGTAACTGAAGCTTTCACACCAACAAAAACAAACCGAAACCAACAAAACACAACAAAAAAAACTACAAAAAACTACAAAAAACAACCAAACTAAAAGCTTCTGAATCCAGTGATCGAACGTTTGTTGCTCCAGCTGCTGTCGCTGTGAAAGAACTGAACTGTGAAATAGGCTGACAAAACGTCCGTTTTTGGTTTAGTCCTGTTTTAGACCTGCTTTAGTTCTGGTTTTAGTCCTGGTTCAGTCCTGGTTTTGTCCTGGTTTAGTCCTGGTTTAGTTCTGGTTTTAGTCCTGGTTTAGACCTGGTTTAGTCCTGGTTTAGACCTGGTTTAGTCCTGGTTTAGTTCTGGTTTTAGTCCTGGTTAGTCTGGTTTAGTCTGGTTTAGTCCTGGTTTATGGTTTAGTCCTGGTTTAGTCCTGGTTTAGTCCTGGTTTAGTTCCTGGTTTAGTTTAGTGGTTTAGTCCTGGTTTAGTTCTGGTTTTTAGTCCTGGTTTAGTCCTGGTTTAGTTTAGTCCTGGTTTAGTCCTGGTTTAGTCCTGGTTTATCCTGGTTTAGTCCTGTTTAGTTTTAGTCTGGTTTAGTCCGAGTTTAGTTCTGGTTTTAATCCTGGTTTAGACCTGGTTTAGTCCTTGTTTAGTTCTGGTTTTAGTCCTCGTTTATTAGTCTGGTTTAGTTCCTGGTTTAGTCCTGGTTTAGTCCTGGTTTAGTCCTGGTTTAGTTCTGGTTTAGTCCTGGTTTAGTCCTGGTTTAGTTCTGGTTTAGGTCCTGTTTAGTTCCTGGTTTAGTTTAGTCCTGGTTTAGTCCTGGTTTAGTTCCTGGTTTAGTCCTGGTTTAGACCTGGTTTAGTCCTGGTTTTAGTCCTGGTTTAGTCCTGGTTTTAGTCCTGGTTTAGTCCTGGTTTAGTCCTGGTTTAGTCCTCTGTGTAATCCATTTATTTGAACAAAGTAACTGTAATCCAATTCCCACTCACTGAAACAGTAACTGTAACTGAATACAGTTACTCATCATTTGTACTCTGATTACTCCGGTACATGTAATCTGTTACTCCCCGACACTGAGTATAAATTAGTAGTATTTCGTTAGTATAAATCTGCTGGGACAGACACAGAACTCAAAACTGGGTGAAGCGTCTAAAGTCTGATTCTTCTGTCTTCGCCGTCTGTTGTATAGAGGATTTTTTAAGGGAAGAACAAAACAGCAAGAGTCTGTTTTCAAACACGATCTTCCTCCTCCCGCCTCTTTACTCTACAAATCACGCTTGTTTACATCCAGTGCATGAATTTCTGTTGAAGTGACTTGTCTAGAAGTAATTTAGCGACCGACGCGTCAGTTTTTAGACCCTTCGTCAGCTTCAGTTACGCCGTCGCTGGAAGGAATCTCCAAGAATCACCTCAGTTTGTCTTCGCTCCTTTTCGCCTTCTCTTCTTCTTCTTTCAGCGACCTCAAAAACGGACTTTCTTTGGCGGCGAACCGGTCGTGGATTCTCGTCCGCCATCGCAACGAACTTTGTGCGAACTGCGACGAAGCGACAGTTTGAAAAAGCCTCTAAGAACCGCTGCATAAACCGTGTAATCCCCACACGCCGGCAATTCAGTTACACTAGAAACGTAGGGAGTTTGATTGACAACCTAACAGCCAATAGATAAAGAGGGAGCCTCTTTTTCTATTGGCTGATGTTTATCTGGCCTCACTACGTCCACAGTTGATAGATTTTCATTCTTTTTTTTTTTTTTTTGGTCATAATTCCAAGGCTGCTGCGTCTCTGTAATGGTATTTTAAACTTTTACTGACAATTTGAAACTAAAAAAAAAATCCTCCATACAACCTTTAAATAACGGTGTCGTGTGTCCTCAGTCCAGTGTCCAGGGACAAAGACGTGTCCTCGGCCCGTCCCCCGGAGCTCCTGTCCCCCCCGAAGCCCCGGAGCCGACCCCCCGGAGGGAAAACGGCCCCGAGGAAAGAGCCCAGGACCACGGCCGCCAACAACAACAACAACAACAGCAACAGCAACGCCAACAACAACAACGCCAACGCCACGCCCCAGCCCGCACCTGTCGCACCTGTCTCCAGCTCCTGCCAGGTGAGTCGCGCCCGCACCTGTCGCACCTGTCTCCAGCTCCTGCCAGGTGAGTCGCCGCGCACCTGACGGTTTGTGTTTGACTCAGACGAGGATTCATGAAAGAAAAAAAGAAAAATGTGAAGAAATAAAAGAGACCTGGTTTAGACCTGGTTTAGACCTGGTTTAGACCTGGTTTAGACCTGGTTTAGACCTGGTTTAGACCTGGTTTAGTCCTGGTTTAGTCCTGATTTAGACCTGGTTTAGTCCTGATTTTAGACCTGGTTTAGACCTGGTTTTAGTCCTGGTTTAGACCTGGTTTAGTCCTGGTTTTAGTCCTGATTTAGACCTGGTTTAGTCCTGATTTAGTCCTGGGTTAGACCTGGTTTAGTCCTGGTTTAGTCCTGATTTAGACCTGGTTAGTCCTTTAGTCCTGGGTTAGACCTGGTTTTAGACCTGGTTTAGACCTGGTTTAGACCTGGTTTAGACCTGGTTTAGTCCTGGTTTAGTCCTGGTTTAGACCTGGTTTAGTCCTGGTTTAGTCCTGATTTAGACCTGGTTTAGTCCTGATTTAGACCTGGTTTTAGACCTGGTTTACCTGGTTTAGACCTGGTTTAGTCCTGGTTTAGTCCTGATTTAGACCTGGTTTAGTCCTGATTTAGTCCTGGGTTAGACCTGGTTTAGTCCTGGTTTAGTCCAGGTTTAGTCCTGATTTACACTTGGTTTAGACCTGGTTTAGTCTTGGTTCAGTCCTGGTTACGTCCTGGTTTCTTCCTGGTTTAGTCCTGTTAGTCCTGGTTTTAGACCTGGTTTAGACCTGGTTTAACCTGGTTTAGTCCTGGTTTAGTCCTGGTTTAGTCCTGGTTTATACCTGGTTTAGACCTGGTTTAGACCTGGTTTAGTCCAGGTTTAGTCCTGTTATAGTCCAGGGTTAGTCCTGGTTTTGTCCTGATATAATCCTGGTTTAGTCCTGGTTTAGTCCTGGTTTAGTCCAGGTTTAGATCTGGTTTAGTCCTGGTTTCGACCTGGTTAAGTTTTGATTCAGTCCTAGTTTATTCCTTGGTTTAGTTTCAGATTAGTCCGGGTTTAGTCCCTGGTTTAGTCCTTCTTTGGTCCTGATTTAGTCCTGGTTTAGTTCTCACATTACCCTAATTGGGTTTCGTCCTGGTTTATTTCTTTTTCAGACGTGGTTTAGACCTGAAATAGACCTGGTTTAGTCCTGGTTTAGTCCCGGTTTAGTCCTGATATAATCCTGGTTTAGTCCTGGTTTAGTCCTGGTTTAGTCCCGGTTTAGTCCTGGAATCCTCGGACTCTTTTATCTCAAATCCGTTTGTTTTCCCGGTGTTTTCCAGGAGAGGAGGAAGCACCGAGGCCCGAGCTCCAAAACGACGCCCAAGTCCCGCGAGTTCATCGAGACCTCGTCCTCGTCCTCCTCCGACAGCCCGTCCGATCCCGAGGAAAACTGCTCCAAAACGCCGCACCAGACCGCGCTTCCCGCTCCGCCCCTGGCCCCCCGAGCGCCGCCGCCCCACGTGCACGCCCCCGTCCCCCACGTGCACGCCCCCAGCGCCCCCTCGTTCGGCGGGAAGGGCCTCCGGGTCGGGAACGCCGCCAACGTCAGCGGGCACTTCGGGATTTCCGTGCCGGATCCGGGGGGGCTGCTGGCGAACAAAACCCAGGAGCAGTTTTCCCCGGATTCCGTCGTGAACGAGATTCCGTTGTCGCCGCTGCCGAGGGACGAGATCCGGAGCCTGTGGGTGAAGATCGAGCTGAGTTTGTTGAGCAGGATTCCGGGACAGAACGGAGGATTCTGGACGAGGGAGAGGACGAAGTTTGGGAAGGAGAGACCGGAAGAGGAAGAGGAGGAGGAGGAGGAGGAGGAGCGGGAGAGGAGGAGCGTCCCGGAGGAAAACAACACGACCACGACCACGACGTTCCGGACGGAGAGAGGAGAGAAGGAGCGGGGAGAGAGAGGAGAGAAGGAGCGGGGGGAAAGAGGAGAAAATCCCAAACACGGAAGAACCAAGACCAACGGGACGAACCAGAGACACAAGAGCAAGAGGAAGCACAAGGTACGACGCCACTCCATGATGTCACCAGGTGGTGCCGCTCCGTGTGTTTGCTCAAAAACGCACCGGCTCGTCTCCGTGGAGATGTTACCGGGAAGTCCTTGTTTAGTCCTGGTTCAGTTCTGGTTTAGTCCTAGGTTAGTCCTTGTTTAGTCCTGGTTCAGTTCTGGTTTAGTCCTAGGTTAGACCTGATTTAGTTCCTGGTTTAGTTCTAGACCTGATTTAGTTTAGACCTGAGTCCTGGTTTAGACCTGACCTGGTTTAGACCTGGTTTAGACCTGGTTTAGACCTGATTTAGTCCTGGTTTACCTGGTTTAGACCTGATTTAGTTTAGACCTGGTTGGTTTAGACCTGGTTTAGACCTGAGTTTAGACCTGGTTTTAGTTTAGTCCGTTTAGACCTGATTTAGTTTAGACCTGGTTTAGACCTGATTTAGTCCTGGTTTAGACCTGGTTTAGACCTGGTTTAGACCTGGTTTAGACCTGGTTTAGACCTGATTTAGTTTCCTGTTTAGTCCTGGTTTAGACCTGATTTAGTCCTGGTTTAGTTTCCCTTGGTTTAGACCTGATTTAGTAGACCTGGTTTAGACCTGGTTTACCTGGTTAGTCCTGGTTTAGACCTGATTTAGTTTCCTGGTTTAGACCTGATTTAGTCCTGGTTTAGACTTGGTTTAGACCTGGTTTAGACTTAGTTTAGTCCTGGTTTAGACCTGATTTAGACCTGGCTTAGTCCTGGTTTAGAACTGGTTTAAACTTGATTTAGTCCTGGTTTAGACCTGGTTTTGTCTTGGTTTAGTCCTAGTTTTCGACCTGGTTTAGTCCTGGTTTAGTCCTAGTTTCGACCTGGTTTAGTCCAAGACCTGGTCTTGGTTTACACAAACCAGAGACAGAAGCTCCACTCCACTTGCTGATGTCACGAGGTGGTGCTCCTCTGTGTTTGTTTAAAACCCCACTCGCTCGTCTCCTTGGAGATGTTACGGCTTTTCTTGGAATGTTCCAGAGCACAGCATTATACAGCTTTAAACATATCTACAGTATCTCCATGGTGACGAGCCGGTGATGCCACTAGGCCAAGTTACAGGTCAGATCTGTGGAGAGGCGACCCCGCTCACTGTAAACTGAACAACACACATGATGTTCAAGCAGTAAACACACCTGTAACTGAACAAAAACTGCTTATATGAGTTTAAAGCCATGCTCTGGGACATTCTAGGCTGAGCAGTAACATCGCCATAGAGACGAACAGGGGGACTGTCCATCAGAAAAGTGCCAGAGTGCGTCTTTAACGGTCGGTCCTGGTGTGTTTCAGTCGGATCACACGGAGTCGACCAGCAGCAAAAAACTGAGACTGGACAAAGAGACGCTGCTGCCTCCATGTATCTCCCCTGTCCACAAGAACGAGTGAGTACTACAAATACTACTACTACTACTACTACTACTACTACTACTACTACTGCCTCCATGTATCTCCCCTGTCCACAAGAACGAGTGAGTACTACAAATACTACTACTACTACTACTACTACTACTACTACTGCCTCCATGTATCTCCCCTGTCCACAAGAACGAGTGAGTACTACAAATACTACTACTACTACTACTACTACTACTACTACTACTACTGCTACTGCCCCTGTATCTCCCCTGTCCACAAGAACGAGTGAGTACTACAAATACTACTACTACTACTACTACTACTACTACTACTACTGCCCCATGTATCTCCCCTGTCCACAAGAACGAGTGAGTACTACAAATACTACTACTACTACTACTACTACTGCTACTCCATGTATCTCCCCTGTCCACAAGAACGAGTGAGTACTACAAATACTACTACTACTACTACTACTACTACTACTACTACTGCCTCCATGTATCTCCCCTGTCCACAAGAACGAGTGAGTACTACAAATACTACTACTACTACTACTACTACTACTACTACTACTACTACTGCCCCCTGTATCTCCCCTGTCCACAAGAACGAGTGAGTACTACTACTACTACTACTACTACTACTACTACTACTGCCCCCTGTATCTCCCCTGTCCACAAGAACGAGTGAGTACTACAAACTACTACTACTACTACTACTACTACTACTACTACTACTACTACTACTACTACTACTACTGCCCCCTGTATCTCCCCTGTCCACAAGAACGAGTGAGTACTACAAATACTACTACTACTACTACTACTACTACTGCTACTGCCCCCTGTATCTCCCCTGTCCACAAGAACGAGTGAGTACTACAAATACTACTACTACTACTACTACTACTACTACTACTACTACTACTACTACTACTACTACTACTGCTACTGCCCCCTGTATCTCCCCTGTCCACAAGAACGAGTGAGTACTACAAATACTACTACTACTACTACTACTACTACTACTGCTACTGCTACTGCCCCTGTATCTCCCCTGTCCACAAGAACGAGTGAGTACTACAAATACTACTACTACTACTACTACTACTACTACTACTACTACTGCCCCCTGTATCTCCCCTGTCCACAAGAACGAGTGAGTACTACACTACTACTACTACTACTACTACTACTACTACTACTACTACTACTACTACTGCCCCCTGTATCTCCCCTGTCCACAAGAACGAGTGAGTACTACAAATACTACTACTACTACTACTACTACTACTACTACTGCTACTGCCCCCTGTATCTCCCCTGTCCACAAGAACGAGTGAGTACTACAAATACTACTACTACTACTACTACTACTACTACTGCTACTGCCCCCTGTATCTCCCCTGTCCACAAGAACGAGTGAGTACTACAAATACTACTACTACTACTACTACTACTACTGCCCCCTGTATCTCCCCTGTCCACAAGAACGAGTGAGTACTACAACTACTACTACTACTACTACTACTACTACTACTGCTACTGCCCCCTGTATCTCCCCTGTCCACAAGAACGAGTGAGTACTACAAATACTACTACTACTACTACTACTACTACTACTACTACTACTACTGCTACTGCCCCCTGTATCTCCCCTGTCCACAAGAACGAGTGAGTACTACAAATACTACTACTACTACTACTACTACTACTACTACTGCCTCCATGTATCTCCCCTGTCCACAAGAACGAGTGAGTACTACAAATACTACTACTACTACTACTACTACTACTACTACTACTACTACTACTACTGCTACTGCCCCCTGTATCTCCCCTGTCCACAAGAACGAGTGAGTACTACAAATACTACTACTACTACTACTACTACTACTACTACTACTACTACTACTACTACTGCCTCCATGTATCTCCCCTGTCCACAAGAACGAGTGAGTACTACAAATACTACTACTACTACTACTACTACTACTGGCTTTGTCATGGTTTGCATCCTGCGTCCTGGTTTAGTTCTGGCTTAGTTCTGGTTTAGTCCTGGTTTAGTTCCGGTTTAGTCCTGGTTTAGTTCTGGTTTAGTCCTGGTTTAGTTCTGGCTTAGTTCTGGTTTAGTTCTGGTTTAGTTCCGGTTTAGTCCTGGTTTAGTTCTGGTTTAGTCCTGGTTTAGTTCTGGTTTAGTTTAGTCCTGGTTTAGTCCTGGTTTAGTTCTGGTTTAGTCCTGGTTTAGTTCTGGTTTAGTCCTGGTTTAGTTCTGGTTTAGACCTGGTTTAGTTCTGGTTTAGACCTGGTTTAGTCCTGGTTTAGTTCTAGTTTAGTCCCGGTTTAGTTCTGGTTTAGTCCTGGTTTAGTTCTGGTTTAGTCCTAGTTTAGTCCTGGTTTAGTCCTGGTTTAGTTCTGGTTTAGTTCTGGTTCAGTCCTGGTTCAGTCCTGGTTCAGTCCTGGTTTAGTTCTGGTTTAGTTCTGGTTTAGTCCTGGTTTAGTCCTGGTTTAGTTCTGGTTTAGTCCTAGTTTAGTCCTGGTTTAGTCCTGGTTTAGTTCTGGTTTAGTTCTGGTTCAGTCCTGGTTCAGTCCTGGTTTAGTCCTGGTTTAGTTCTGGTTTAGTTCTGGTTTAGTCCTGGTTTTGTTGCAGTAGTTTTTGGGGTTTTTTTTCATCTGCGTCGGTTGTAAATTTTTATGATCATCTTTGATCTTTTTAAACCAGAACTAAACCAGGTCTAAACCAGGACTAAACCAGAACTAAACGAGGACTAAACAAGGATTAAACCAAATAATTGTGGATTAAGATAAAAATATTAAAAATAAAATCACATTTCCATACTGAAGTCTCCGCCCCCTTTGCCCTGAAACAACCTCGAGCTCCTGCTGCCCCCTGCTGGTCGACGGGAGTACAGTTCCTCTCTCTTTCTCTTTTTCTTTCTGTCTCTCTTTCTCTCTCTCTCTCTTTTTCTCTCGTTCTGTCTCTTTCTCTCTTTCGTTCCGTCTCTTTCTTTCCCTCCTGCTGCGTTTTTAATTTGGACTCGAGCCTCGGGAAACTCGTCAGGTTTATGTTTGGAAACTCGCGAGAGACGGACGGAGGGAGGAGAGAGGGATGAAGAGACGGACGGAGGGAGGAGAGAGGGATGAAGAGACGGACGGAGGGAGGAGAGAGGGATGAAGAGAGGTGAAGAGAGGTGAAGAGGAGAGCGAGAGAGAAGGGAGGGGGGGGGAATAAAAAAGGAGGGAGGAAGACGCTGAGACGGCAAAACGACTCCCGGGTTTGACATGAACCGAAATAAACCAAACCACAGACGAACAAACAAAACACAAAAGAAAAAAGAGAAACGGAGAGAAAGAGAAAGAGGTTTAGACCTGGATTAGACCTGGATTAGACCTGGTTTAGACCTGGTTTAGACCTGGTTTAGACCTGGTTTAGACCTGGTTTAGACCTGGATTTAGACCTGGTTTAGACCTGGTTTAGACCTGGTTTAGACCTGGTTTAGTCCTGGTTTAGTTCTGGTTTAGTCCTGGTTTAGACCTGGTTTAGACCTGGTTTAGACCTGGTTTAGTTCTGGTTTAGTCCTGGTTTAGTTCTGGTTTAGTCCTGGTTTAGATCTGGTTTAGTCCTGGTTTAGACGTGGTTTAGTCCTGGTTTAGACCTGGTTTAGACCTGGTTTAGTTCTGGTTTAGACCTGGTTTAGACCTGGTTTAGACCTGGTTTAGTCCTGGTTTAGACCTGGTTTAGTCCTGGTTTAGACCTGGTTTAGACCTGGTTTAGTTCTGGTTTAGTTCTGGTTTAGACCTGGTTTAGACCTGGTTTAGTCCTGGTTTAGACCTGGTTTAGACCTGGTTTAGACCTGGTTTAGACCTGGTTTAGACCTGGTTTAGACCTGGTTTAGACCTGGTTTAGTCCTGGTTTAGTCCTGGTTTAGGTCCTGGTTTAGACCTGGTTTAGTCCTGGTTTAGACCTGGTTTAGACCTGGTTTAGACCTGGTTTAGACCTGGTTTAGTTTAGTTCTGGTTTAGTTCTGGTTTAGACCTGGTTTAGTCCTGGTTTAGTCCTGGTTTAGACCTGGTTTTAGACCTGGTTTAGTCCTGGTTTAGTCCTGGTTTAGACCTGGTTTAGTTCTGGTTTAGACCTGGTTTAGACCTGGTTTAGTTCTGGTTTACACCTGGTTTAGACCTGGTTTAGTCCTGGTTTAGACCTGGTTTAGTTCTGGTTTAGTCCTGGTTTAGACCTGGTTTAGACCTGGTTTAGTCCTGGTTTAGACCTGGTTTAGTCCTAGTTTAGTCCTGGTTCAGTTCTGGTTTAGTCCTGGTTCAGTTCTGGTTTAGTCCTGGTTTAGTCCTGGTTTAGTCCTGGTTTAGTTCTGGTTTAGTTCTGGTTTAGTCCTGGTTTTAGTCCTGGTTTAGTCCTGGTTTAGTTCTGGTTTAGTTCTGGTTTAGTCCTGGTTTAGTCCTGGTTCAGTCCTGGTTCAGTCCTGGTTTAGTTCTGGTTCAGTCCTGGTTCAGTCCTGGTTTAGTTCTGGTTTAGTTCTGGTTTAGTTCTGGTCCTGGAAAGTCACATGTTTGTGTTGCATTCTTGTTTCGGTGCAGTTTTTTGGTAGTTTTATCAGGTTTATTCGATTTCTCTCTTGTCCCAGCTCCTGACAGGGACTGAGATGGGTCCCTGGGTCCTGGTTTAGTCCTGGTTTATTAGTCCTGGTTTAGTCATTGTTTTCTCTTTTCTCTCAGGAGGAAGCTGAGTCGACATCGTGATGATAAACTCCTTCCTCCGCTCCTGTCTCCTCTGTCCGACGAGCCCCCGAGAAGACCTGGTCTAGTCCTGGGTCCTGGTCCGGTCCCCGGTCTGGTCTCTGGTCCTGGTTTAGTCCTGGGTCCGGGTTCGGTCTCTGGTCCCGGTCTGGTTCCAGAGGGATCTTCTTCAGTCCTGTCCTCCAGCTCACATCGACATCGGAGAGGAGAGAGCAAGAACCACAGGACGACAGTGAGACCTGCTTTAGTCCTGGTTTAGTCCTGGTTTAGTCCTGGTTTAGTCCAGTTTTATTCCAATTTTAGTCATGGTTTAGTCCAAGTTTAGTCCAGCTTTACTCTAGTCTGAGTTCTGCTTTAGTCCAGCTTTAGTCCTGGTTTATTCCTGTTTTGTCCAGTTTTAGTCCAGTTTTAGTCCTGTTTAGTCCTGGTTGAGCCCAGTTTTAGTCCTGTTTTAGTCCTGTTTTACTCTAGTTTTAGTCCTGGTTTAGTCCAGTTTTACTCTAGTTTTAGTCAAATTTCAGTCCAGTTTTAATTCTGGTTTAGTCCAGTTTTAGTCCTGTTTTAGTCCTGGTTTAAGTCCAGTTTTAGTCCTGGTTTAAGTCCAGTTTTAGTCTTGTTTTAGTCCAGTTTAGTCCAGTTTAACTCCAGTTTTAGTCCTGTTTTAGTCCTGGTTTAAGTCCAGTTTTAGTCCTGTTTTAGTCCAGTTTTACTCTAGTTTTAGTCCAATTTTAGTCCAGTTTTAATTCTGGTTTATGTCCAGTTTTAGTCCTGGTTTATGTCCAGTTTTAGTCCTGGTTTAGTCCTGTTTTAGTCCTGATTTGATCCTTATTAAGTCCTGTTTTTGTCCTGGTTTAGTCCTGTTTTAGTCCTCATTTGTTCCTGTTTTAGTACTGGTGTTAGTCTTGTTTTAGTCCTGCTTTAGTCCAGTTTTAGTCCAGTTTGACTCCAGTTTTAGTCCTGGTTTAGTCCAGTTTTAGTCCTGGTTTAGTCTCGTTTTAGTAGGTACAGAGGTGGGCGGGGATAGGGGGTAGGTGAAATCAGGATTTTTACAGCACAAAACCGACACAATCCAAACTAAACACAACTCTGAGTAAGATCCTGGTGAAAAAACGCCGTAATTACGCGGTTAAAATCTTTTTAGACAGAATAAAGCACAAGCCTCATCAAAAATTCCCAGTTTTGTGACGTCGTAGGTAAAAGTCTGATGTTTCCTATAGTGTTTTTAAGTCCACGAACTTAAACCGGAGCATTTCTGACGTCAAACTGTGTTCGTTAAGGCTGCGTGGGTCGGTCAGCGTGTCGGGAAAAGTCGCTTCAAATGTAATTCCCTCCGCTGCCAGTAGATGTCGCCCATGAAACCCCAAAGCAGTGGTTCTCGGTAGTAAAAACGATTTAAAAAAAAGTAAAATGGTTCCAAAAGTGGCCAAAGTGACGTTTTCTTATTTTTAAAAGTTTTTCTTCTTCGTGTGTTTGTTTGTTTCCAGGAGTCTGACCCTCACAGTGAAAAGTCCAGTGGAGACTCTTATAATCCCGGGTCCGGTTACAATCCTGGATCTGGGTCGGACTCTGAGGTCTGGACCGAGACGTTGGACCAAACCGAACCGAGCCGCCCCAGGATCTCCTTCAGCGACACGTAAGAAAACGGTTTTACACACACACACACACACACACACACACCAGAAATCTGATCATAATCTGATTTCTGGAGTGATCAGATTACTGAAATTTAAACATGTAAAATGTAAAAATAAAGATCAGGTTAAAGTCTAATTTGAGTAACAGAGATTCAGTCTGATTACTCCAGTTATCTGATTACTTGAGTAATGTGATTTCTCTGGTTATCTGATTACTCCGGTTATCTGATTACTCTGGTTATCCGATTTCTCCGGTTATCCGATTACTCCGGTTATCCGATTACTCCGGTTGTCCGATTTCTCCGGTTACCTGATTTCTCCGGTTATCTGATTACTCTGGTTATTTGATTTCTCTGGTTATCCAATTACCTCGGTTATCTGATTACTCTGGTTATCCGATTTCTCCGGTTATCTGATTACTCCGGTTGTCCGATTTCTCCGGTTATCTGATTACTCCGGTTGTCCGATTTCTCTGGTTATCTGATTACTCCGGTTGTCCGATTTCTCCGGTTATCTGATTACTCCGGTTGTCCGATTTCTCCGGTTATCTGATTACTCCGGTTGTCCGATTTCTCTGGTTATCTGATTACTCCGGTTGTCCGGTTGATTCTCTGTTATTCTGGTTACTGATTACTCCGTTATCTGTTATCTGACTCTCGTTACTGTTACTCTGGTTATCTGATTTCTCTGTGTTTCTCGCAGACTTCACAGCGCAGACTTCCACATGCAGGAGGCCAAGAGGCTCAAGCACAAAGCCGACAAACTGGTACGAAACTATTCATGTCATTTACTGTTAATTAAAGATACACTGTGGAATTTTTCTCATGGAGATGCTCTTGCTTTGCCTGGAATGTTCAGTAATATGGCATTAAAGTTACCGACATAAAAAGTTTATTTGGATAAGTCTGGTAAAGTGTTATATTTTATTTATTTTGTAGTTTTATAAGTTCAGTAAAGTGTTGTATCTTTTTTGGTTTTTTTGTTTTTTTGTAGTTAAGTGTGGTAAAGTTGTATTTTTTTTCTGTAGTTGGATAAGTTCGGTAAAGTGTTTTTTTTTTTGTTTTTTGTTTTTCGTAGTTGGATAAGTTCGGTAAAGTGTTTTTTGTTTTGTTTTTTTGTAGTTGGATAAGTTCGGTAAAACATTTTTGTTTTTCTTTTGTAGTTGGATAAGTTCGGTAAAGTGTTTTTTTTGTTTTGTTTGTTTTTCGTAGTTGGATAAGTTCGGTAAAGTGTTTTTTTTTTTTGTTTTTTTTTTTTTCATAGTTGGATAAGTTCGGTAAAATGTTTTTGTTTTTCTTTTGTAGTTGGATAAGTTCGGTATAGTTTTTTTTTTTTTTTTGTAGTTGGATAAGTTCGGTAAAGTGTTTTTTTTTTGTTTTTTTTTTTCGTAGTTGGATAAGTTCGGTAAAGTTTTTTGTTTTGTTTTTTTTTTTTTTTGTTTTTTTTTTTTTGTAGTTGGATAAGTTCGGTAAAGTGTTTTTTGTTTGTTTTTTGTAGTTGGATAAGTTCGGTAAAGTGTTTTTTGTTTTGTTTTTTGTAGTTGGATAAGTTCGGTAAAGTGTTTTTTTGTTTTTTTTTTGTAGTTGGATAAGTTCGGTAAAGTGTTTTTTGTTTTGTTTTTTGTAGTTGGATAAGTTCGGTAAAGTGTTTTTTGTTTTTTTTTTGTAGTTGGATAAGTTCGGTAAAGTGTTTTTTTTTTTTTTTTTGTTTTTTTGTTTTTTTGGATAAATTTGGTAAAGTTGGATTCGGTAAAGTGTTTTTTGTTTTTTTTGTAGTTGGATAAATTCGGTAAAGTGTTTTTTTTTTTTGTAGTTGGATAAGTTCGGTAAAGTGTTTTTTGTTTTTTTTGTAGTTGGATAAATTCGGTAAAGTGTTTTTTTGTTTTTTTTGTTTTTTGTAGTTGGATAAGTTCGGTAAAGTGTTTTTTGTTTGTTTTTTGTAGTTGGATAAGTTCGGTAAAGTGTTTTTTGTTTTTTTTTGTAGTTGGATAAGTTCGGTAAAGTGTTTTTTGTTTTTTTTTGTAGTTGGATAAGTTCGGTAAAGCGGTGAACTACGCGGACGGCGCTCTGTCGTTTATCGAGTGTGGAAACGCGATGGAGCGAGGCCCCCTGGAGGCCAAGTCCCCGTACACCATGTACTCAGAGACCGTGGAGCTGCTCAGGTAGGGGGCGCTCTCCTCAAACTCCACCGAGTCACCACCGAGTCACACCGAGTCACAGAGTCACCACAGAGTCACCGAGAGTACCTGCACCAAACTGAACAAAAGAGACGGAGGGAGGGAGCGAGGGATGAAGAGAGGAGAGGAAGAGGAAGAGGGAGAGGAAAGAGAGGTAGAGAGAAAGGGAGGGAAAGAGAGAAAGGGAGAAAGGTAGAGAGAGAAAAAGAGGGTTAGAGAGAGAAAAGAAGGGATAGAGTGGGAAACGATAGAGAGAAAGATGGATAGAGAGAAAGGTTAGAGAGAAAGAGAGGTATAAAGAGAGAGAGAGAAAGGGAGGGATAGAGAGAGAAAGAGAGAGGAAGAGATAGAGAGGGAAGAGAGAAAGAGGTATAGGAGAGAGAGGAGAGAGAAAGGAAAAAGGAGAGAGAAAGGAGGGATAGAGAGAGAAAGGGTAGAGAGAGAGAAAGGGAGGGATAGAGAGAGAAAAGGGGATAGAGAGAAAGGGAGGGATAGAGAGAGAAGGGATAGAGAGAAAAGGTAGAGAGAGAAAGGGAGGGATAGAGAGAGAAAAGGGATAGAGAATAGAGAAAGGAGAGAGAGAAAGGATAGAAAGAGAGAGAGGAAGAGAGAGAGAAAGGGAGGGATAGAGAGAAGGGTAGAGAGAAAGGTATAGAGAGAAGGGAGGATAGAGAAAAAGAGGGAAGAGAGAGAAAGAGGGATAGAGAGAGAGAAAGGAATAGAGAGAGAAATGGTAGAGAAAAAAGAAAGATAAAGGGGAAAAAGAGAGAGGGAGGGATGATAGAGAAAGGGGAAGGAGAAAGAGAGGGACAGAGATGGAAAGAGAGAGAAAGGGAAGGATAGAGAGGGAAAGAGACAGAGAGAAACGGTAGAGAGAAAGAGATAGAGAGAGAAAGAGGTATGGAGAGAAAAAGAGTGATAGAGAAAGAGAGGGATAGAGAGAGAAAGGAAGGGACAGAGAGGGAAGGAGATGGTTAGAGAGAGAAAGAGAGAAAAAGGGAGGTATAGAGAGAGAAAAGGGGATAGAGAGAGAAGGAGGGATAGAGAAAGTCAGGGACAGAGAGAAAGAGGGATGAAGAGAAAGAGAGAGATAGAGAGAAACAGAGGGGTAGAGAGAAAGTCAGGGATAGAGAGAGATGGAGCTAGAGAGAGAAGGAGAGGGACAGATAAAGAAAGGGAGGTATAGAGAGAGAAAGGGTAAAGAGAAAGGGAGGTATAGAGAGAGAGTGAATAGGGATAGAGAGAAAATGAAAGAGCAAAGAGAGAGCTGATTGTGTTTTTCACTTTTTAAAACAGTAAAATTCAACTCTCAACTCTCTCTCCTCTCCTTCCTTCTTCTCTTTCTCTCTTTTCCCTCTCTCTTCTCTTCTCTTCTCTCTCTTCTCTTCTTTTTTCAGATACGCTCTGAGGTTGAAAAACTTCAGTTCTCACTCGTCTTCCACCAACGAGAAGAAACTGGCCGTGCTGGTGAGACTCCCCCCCCCCCTCTCTCCTCTCTCTCTCTCTCTCTTCTCTCTCTCTCTCTCTCTCTCTCTCTCTGTCTCTCTCTCTCTCATTTTACACTTTCTACATTTACGATACTGACAAACAGAATCGATACTTTTACTCTCGAATACATTCTGATCACGAGAAAAATAAAACTCTTTTAGATTTTCAACATTAAAGGGAAGAACTTTATTTTCTGTTTCCATTTGTCTTAAACCAGAACACCAGGAACTTAAAACCAGGTCTAAAACCAGGACTAAACCCATAAACCAGAACTCTAAACCAGCGACCAGGTCTAAACAGAACTAAACAGAACTAA
>NW_026571207.1:838809-851517 GCF_026225935.1 Boleophthalmus pectinirostris | reverse complement strand
GATTGGTCCAAACGCTCTGAGCCGCTCTCACTCCAGTCGTCCCGCGGGTGGGAGGAGCTCGCCCGGATTCAGGTAAATGTAAACGCGGAAGAGAAACAGACGACTGAAAACGACACGAGAGACACGAGTCTGAAAAACAACTCAGAGATGATCCACGTCGGCGATAAACTTTAAATATTTACAGTTTAAATGTCCTGTTCATGTCTTTTTACTAATAAAGAAAATAAGGAAACATAAAGAACTGTTGATTTTAACGCCACACGTCTTAAACTTCTGTCACATTTTTGAATACGTTTTGATCATGTTTTTTGTTTTTTGGTTTTTTTGTGCAGAATTCGGCCAAAGGTTCTCAGCAGTCTCCGTGGAGGACCAACGCAAAGTGAGTCAATCTTCTCGGTTTGGTTTTATTTTCATACAGAGACAAGAGCAAAAAAATAAAATAAAATTTAAAAAAATGTCGTCTTTGCTCTTTTAGCGCCGGTTTTATTTTGTTTTTTTTGGCAGAGTGAACGGAGCGCCGTCCCCCCTCGCTCTTAGCCCCTCCCCCGCGGGAAACGGGGCGGGGCCAGGCTCAGGGGGCGGAGTCGGCGGAACGGGAACGGGAAGCGTGTCGATTCCTCAGAGGATCCACCAGATGGCGTCGAGTCACGTGACCATCACCAACAACATCCTGCGAAGCTACGAGCACTGGGAGACCGCGGACCGCCTCAGCGCCGACTGTACAGGTACTAAACCAGGACTAAACCAGGACTAAACCAGGACTAAACCAGGTCTAAACCAGGTCAGTCTAAACCAGGACTAAACCAGGTCTAAACCAGGAACAGGACTAAACCAGGACTAAACCAGGACTAAACCAGGACTAAACCAGGACTAAACCAGGACTAAAAGGACTAAACCAGGACTAAACCAGGACTAAACCAGGACTAACCAGGATAACCAGGACCAGGACTAAACCAGGACTAAACCAGGACTAAACCAGGAAACCGTCTAAACCAGGACAAACAGGACTAAACAAACCAGGACAAACCAGACTAAACCAGGACTAAACCAGGTCTAAACCAGGACTAAACCAGGACTAAACCAGGATCTAAACCAGGACTAAACCAGGTCTAAACCAGGACTAAACCAGGACTAAACCAGGACTACTAACCAGGTCTAAACCAGGAAACCAGGACTAAACCAGGTCTAAACCAGGACTAAACCAACTAAACCAGGACTAAACCAGGACTAAACCAGGACTAAACAGCCAAACCAGGACTAAACCACTAAACCAGGACTAAACCAGGTCTAAACCAGGAGTCTAACAGGACCAGGACAGACTAAACCAGGACTAAACCAGGTCTAAACCAACAGAACCAGGACTAAACCAGGACTAAAACCAGGACTAAACCAGGACTAAACCAGTCTAACCAGGACTAACCAGGACTAAACCAGGACTAAACCAGACTAAACCAGACTAAACCAGGTCTAAACCAGGACTAAACCAGGACTAAACCAACTAAACCAGGTCTAAACCAGGACTAACCAGGACTAAACCAGGACTAAACCAGGACCACTAAAACTAAACAGACAAACCAGACTAAACCAGGACTAAACCAGGACTAAACCAGACTAAACCAGGACTAAACCAGGACTAAACCAGGCTAAACCAGGTCTAAACCAGGACTAACCAGGAAACCAGGACTAAACCAGGTCTAAACCAGGACTAAACCAGGACTAAACCAGGACTAAACCAGGTCTAAACCAGGTCTAAACCACTAAACCAGGACTAAACCAGGACTAAACCAGGTCTAAACCAGGACTAAACCAGGTCTAAACCAGGACTAAACCAGGACTAAACAGACTAAACCAGACTAAACCAGGACTAAACCAGGTCTAAACCAGGACTAAACCAGGACTAAACCAGGACTAAACCAGGACTAAACCAGGACTAAACTAAACCAGGAACCAGGACTAAACCAGGTCTAAACCAGGACTAACCAGACTAAACCAGAAAACCAGGACTAAACCAGGACTAAACCAGGACTAAACCACTAAACCAGGACTAAACCAGGACTAAACCAGTCTAAACCAGGACTAAACCAGGACTACTAAACCAAGTCTAAACCAGGACTAAACCAGGTCTAAACCAGGACTAAACCAGGACTAAACTAAACCAGGACTAAACCAGGTAAACCAGGACTAAACCAGGACTAAACCAGGACTAAACCAGAACCAGGACTAAACCAGGTCTAAACCAGGACTAAACCAGGACTAAACCAGGACTCAGGACTAAACCAGGTCTAAATCAGGACTAAACCAGGACTAAACCAGGACTAAATCAGGACTAAACCTGGACTAAACCTGGACTAAACCTGGACTAAACCAGGTCTTCACTTGCTCTTTGTGTGTTTGTTTTTCAGATTTCTTCGTGGAGCTGGACTCTGTGATGGAGCCTCTGACGCAGCAGAGCAGCATGAGCGCCCTCGTCAGGTACGTCCGACAGGGCCTCACCTGGCTGCGGATCGACGCCAACCTCACCTGAGCGGCGCTAAAGCTGGAAACAAACCCACAAGGACTACAACTCCCACCACAACGCCAACCATAAAACTACAACACCCAGGACTACAAACAAGAGGTGCAATGAACTACAACTCCCACCACACTGCCCAGGACTCCAGCAGGGGCTCACCTGGCTATGCTATGCTAACAGTACTGCTGAAACTACAAAACCAAGGACTACAACTCCCACCACACTGCCAAAGACGTGCTCGTCTGATAAGTACATCACAAAAAACTACAGTTCTGACAAGGACTACAACTCCCAAGAGTCCAACAGTGACAATCTGTGTGTCGTCCGTTCATTTGTTTTTCAAAATAAAAACTAAAATAAGAAAATGAAAAAAAAAAAACTATTTTCTTCATTATTTGTCTTCAAAAACAAAATGAAAAAACAGATAATGATTCATTTTTACAGTTTTTGATTTTGTGTTTAAATGAAAAATGGAAAAAACGGATAATGGACTAAACCAGGACTGAACCAGGACTAAACCAGGACAGGACTTGGACTAAAACAGGACTAAAACAGGACTGAACCAGGAGTAAACATTTTTCAGTCCTGGTCTCAGTCCCGGTCCTGTTTCCAGTCTCAGTCCTGGTCTCAGTTCTGGTCTGGTCCTTGTCTGGTCCTGGTGGTTCTGGTTCCAGTTTCAGTCCTGTTCTCAATCACGGTCTGGTCCTGGTCCTCGGTCCTCGGTCTCTGGTCCCTGGTCTCAGTCCTCAGTCTCTGGTCTGGTCCCAGTCCTGGTCCCGGTCTCGGTCCCAGTCCTGGGCTGGTTTCAAACTCAGTCCTGGTCTGGTCCAAGTCTCAGTCCCGGTCTGGTCCCGACCTATGTCCTGGTCTCAGTCCCAGTCTGGTTCCAGTCTGGTTCCGGATGTGGTTCAGTCGTGTTTTAGTCCTGTTTTAGTCCTGTTTTAGTCCTGATTTAGTCCTGATTTAGTCCTGATTTAGTCCGTTATCCGTTTTTTCCATTCATTTAAACACAAAATCGAAAACTGAAAAAAAAACGACTCATTATCCGTTTTTCATTTGGATTTTCGAGACAAATAATAAAGAAAATCGTTGTTTTTTTTTTCATTTTCTTATTTTTGCTTTTATTTTGAAAAACTAATGAATGAACGACACACGGCTCAGCGACTCACCTGGTCACGGCTCCACGTCAGCCTCACCTGAACATGCAAACCCAAACTCCCAAGGACTACAAACATGAGGTGCAAAGGACTACAACTCCCACCACACTGCCCAAGAGTAACGCTAACCTGACTGGACTACAAACGCTTGGAATAAAGGACTACAACTCCCATCACACTGCCCAAGAGTAACGCTAACCTGACTGGACTACAAACGCTTGGAATAAAGGACTACAACTCCCATCACACTGCCCAAGAGTAACGCTAACCTGACTGGACTACAAATGCTTGGAATAAAGGACTACAACTCCCATCACACTGCCCAAGAGTAACGCTAACCTGATTGGACTACAAACGCTTGGAATAAAGGACTACAACTCCCACCACACTGCCCAAGAGTAACGCTAACCTGATGACACAGTTTGGACTACAAACATGAGGTGCAAAGGACTACAACTCCCACCACAACGCCCAAGAGTAACGCTAACCTGATGACACAGTTTGGACTACAAACAAGAGGTGCAAAGGACTACAACTCCCACCACACTGCCCAAGAGTAACGCTAACCTGATTGGACTACAAACGCTTGGAATAAAGGACTACAACTCCCACCGCACTGCCCAAGAGTAACACTAACCTGACGACACAGTTTGGACTACAAACATGAGGTGCAAAGGACTACAACTCCCACCGCACTGCCCAAGAGTAACGCTAACCTGATTGGACTACAAACGCTTGGAATAAAGGACTACAACTCCCAGCACACTGCCAAGAAACGCACCCGACAAAGCAAAAGATGACGTTTGATTGTCTAAAGCAAAAACACGCCACAAATCATCAACAAGAGCCTGGACTACAAAAGGAAAAGAAAAGACTACAACTCCCACCTCGCCTGGAAGTCATCAGCAATGTTTAGCGTCATGCCAGCTATTTTTGCTAACCTGTTTTAAACCATAAACAAACAGCTTGGACTACAAATAAGTGGAGAAAAGGACTACAAATCCCAATAAACCACGGGGACACACATCCGAAAGAGGCTGCGGTGGAAAAAAAAAAACTGGACGTGCACTTGATTTAAACCCCAAAACAACAAACAAACAAACAACAACGTCAACAATAACCTGGACTACAAATAAGTGGAGAAAAGAACTACAACTCCCAAGTCAAAAATACTACGGAAATTCACCGTCTCTGCTTTCAAAATCCAAAATTCACTCCAATATCCGCAATATATGAACCTATTCGTGCTGAACTATGCGAAAAATTTTGGGACCAACTGAACCAAAATGTATTTTAAAAATGTTCGGGTCTGGATTTGGACCCGAAACCTTGTGCCAAAAATCCAATTCTGTGAGCTCGGACTACAAACTGAGAAAGAACTACAAATCCCAATATTATCCTATGCTGCCGACGCACAATAATGTGACTGGAGGGAAAGTTTAATGCAGATCTAAGGGAGCGCTGGGACTACAAGTGGAAATGGACTACAAATCCCCCTAAAAAACTACAAATAACTTTATTTAAACTCACAAAGTCAAACACAAAGTTACTGCAGAAAAGACCGGGTCTTAGTCCAGGTTTAGTCCCTGATTTTGTACCAGGATTTAGTCCAAGTTTATCCCAGGGTTAGTCCTGTTTTAGTCCTGGTTTGGTTCTAGTTTAGTTCTGGTTTAGTCCTGGTTCAGTCCTGGTTCAGTCCTGGTTTAGAATTGAACCAGGACTAAACCGGGTCTAAACTGGGAACTAAACCAGGTCTAATTTAGTTAGGGTTTAGTCCCCGGTTTAGTTCTTGGTTTAGTCCCGGTTCAATCCCAGTTTAGACCTGGTTTAGTCCTAGATTATACCTGGTTTAGACCTGGTTTAGACCTGGTTCAGTCCTGGTTCAGTCCTGGCTTAGATCTGGTTTAGTCCTAGTTTAGTTCCAGATTAGTCTTGGTTTAGATCTGGTTTAGTCCTGGTTTAGTCCTGGTTTAGTCCTGGTTTAGTCCTGGTTCAGTCCTGGTTTAGTTCTGGTTTAGTTCTGGTTAAATTCTGGTTTAGTCCCAGATTAGTCCCAGATTAGTCTTGGTTTAGACCCGGTTTAGACCTGGTTTAGTCCTTGTTCAGACCTGGTTCAGACTTGGTTTAGTCCTTGGTCTGGATCTGAAGTCTTTTCTCCTCTGGTCGTCTCAGCTCCTGTTGCCATGGAAACAGACCAAATTTTCAAATTCCGTGAAAAACATTCAGATTTTTTTTTTTTTTTTGTCCCTGAGTGAAAGTGGGATGTTTTTTTATTTTATTTTATTTTGTGACACGGAGAGGAAGAAGAAAAGGAGGAAGAGGAGGAGGAGGAGGAGGAGAGGCGACGGCAGCTTCCACACGTCCGCACGCTTCACCGTTTTTTTGTTTCAACGTGTGCAGGAGGCTGAGGGTTCGATTCCCTGGACGAACCGAACGACCGAGTGTGTGTGTGTGTGTAAAAAAACAAATGTGATTTATAAATGTGAACGTGTGTGTGAGTGAAAAGAAAGAGAGAGAGAGAGAAAGAGAAAAAGAGACGGAAGAGAAAAGAGAAAGTGTAATTTTTATTCTGCGTTTACACGGAGCCAAGAAACTGAAAAAAAACCTAAAAACTAGACTCGATTTTCTGTAGAAATCTGCTCGAATCCATTTAAAGACGCACTGTGTAACTTTCCTGTCTCCGTGGAGATGTTTCCAGGACTAAACCAGTACTAAACCAAGACTAACCAGGACTAAACCAGGACTAAACCAGGGACTAAACCAGGGACTAAAATCAGGACTAAACCAGGACTAAACCATAGACTAAACTAGGACTAAACCAGGTCTGAACCAGGACTAAACCGGGTCTAAACCAGGTCTAATCCAGGACTAATCCAGGACTAAACCAGGACTAATCCAGGGACTAAACCAAAGACTAAACCATGACTAAACTAGGACTAAACCAGGTCTGAACCAGGACTAAACCGGGTCTAAACCAGGTCTAAACCGGGATTTAAACCAGGACTAATCCAGGACTAAACAGGACTAATACAGGACTAATCCAGGGACTAAACCAGGACTAAGACTGGACTAAGAGGGACTATAAACCAGGGAACCAGGGACTAAAACAAGACTAAACCAGGACTAAACCAGGGGACTAAACAGGACTAAACCAGGGACTAAACCAAGACTAAACCAGGACTAAACCAGGACTAAACCAGGACTAAACCGGGACTAAAACGGGTCTAAACCAAGACTAAACCAGGACTGAATCAGGACTGAACAAGGTTAATTCAGAATTTAAAAAAAACATCATGTAAACGTGTTTTGTTTTTTTTTCTGGTGTTTTTAGTCGTCAAAAACTCTTCTTCAAATCTGATCCTGTCTGTATTTTCTGGATTTTTATAAAGTCACACTGCGGGACATTCCCTCCAGCAGAAAAGCGACACAGTGCAGCTTTAAACGCTTTGCAGAATCACAGTTTTTATCCTGATTTGTGTGGCTGTGGCGAGACTCGTTTGTGCCAGTTTCCCCCGTGTGGTTTTCATGTTTTTAAAGTTTTAAAAAGTGCAATAAGACAAAAGTGTTTGAGTCGACGCGTCACAGCTTCAGAAACCAGGAGAAATAAAACAAATATTAAAACACCAGACTTAAAGTGAAACTAATCCGTGTTTCATTCGTTCATTCGTTTTTCAATATAAAACCAAAAATAAGAAAACGAAAAAATCAACAGTTTTCTTCATTATTTGTCTCCAAAACCAAAATGAAAAAACAGATAATGATTCGTTTTTTTCAGTTTCCGATTTTGTGTTTAAATGAAAAATGGAAAAAAACGGATAGCGATCCCGTTTACCGGACTTCTGTGACTGCGATGTAGGACTTTTTGCACCGCGTACGGACTGAACCAGGACTGATCCAGGTCCGAGACCAGAGCGGGACCAGAGCGGAACTGAGACCGGGACCAGAGCGGGACCAGACCAGACTCCGAGCTTTGACTCTGAGCCTCCGCGGGGTCCGAGCTTCAGCTTTGAGCTCCGGCCCTGGTTGTGGGTCTCAGTCTGAGTCTCCGGTCTCAGTCTCGGTCCCCAGTCTGGTCTCAGTCTGGTCTCAGTCTGGTCTCAGTCTGGTCTCAGTCTGGTCTCAGTCTGGTCTCAGTCTGGTCTCAGTCTGGTCTCAGTCTGGTCTCGATCTGGTCCTGATCTGGTCCTGATCTGGTCCTGATCTGGTCTCGGTCTTAGTCCCGATCTCAGTCCTGATTCTGGTCCCGATATGGTCTTGGTCTGGTCCCGGTCTGGCCCCGATCTGGTCCGATCTGGTCTCAGTCTGGTCTCAGTTTGGTCCTGGTCTGGTCTCAGTCTCGGTCTGGTGGTTTCAGTCTGGTCTCAGTCTGGTCCTGATCTGGTCTCGGTCTTAGTCCCGGTCTCAGTCCTGATTCTGGTCCCGATCTGGTCTTGGTCTGGTCCCGGTCTGGCCCCGATCTGGTCCCGGTCTGGTCCGGATCTGGTCTCAGTCTGGTCTCAGTTTGGTCCTGGTCTGGTCTCAGTCTCGGTTTGGTTTCAGTCTGGTCTCAGTCTGGTCCTGATCTGGTCTCGGTCTTAGTCCCGGTCTCAGTCCTGATTCTGGTCCCGATTTGGTCTCGGTCTGGTCCCAGTCTGGTCTCAGTCTGGTCTCAGTCTGGTCTCAGTCTTAGTCCCGGTCTCAGTCCTGATTCTGGTCCCGGTCTGGTCCCGGTCTGGATCAGTCCTGGTTCAGTCCGACATCTCAGTCACTGAAGTCACGTAAACGGGAAACGGTCGTTATCCCTTTTTTTCCATTTTTCATTTAAACACAAAATCGGAAACAGAAAAAACGAATCATTATCTGTTTTTTCATTTTGGTTTTGGAGACAAATAATGAAGAAAACTGTTCTTTTTTTCGTTTTCTTATTTTTGTTTTTATATTGAAAACGAATGAACGAACGACACGCGGATTGAAAATAAACACAAAATCAAAATCAGTTTCCGCTTCTAAACCGCGCGTATCGTGTTTGGATTCACTTTATTTGCTGTTCAAACTGGGCGTTATATTTGCGTTTAAAAATCGGTCTAAATCTAAGTTCGTGCCTCCAGTGGATGGTTCAAGTACTACATGACATCACACAGAACTGCCCTGATCACAGACACGTGTTTCTGAGTCTGAAGTTTGCGGGAACCTGATTTGAAATGTTTTTAGGTGTTTTACTTTCACTTTATCGCAGAACTTTTGCCTCGTTCATCTTCACAAACGCACAGAGGCTCATCTAACATATTCACTGATTTGTTCGTGTGTTTTGATCCACAAACGCAAATTTAATATTTTTGTAACTTGTATTTTGGTCAAGAAAATCTGTCTGTCCCTGGGTCGAGGTCCAGGAGCGGCCAGAGAAGTTGTCGTGACACGCTGAGACATAAAATCATAACAACACATAATTAATAATCGGACACGGACACGAGGATTTTTAAAAACAGACGTTTCCCTTCGTTGGTTTTCTTTTACAAGCCTCTGAAAATGAATCTTTCTAAAAAGTCCGGCTAGAGTGGAGATTTAGAGTTTGTGTGTAAAGTGAAAGAAACGTTTTAGGAGCTGACGCCGAAAGTGCGACCAGTGTTTCCCTTTTACGACGACTGACAACGACGGATGACGGACGACGACGACGACGGACGACGATGACGACGGACGACGGACGACGACGACAGATGACGACGGACGACGACGACGATGGACGACGATGACGACGACGACGATGACGACGACGATGGACGACAATGACTGACGACGACGGGCGACGACGACGATACGACAGACGACGACGGATGACGACGGACGACGATGACGACGGACAATGATGACGACGACGACAACGACGGATGACGACGACGATGGACGACGACGGACGACGACGATGACGACGGACAACGACGACGGATGACGACGACGATGGACGACAATGGACGATGACTGACGACGACGACGACGCGACGACGACGATGACGATGGACGGACAACGGACAACGACTGCAGACGATGACTGCAGACGACGACTGCAGACGACGACTGTCAACTACGGACAACGACGACGACGGATGACGACGGACAACTACGGACGACGACAGATGACGACGGACGACGATGGACAACGACGACAGATGACGACGGATGACGACTGACAACTACGGACGACGACAGATGACGACGGACGACGACTGACAACTGCGGATGATGACGACGGACGACGACAACGGAGGACGACGACGGATGATGACGACAAAGGATGACAACGGATGACGACGGACAACAACATACGACTATGGACGACGACGACGGTGGACGACGGACGACAACAGAGGACGACGACAAACGACGACGATCGACGACAACATACGACTACGGGACAAATGACGGATGACGACAACGGACGACGACGGACGACGCACACACTTTTCATGTGTTTCATTTGCACACAGCTGATGTTTCATGTCCATGACCAGAGACCAATGAGGCTTTATCAGATCTGTGGAGAGGCGAGCCGCTCACTGATGCACCGTTTTAAAACTTACAACTGTAATGAAATAAAAGCTCCAGGTTCTGAATCGGATCCAGCTGCGCCCAGAGTCTCGGTGTCGCTCTGACGGAGCTCGATGGAGGATTTACGCAGCTCCATGTAAACGAAAACTTATTGAAAACGACGCCGTGAGCACCGTGTTATTTTGGAAAACGGAGGAAGGGAAATATTTGTTTCTCGACAAACCCGACTCTGTTTAAAACAAAGTCTGAGTTTGTGGATTTCGCAAAATGAGTGTCTCAAAAATACGTCACGGAGGATTTCAGTGAATCTGTTTGTAAAGACCAAAATACAAGGATCAAAACACATGAACAAACCAAAGACTCTGTAGATCTCTGAGCGTTTATGAAGTTTAACGAGACAAAAGTGACCCTGACTATGATCTTTACATTCTGGACTCATCTTTGTCCTTTTTTTTTTTTGCACTAAACGTCTGCAGTTTCTTGGCTCCTGTGGACTCGTCTCTGTGTGATCGTGTGAACGTGTGAACGTGTGAACAGGTTCTGGATGTGAATTCTCAAAGTGCCTTTAGTTTGTGTCCAGTGGAGTTTATTTATTTGAACATAATATTGAGAATAATGCTATATTTTCCATTATACCATATTGGTACAAAGACCATGTGTCCATGAGCTCGTGTCTGGTGTTTGTGACGACGCCGGAGTTTGGCTTTAAAACATTCGCCCGGTTTCACGTTAAAGGCCCGAGCCGCACGTGTCTGTGTCACGGTGCGGTTTCCTCATCGCAAGAGCTCTTCTCTCGGACTGAAAACGCTCTGTTCCACCTCGTGACGTCACCGGGAAGTGCTCCGCTGTGTTTTTAAACTCCACGCTCCGTCACGAGAATCGCCTGGATCACCTCAGTCCCGGAAATGTCCAAATCTGCCGAACTTAAAAGGTGTATTGTGTAACTTTTCTGATAGTAAACCTTTCTATTTTCATTTGAGATCAAACCAGACCAGGTTCCAGGTCAGGTCTGTGGAGAGGCGACCCCGATCACAGTCACAGTGTCGGTTTTTCGAAGTATTTTTGAGCTTTAAAATCACCTGTGAGTGAATAAACGTAAAGAAGAGCTGGAACATTTCAAAGACTAAACCAAGAACTGGACCAGGGACTAGACCAAGAACTGGACCAGGGACTAGACCAGAGACTAGACCAGAGACTAGACCAGAGACTAGACCAGAAACTAGACTAGGGACTAGACCAGAAACTAGACCAGGGACTAGACCAAGAACTGGACCAGGGACTAGACCAAGAACTGGACCAGGGACTAGACCAGAGACTAGACCAGGGACTAGACCAGAGACTAGACCAGGGACTAGACCAGAGACTAGACCAGGGACTAGACCAGGGACTAGACCAGGGACTAGACCAGAGACTAGACCAGAAACTAGACCAGAGACTAGACCAGGACTAGACCAGGACTAGACCAGAGACTAGACCAGGGACTAGACCAGGGACTAGACCAGGGACTAGACCAGGACTAGACCAGGACTAGACCAGAGACTAGACCAGAGACTAGACCAGAGACTAGACCAGAAACTAGACCAGAGATTAGACCAGAGACTAAGACCAGGGACTAGACCAGAGACTAGACCAGAGACTAGACCAGGGACTAGACCAGAAACTAGACCAGGGACTAGACCAGGTTTTGTGAGTTTGAGAGGTGATAGTCCAGCTCTTCTAAATTTAGTACAAAAAAACCACAACATTTTAAAGTCGTCATTTTGGGGCTGATTTTGGGGTCGACTCCTTGATTTGATCTAGTCCCTGGTCTGGTTCTTGGTCCAGTTCATGGTCTAGTTCATGGTCTAGTCCTTGGTCTAGTCGCTTGTTCAGTCCCTGGTTTAACCCTTGGTCCAGTCCCTGGTTCAGTCCACGGTCTGATCTCCCTGTTCCAGTCCTTGGTCTAGCCCTTGGTCTATCTAGTCTCTGGTCCAGTCTCTGGTCCAGTCTCTGGTCCAGTCTCTGGTCCAGTCCCTGGTCCAGTCTGGTTCCAGTCTCCGGTCCAGTCTCCGGTCCAGTCCTCCTTGGTCTATCTAGTCTCTGGTCCAGTCCTTGGTCTAGTCTCTGGTCCAGTCTCCGGTCCAGTCCCGGTCCCAGTCTCCGGTCCAGTCTCTGGTCCAGTCCTTGGTCTAGTCTCTGGTCCAGTCCCTGGTCCAGTCTCTGGTCCAGTCCCTGGTCCAGTCTCTGGTCCAGTCCCTGGTCCAGTCCTTGGTCTAGTCTCTGGTCCAGTCCCTGGTCCAGTCTCTGGTCCAGTCCTTGGTCTAGTCTCTGGTCCAGTCCCTGGTCCAGTCTCTGGTCCAGTCCTTGGTCTAGTCTCTGGTCCAGTCCCTGATCCAGTCTCTGGTCCAGTCTCTGGTCCAGTCTCTGGTCCAGTCTCTGGTCCAGTCTCCTGGTCCAGTCCTTGGTCTAGTCTCTGGTCCAGTCCTTGATCTAGTCTCTGGTCCAGTCCATGGTCTAGTCCATGGTCCAGTCCTTGGT
>NW_026571207.1:806309-833809 GCF_026225935.1 Boleophthalmus pectinirostris | reverse complement strand
AGGAGATAGAGAAAGAGAGAAACAGAGAGAGAGAGAAGAAACAGAGAGAGAGAGGAGATAGAGAGAGAGAAAAGAAGGAGAAAGATGTGGGAGAGGGAGGAGAGAGAGAGGAGATAGAAACAGAGAGAGGAGATAGAGAGAAACAGGAGATACAGAAACAGAGAGAAAGAGATGGAAAGAGATGGGATAGAGAGAGAGAAACAGAGCGAGAGATGGGATAGAGAGAGAGAAAAAAGAAACAGAGAGAGAGAAACAGAGAGAGGAGATAGAGAAAGAGAGAGAAACAGAGAGAGAGGAGATAGAGAGAAACAGAGAGAGATGGAATAGAGAGAGAGAAACAGAGAGAGAGAGAGAGGAACAGAGAGAGAGGAGAGAGAGATGGAATAGAGAGAGAGGGAGAGAGAGGAGATAGAAACAGAGAGAGAGATGGGAGAAGAGGAGAGAGAAAAAAAGAACAGAGATAGAGAGAAACAGAGAGAGGAGATAGAGAGAGAGAGAGAAACAGAGAGAGAGAGGAGATAGAGAGAGAGAGAAAAGAAGGAGAAAGATGTGGGAGAGAGGGAGGAGAGAGAAAGAAGAGAGAGGAGATAGAGAGAAACAGGAGATACAGAAACAGAGAGAAAGAGATGGAAAGAGATGGGATAGAGAGAGAGAGAAACAGAGATAGAGAGAAACAGAGAGAGAGATGGGATAGAGAGAGAGAGAACAGAGAGAGAGAGGAGATAGAGAGAAACAGAGAGAGAGAGAAACAGAGAGAGAGAGAGAGAAAGAGAGGAGAGAGAGGAGAGAGAGAGAATAGAGAGAGAGAGAAACAGAGAGAGAAACAGAGAGGAGAGAGAGAGAGAGAGAGAAAAAAGAAACAGAGATAGAGAGAAACAGAGAGAGAGGAATAGAGAGAGGAGAAACAGAGAGAGAGGAGACAGAGAGAAACAGAGAGAGAGAGGAGATAGAGAGAGAAAAAGAGGGAGGAGAGAGAGAGAGAGAGGGAGAAACAGAGAGAGAGATAGAGAGAAACAGAGGGAGAGAGAACAGAGAGGGATAGAGAGAGAGAAACAGAGAGGAGGCCATAAAGAAGGAGACATAAATAGAGAGAGGGAAGGAGAGAGAAATAAAAAACACAGAGAGGTGGAGGGAGAGAGAGAGACGAGTGCAAGGTGATAAAGAGATGGAGAGAGATGGAGAGAGATGGAGAGAGAGAGAGAGAGATGGAGAGAGATGGAGAGAGATGGAGAGAGATGGAGGGAGATGGAGGGAGATGGAGAGAGATGGAGAGAGATGGAGAGAGATGGAGAGAGATGGAGAGAGATGGAGGGAGATGGAGGGAGATGGAGAGAGATGGAGGAGGAGGAGAGAGGAGGAGAGAGATGGAGAGAGATGGAGAGAGATGGAGAGAGGAGGAGAGAGGAGGAGAGAGATGGAGGAGAGGAGAGAGATGGAGAGAGAGAGAGAGATGGAGGGAGATGAGAGAGATAGAGAGAGATGGAGAGAGATGGAGAGAGGAGGAGAGAGGAGGAGAGAGATGGAGGGAGATGAGAGAGATAGAGAGAGATGGAGAGAGATGGAGAGAGGAGGAGAGAGGAGGAGAGAGATGGAGGAGGAGGAGAGAGGAGGAGAGAGATGGAGGGAGATGAGAGAGATAGAGAGAGATGGAGAGAGATGGAGGGAGATAGAGGGAGATAGAGGGAGATGGAGGGAGATGGAGAGAGATGGAGAGAGATAGAGGGAGATAGAGGGAGATAGAGGGAGATGGAGGGAGATGGAGGGAGATGGAGGATAGAGGGAGATAGAGGGAGAGAGATGGAGGGAGATGGAGAGAGAGGAGGAGGAGGAGGAGTAGATGGATGTCGTGTCAGCGCAGACGTTTCCCAAAACATTGTCTGAATACAAATGAGGACTGTGTGAAAACAACTCTGCTCCCAGTCTGACACAAAAGAACAAAAGAAGACAGAACGACAGAACGACAGAACGACAGAACGACAGAACGACAGAACGAACCAACTGCGTCAGATGCCCTCCCACCGTGTGTGTGTACTGGACCGTTTAATTATCAGATTTAAACACAATATTAGTTCTGTTTTTTTTTTCGTGTGTTTTTTGATGAAGTTTTTGATTTAAATGTGAAAGTGCGTCTCACCTGGAAGGTTTTGGGGTCGAAGCCGAGCCACAGCGTGTATCTGTAATCCCACGACCGCATGGAGTATCCCATCACCCTGACGTCACCCAAGTCTGGAAGATCTGAGTTCAACTGACGCAAAACACACACGGTTACACCTGGTTTAGACCTGGTTTAGACCTGGTTTACCTGTTTACTGGTTTAGACCTGGTTTAGACCTGGTTTAGTTTACCTGGTTTATCCTGGTTTAGTCCTGGTTTACTGGTTTAGAGACCTGGTTTAGACCTGGTTTAGACGTGGTTTAGTCCTGGTTTAGTCCTGGGTTTAGACCTGGTTTAGACCTGGTTAGACCTGGTTTAGACTGGTTTAGTCCTGGTTTAAGACCTGGTTTAGACCTGTTTTAGTCCTGGTTTAGTTTACCTGGTTTAGACCTGGTTTAGACCTGGTTTAGTAGACCTGGGTTTAAGACCTGGTTTAGACCTGGTTTAGTCCTGGTTTAGTCCTGGTTTAGTCCTGGTTTAGACCTTTTACCCTGTTTTAGACCTGGTTTAGACCTGGTTTAGACCTGGTTTAGACCTTGGTTTAGGTTTAGTCCTGGTTTAGTCTTGTTTTAGTCCTGGTTTAGACCTGGTTACAGACGTGGTTTAGTCCTGGTTTAGTCCTGGTTTAGTCCTTGTTTAGTCTGTTTCGACCAGGTTTAGTTCCATTTTAGACCTGGTTCAGACCTGGTTTAGTCCTATTTTAGTCCTGGTTTAAACCTGGTTTAGACCTGTTTAGTCCTGGTTTAGACCTGGTTAACCTGGTTTAGACCTGGTTTAGTCCTGGTTTAGTACCTGGTTTAGTCTGGTTTAGTTTCCTGGTTTAGCCTGGTTTAGACCTGGTTTTTAGACCTGGTTTAGACCTGGTTTAGTCCTGGTTTAGTCCTGGTTTAGTACTGGTTTAGACCTGGTTTAGTCCTGGTTTAGTCCTGTTAGTCCTGGTTTAGTCCTGGTTTAGACCTTTGGTTTAACCTGGTTTAGTCCTGGTTTAGACCTGACCTGGTTAGACCTGGTTTAGTCCCTGGTTTAGTCCTGGTTAGACCTGGTTTAGTCCTGGTTTAGACCTGTTAGTCCTGGTTTAGACCTGGGTTTAGTCCTGGTTTAGACCTGGTAGTCCTGGTTTACCTGGTTTACCTGGTTTAGTCCTGGTTTAGTCCTGGTTTAGACCTGGTTTAGTTTAGTTTATCCTGGTTTAGAGTCCTGGTTTAGTCCTGGTTTAGTCCTGGTTTAGTTCCTGTTTAGTCCTGGTTTAGTCCTGGTTTAGACCTGGTTTAGTCCTGGTTTAGTTTAGACCTGGTTTACCTGTTTAGTCCTGGTTTAGACCTGGTTTAGTCTGTTTAGTCCTGGTTTAGTACCTGGTTTAGTTGGTTAGTCTGGTTTAGTCCTGGTTTAGTCCTGGTTTAGTCCTGGTTTTAGTCCTGGTTTACCTGGTTTAGTCCTGTTTAGTCTGGTTTAGACCTGGTTTAGTCCTGGTTTAGTCCTGGTTTAGACCTGGTTAGTCCTGGTTTAGTCCTGGTTTAGACCTGGTTTAGTCCTGGTTTAGACCTGGTTTAGTCCTGGTTTAGTCTGGTTTTAGTCCTGGTTTAGTCCTGGTTTAGACCTGGTTTAGTCCTGGTTTAGACCTGGTTTAGTCCTGGTTTAGTCCTGGTTTAGACCTGTTTAGTCCTGGTTTAGTCCTGGTTTAGACCTGGTTTAGTCCTGGTTTAGTCCTGGTTTAGACCTGGTTTAGTACCTGGTTTAGTCCTGGTTTAGTCTGGTTTTACCTGGTTTTGGTTTAACCTGGTTTAGTACCTGGTTTAGTACCTGGTTTAGTACCTGGTTTAGTCCTGGTTTAGTCCTGGTTTAGACCTGGTTTAGACCTGGTTTTAGACCTGGACCTGGTTTCCTGGTTTAGTACCTGGTTTAGACCTGGTTTAGTCCTGGTTTAGACCTGGTTTAGTCCTGGTTTAGTCCTGGTTTAGTCCTGGTTTAGTCCTGGTTTAGACCTGGTTTCTGGTTTACCTGGTTTAGACCTGGTTTAGTCCCTGGTTTAGTCCTGGTTTCCTGGTTGGTTTAGACCTGGTTTAGACTTTAGTCTGGTTTTAGACCTGGTTTAGACCTGGTTTAGTCCTGGTTTAGACCTGGTTTAGTCCTGGTTTAGTCCTGGTCCTGGTTTAGACCTGGTTTAGACCTGGTTTAGTCCTGGTTTAGACCTGGGTTTAGTCCTGGTTTAGTCCTGGTTTAGTCCTGGTTTAGTCCTGGGTTTAGTCCTGGTTTAGTCTGGTTTAGTCCTGGTTTAGTCCTGGTTTAGTCCTGGTTTAGATCCTGTTTAGTCCTGGTTTAGACCTGGTTTTAGTCCTGGTTTAGACCTGGTTTAGTTCTGGTTTAGACCTGGTTTAGTCCTGTTGTTTAGTCCTGGTTTAGTCCTGGTTTAGACCTGGTTTAGCTGGTTTAGACCTGGTTTAGTCCTGGTTTAGTCCTGGTAGTCCTGTTTAGTGTTTAGTCCTGGGTTTAGTCCTGGTTTAGTCTGGTTTAGACCTGGTTTAGTCCTGGTTTAGTCCTGGTTTAGTCCTGGTTTAGACTGGTTTAGACCTGGTTTAGACCTGGTTTAGTCCTGGTTTAGTCCTGGTTGGTTTAGACCTGGTTAGACCTGGTTTAGTTTAGTCCTGGTTTAGTCCTGGTTTAGTCCTGGTTTAGTCCTGGTTTAGTCCTGGTTTAGACCTGGTTTAATCCTGGTTTAGACCTGGTTTAGTCCTGGTTTAGTCCTGGTTTAGTCCTGGTTTAGTCCTGGTTTACCTGGTTTAGTCCTGGTTTAGTCCTGGTTTACCTGGTTTAGTCCTGGTTTAGTCCTGGTTTTAGACCTGGTTTAGACCTGGTTTAGTCCTGGTTTAGACCTGGTTTAGTCCTGGTTTAACCTGGTTTAGACCTGGTTTAGTCCTGGTTTATAGCTGGTTTAGTCCTGGTTTAGACCTGGTTTAGTCCTGGTTTAGACCTGGTTTAGTCCTGGTTTAGACCTGGTTTAGTCCTGGTTTAGTCCTGGTTTGACCTGGTTTAGTCCTGGTTTAGACCTGGTTTAGTCCTGGTTTAGACCTGGTTTAGACCTGTTTTTAGTCCTGGTTTAGACCTGGTTTAGACTGGTTTTAGTCCTGGTTTAGACCTGGTTTAGACCTGGTTTAGTCCTGGTTTTAGTCCGGTTTAGGTCCTGGTTTAGTCCTGGTTTAGACCTGGTTTGGTTTAGACCTGGTTTAGACCTGGTTTAGACCTGGTGAGTCCTGGTTTAGTCCTGGTTTAGTCCTGGTTTAGACCTGGTTAAGACCTGGTTTAGACTGGTTTAGACCTGGTTTAGACCTGGTTTAGTCCTGGTTTAGACCTGGTTTAGACCTGGTTTAGACCTGGTTTAGACCTGGTTTAGACCTGGTTTAGACCTGGTTTAGTCCTGGTTTAGTTCTGTTTAGACCTGGTTTAGACCTGGTTTAGACCTGGTTTAGACCTGGTTTAGACCTGGTTTAGACCTGGTTTAGACCTGGTTTAGACCTGGTTTTAGACCTGGTTTAGACCTGGTTTAGTCCTGGTTTAGACCTGGTTTAGTCTGGTTTAGACCTGGTTTAGACCTGGTTTAGACCTGGTTTAGTCCTGGTTTAGACCTGGTTTAGACCTGGTTTAGACCTGGTTTAGTCCTGGTTTAGACCTGGTTTAGTTCTGGTTTAGACCTGGTTTAGACCTGGTTTAGACCTGGTTTAGACCTGGTTTAGACCTGGTTTAGACCTGGTTTAGTCCTGGTTTAGTCCTGTTTTCCTGGTTTAGACCTGGTTTAGACCTGGTTTAGACCTGGTTTAGACCTGGTTTAGACCTGGTTTAGACCTGGTTTAGACCTGGTTTAGACCTGGTTTAGTCCTGGTTTAGACCTGGTTTAGACCTGGTTTAGACCTGGTTTGGTTTAGACCTGGTTTAGACCTGGTTTAGACCTGGTTTAGACCTGTTTAGTTTAGACCTGGTTTAGACCTGGTTTAGACCTGGTTTAGACCTGGTTTAGTCCTGGTTTAGACCTGGTTTAGACCTGGTTTAGACCTGGTTTAGACCTGGTTTAGACCTGGTTTAGACCTGGTTTAGTTCTGGTTTAGTACCTGTGGAGTGTCGGAGGGTCGGGGATACTGACTGAACGCGATCTGTTCTCGGTTTATTCTTTTTTCTTGGTGGTAAAAGTCGTTGGCTCGGTTCTGTCCTTCTCTGCACAGCTCCACCTACAGGCAGGGAGGACACACTCACTCAAAACACAATCAAACTTTTATTTACTGTGAAATATTTTATTCACTTCAAATATTATATGGTCACATTTAAAATTACAATATAATTTTTTACAGGTAAGAAGTCAATAAAATACAAAAATCATAAAAAACCTAAATTAAGAAAGTGACCCGATGTCGGTCATTTTGAGTCTGTTTCCGTTTTTATTATGTTGTTTTGTGTAAATGGAAAGAAAAAATTCTAGAAGTGTCTAATGTCGGCCATGTTGGAGCTGTTTCCTGTTTTGTGTTGTCGTTTTGTGTAAATATCTGGAAGGAAATGTCAGGGCAGTTTCCGTCCTGGTTTAGACCTGGTTTGGTACTAGTTCAGTTCTGGTTTAGACCTGGTTTAGACCTGGTTTGGTACTAGTTCAGTCCTGGTTTAGACCTGGTTTAGACCTAGTTTAGTCCTAGTTTAGACCAATTTTAGACCTGGTTTAGACCTGTTTTAGTCCTAGTTTAATCCTTGTTTAGTCCTGGTTTAGTCCTAGTTTAGTACTAGCTTAGACCTCATTTAGTCCTAGTTTAGACCAATTTTAGACCTGGTTTAGTCCCGTTTTAGACATGTTTTAATCCTAGTTTAGACCTGTTTTAAGTCCTAGTTTAGACCTGTTTTAGTCCTAGTTTAGACCTGTTTTAGTCCTGGTTTAGACCTGTTTTAGTCCTAGTTTAGACCTTTTTCAGTCCTAGTTTAGACCCGTTTCAGTCCTAGTTTAGACCTGTTTTAGTCCTGGTTTAGACCAATTTTAGACCTGGTTTAGTCTTGTTTTAGACCTGTTTTAGTCCTAGTTTAGACCCGTTTCAGTCCTAGTTTAGACCCGTTTCAGTCCTAGTTTAGACCTGTTTTAGTCCTGGTTTAGACCTGTTTTAGTCCTAGTTTAGACCTGTTTTAGTCCTAGTTTAGACCCATTTCAGTCCTAGTTTAGACCTGTTTCAGTCCTAGTTTAGACCTGTTTTAGTCCTAGTTTAGACCCGTTTCAGTCCTAGTTTAGACCTGTTTCAGTCTTGGTTTAGACCTGTTTCAGTCTTGGTTTAACCTGTTTTAGTCCTAGTTTAGACCCGTTTTCAGTCCTAGTTTAGACCTGTTTCAGTCCTAGTTTAGACTTGTTTCAGTCCTGGTTTAGTCCTAGCTTAGATCTGGTTTAGACCTCATTTAGTCCTAGTTTAGACCAGTTTTAGACCTAGTTTAGACCCAGTTTAGTCCTGTTTCAGACCTGTTCTTGACCTGGTTTCGTCCTAGTTTAGATCTGTTCGAGACCTGGTTTAGTCCTGGTTTAGTCCTGGTTTAGACCCGGTTTAGACGTCAGGACGGGGCTTGGTGACCTTTAACCGTCTCACGTGTGTCTAATGTCGGCCATGTTGGCTCAGTTTCCTTTATTTTCATGTGTTTTTGTGTAAACACCTGGAAGGAGACCTCGGGGCAGGGCTTGGGGACCTTTAACCCGCTGAAGTGAACGAGCGTGGGGAAAATGTCCAGCAGCTCCACCATGTTCTCCGACTCCTGACCGTCTACAAACACAAACACAAACACCAACACCGTTCTTCATCATCATTGACGTCACAAAACAGAGCTGGAGTCACGTTTCGCTTCATTCACACATTTATCTATAAAGTGTAGAGCTCAGAACACCTCGTGACATCACCGGGTGCAGATCCAGAAGTGCTCCATTCACGTTCACCACACAAATTATAATCGTTTGTTTTCATATTTTCGTTTTTTTTTCTTCAGTATTTTACAAACGAATTACTAACAGTGAACAAAATCGTATTCAACTCAAGTGAAATTATTTGACTATTTAATTGTATTAAAGTTACGACGTGTAACTTCTCCCATCTGCTCGTCTCCATGGAGATGATATCACTTCGCCTGGAATGTCGGAATGTTCCACACTACGGCACAGTATGTCAACATACTGTACCCATCTCCATGGAGACAATAGAAGGAGTAGTAACAGAAATGTAAGTATAAGTATAAATAGTAGTATCGTTAGCAGCAATATAGTAGTAGTAGTAGTAGTAGTAGTAGTAGTTGTACTCGTTGTTGTAGCAGCAGTAGAAGTAGTAGTAGTAGTAGTAGTAGTAGTAGTAGTAGTAGTAGTAGTAGTAGTAGTAGTAGTAGTAGTAGTAGTAGTAGTAGTAGTAGTAGTAGTAGTAGTAGTAGTAATAACATCTCCATGGAGACAAGCAGATGTCAGATCCCTGCACATGAAAAGTTCCACAGTGCAGCTTTACTTCACAGTCCTGTGTGGAGGTTCTAGGAGGAAAAATGTTTGTGATTGTCTTTTTGACCCGGATGCCCCGTCTCACTGGAACATTCCCCATCCTCCCGTTTTAAACCCAGAGCTCCGTTTCATGTCGGTTTCATCACGGTTACAGCAGCGTCTCCTCGTCTCCTCGTCTCCTCGTCTCCTCGTCTCCTCGTCTCCTCAAGTCGTCTCGCTCACATCAAAGACGTAAAAAGGAGTTTTTAATTTTTATTAAACTCGACTTCAAAGAAACACACAGACGGATTTAAAGAGGAAATGAACCCGTTTAACCAACAGCCTCAAAGCAACAACTCACTCTGGGTTTCTCTCTCTGTAGTAGAAGTAGAAGTATCAGTAACTGTAGTAACAGTAGTAGCAGTAGTAGCAGTAGTAGCAGTAGTAGCAGTAGTAGCAGTAGTAGCAGTAGTAGCAGTAGTAGCAGTAGTAGTAGCAGTAGTAGTTAGCAGTAGTAGTACAGTAGTAGTAACAGTAGTAGCAGTAGTAGCAGTAGTAACAGTAGTAGCAGTAGTAGCAGTAGTAGCAGTAGTAACAGTAGTAACAGTAGTAGCAGTAGTAGCAGTAGTAGCAGTAGTAACAGTAGTAACAGTAGTAGCAGTAGTAGCAGTAGTAGCAGTAGTAGCAGTAGTAGCAGTAGTAACCAGTAGTAGTAGCAGTAGTAGCAGTAGTAACAGTAGTAGCAGTAGTAACAGTAGTAACAGTAGTAGCAGTAGTAGCAGTAGTAGCAGTAATATCCTGTGAATCTGAGTTTGACTCTCCTGGTCTAAGTTTTATAATGAGGTAAAATCTGCCCGCGTGGACGATCGGACCAGATCAGCAAGATTTAGACCAAATGCAGATGTGTCTCCAAGTGCCCGTATCGACCGATAATATCGACCAACTGACATATCAATAAATCCAAACAGTGATAACTCTTGGTTCTCACTTCCATATCCTTAACAAACTGGTTTGAATATTTGCTTCATATAGTTTTCTACCATATGGTACAAGATTAGGTTGAAAAACCTCTGACTTTTTGACTCATGAGATTTTTTATTAAGAAAGTTCATGGTAACGGAGGGAAAAGTAACGGAGGGAAAATTGTGTAAACAAGTAGAAGGTGCAGGATTTTACATCATTTGTCGCTTTTTTCTTCCAAATACTTTAATATTACTTCAAAATGAAAGAAACTATTTCTATAAAATATGTCAGTCCTTCCAAGAACATTTTTATCATTTTAAATACATTTTTTTTTTTTTAAATCCTGTCCCTTCATCAACAGTTCAAAGATGGAATAACACAAGATATGATGAAATACATCCATTTATTTACATGATTTTTGGGTCTTTGAAATTTGGGAAATAATTTTTGTTCCATGTTTCATACATGGTCTGTTTAAAACATATGGAACTTTAGAACCAAAAATGGAACAGAAAAAAGGTGAACAGTTTGATAAACTAGAGCACATATGTATCTGTTCAATACATTTTTATATCAGATGCATTAACTTGAAGTTTTGGTCTTGTTGTTTACTTCTGCTTGACTGGGCCCAATTACAACTAATAATAAATTCGTCTTAAATGAAACACAAAACTCACACCAAAGTTCTTGTAGAGACGCAAATGCAAAGAGCAGCAGTTCAAAAGTGAAGAAACGCTTTGCTGCTTGTGCATTTCCTCATAATAAATACGTCTCAACATGTCAGACCAGGTAAAGGTAAACGGAGGAGCACTTCCTACGACACCACCTGATGACATCATGAAGTGGAGCAGTTGTGCGGGTGTGTTTGTGTGGAGGAAAGTACACGAGAACAGAGTTTAAAGTTTAAAGTCGTGATAAAGAGCATTTTGAAAACTCACTGATGAAAGACTTCGTGGGTCCAAACACGTCGATGAACTGAAACTTCCTGGAGTTTTTCCTGGAGTTTTTCCTGGAGTTTTTGTCGGTGACTCCGGGGACGTAGAACATGAGCGGGACTCTCGTCGCGACGTCAAAGTTCGAGTATTTGGCCCATTCCCCGTGTTCTCCCAAAGACCAGCCTGAAAAACAACGCACGCTTTACAAACTTTAAAAAACACACGAGCGAGACTAAAACAGAACAAAAACTAATTTAAAATCAGGGACAAATACAGGACTAAACAAGACTAAAACAAGACTAAAACAAGACTAAACCAAGACTAAAACAAGACTAAAACAAGACTAAAACAAGACTAAAACCAAGACTAAAAGACTAAAAACAAGACTAAACCAAGACTAAACCAAGACTAAACAAGACTAAACTAAAACAGGACTAAAACCAAGACTAAACCAGGCAAGACTAAAACAAGACTAAACTAAACCAAGGACTAAACCAGGACTAAAACCAGGACTAAACCAAGACTAAAAGGACTAAAACAGACTAAAACAAGGACAGGACTAAACCAGGACTAAACCAGGACTAAAACACGACTAAGACAAGGACTGAAACAGGACTAAAACAAGACTAAACCAAGACTAAAACAGGACAAGCCCAGGACTAAAACCAGGACTAAACCAGGACAAAACCAGGACTAAAACTAGGACTAAAACAGGGACTAAAACAGGGACTAAAACAGGGACCAAAACAGGTCTAAACCAGGACTAAAACAGGACTAAACCAGGACTAAAACTAGGACTAAACCGGGACTATAACAGGACTAAACCGGGACTAAAACAGGGACTAAAACAGGGCTAAACCAGGACTAAAACTAGGACTATAACAGGACTAAACTGGGACTAAAACAGGGACTAAAACCAGGACTAAACCAAGACTAAAAACAGAACTAAAACAAGACTAAAACAGGACAAACACAGGGACTAAAACAGGACTAAAATTAGGACTAAAACCAGGACTAAAGCAGAACTAAATCAAGTTTAAAACCAGCACTAAAACAAGACTAAAACGGGACTAAAAGATGTTTAAAACCAGGGACTAAAATCAGGACTAAATCAGAAGTAAACCAGGACTAAACCAGGACTAAACCAGGGACTAAAATAAGATTAAAGCAGCACTAAAACAAGATTAAAACAGGAGTAAGGCAGGACTAAACCAGGACTAAACCAGGACTAAACCAGGACTAAACCAGGACCAGGTGGATCCACAAACAGCCGATGATAAAACACAAGTATGAGCCGTAAAACTCACTCGTCGTCTGTGAATTTCATCAGAATATAAAATAAAATTCAACATTATTAAATTAAAAACAAAAATTAAGCTAGTTTGTGTTTGGTTTTTGTAAAGTCCAGATCCCCGGTGAGTTCTGGTCCGGTTCCAGACGGAGACGCATCATCACAGAAGATCTGCATGAAGCTGTCCATCTGCTCCTCGGCACACCTGAAGGACCAGACTGTCACGACCTGAGGGACCGGACTGTCACGACCTGAAGGACCGGACTGTCACGACCTGAAGGACCGGACTGTCACGACCTGAAGGACCGGACTGTCACGACCTGAAGGACCGGACTGTCACGACCTGAAGGACCGGACCGTCACGAACCGAGGGACCGGACCGTCACGACCCGAAGGACCGGACCGTCACGACCTGAAGGACCGGACCGTCACGACCCGAGGGACCAGACCATCACGACTAGAGCCCGACCGATATGGATTTTGTTGTGGCCGATATGAAACCGATATGGTTGGAGTTGGCGCTGCCGATATAATCGGCGATATATTTAGTGATGTAAAAATTCACTGTAAATTTTGAATTGTTTAAAAAACTTAGGTTTGGCTCTAGTTGATTCTAAATTGGGTTTATTTAGGAAACATTTATTGTTATTTTGACTCTTTACATCATATTTACAGACAGTAGTTTGGCCTAATGGCATTTTTGCATCACATTCTAGACACTAGTGATGGGGATTCTAGTTTTTGTTTTTTTTTGGAGAAAAGGCTCTTTTGGCTCGGCTCACTAAAGCAGCTGGCTCTTTCAGGGTCCCAAGCGACTCTTGACATTGTTTTGTTGCAAGCAGGACTAAACCAGAACTGAACCAGGACTGAGTGTCGGGACTCGGTTTCTATCTCTCTCCTTCACTCCAGCCCAAGATTAGTCCTGATTATTTATGTTTTGATTTGTTTTTATTATGATTTTAATGCATTTCTTATTCTGTAAAGCACTTTGAATTACTTTGTGTATGAATTGTGCTGTACAACTACACTTGCCTTGCCTTGATTCATTTTATGCTCAACTGCAGCCAAATATGCACTTTTTTTTCCCCCTATGCACACGCAGATTACTGAAAGTTTCGTTTTCAGCCGCTGCTGCTGTCAAACTACGGGTCTACAAGCGGCATGAAGAGAAAAAGTGAGAAAAAGAGAAAACACGGCTCCCAATAAGAAACATGCTCCCGTTGTTCGCTTCAAAGAGCCGCATCTAAGAGCCGCTTCGATCGCGACCCATAACTCCTAGCTAGAAAAGAAACTACCGCTATTAGCCTTTAGCCGTAAAAACGTGCGCGCCGCGGTAGTTAATTATATGCATAAATGTGGATCATTCACACGTCTATTCACAGCTCATTTACATCAGTGTTGGTCCAGTAACAAATATACGGCCAATATAATCACTTTACAATAGACCAATAGAAAACAGTCTGTTTATGTGCAGGAGCTACAGCAGCTAATCGCTAACAAAACCTAAACTAGCTTCAGAGTCGACATATTTCCAACACTCACCGCTCACACAGGCTCCTCCCACATCACAAATCTGCACTAATAAATGTCCTTTTAATCCAGACTCAAACCGATTGTCCGAAAAAAGAAAATAATCTCAGTGTTGCGCACAGCTGCAGTGTAAACAAACACACGTGAGTGAAGTGAGGTGACTCTGTGGTGTGTTCAGGGACAGTACGACACACACAGACAAATTACACCGCAGATAAATACTGATGTGGAGCCACACATTAGGACATTTATCTGTCTGTAAATTGGATTAAATGAACAGAATGTAGAGAGTCTAAGCTTTATAACGAGGTATAACATGCCCACGTGAAATATCGGCCCATATCAGCAAGCATATCGGCCGATAGCCGATATGTCTCTATGTGCCCATATCGGCAAGCCGATACATCGGTCGGGCTCTAATCACGACCCGAAGGACCAGACTGTCACGACCTGAAGGACCAGACTGTCACGACCTGAAGGACCAGACTGTCACGAACTGAAGGACCAGACTGTCATGACCTGAAGGACCAGACCGTCACGACCTGAGGGATCAGACCGTCACGACCTGAGGGATCAGACCGTCACGACCTGAAGGACCAGACTAGACCAGCCTGTCATGACCTGAAGGACCAGACCATCACGACCTGAGGGACCGGACAGTCACGACCTGAGGGACCGGACCGTCACGACCTAAGGGACCGGACCGTCACGACCTGAGGGACCGGACCGTCACGACCTGAAGGACCAGGCTGTCACGACCTGAAGGACCAGACTGTCACGACCTGAAGGACGAGACCGTCACGACCAGAGGGGCCGGACCGTCATGACCTGAAGGACGAGACTGTCACGACCAGAGGGACCAGACTGTCACGACCAGAGGGACCAGACTGTATCGTTTGATGAGTCTCAGGTCGGGACCTGAGGCGGCTCGTTTTATTCAGTCCCAAGTGGAGCTCACTACAGATTTACTCAAAAACTGTTTTATTTGACTTTTATTTGACTTTCATTTTATTTTACTTTTATTTTCACGTCTCGTCGCGTGTCGTGTGTTTCTCGACTTTGTTGTACAAAGGTTGTGGTTTGTTTTGATGAGACTGTGTCATCTTCTTGGTCACTTCGTTCATTCCTGTTCAGTGTTTCTGCAGTTCATTTTTACACCACCAGATGGAGCTAAAGAAAACACTGTATCCACACATCTACAGGTACTACTGCCAACTGAACCATCTGAACCTCTCCTCTCCTCTTCCTCTCCTCCTCCTCCTCTCTCCTCCTCCTCTCTCCTTTCTCCTCTCCTCTCCTCTCTCCTCTCTCCTCTCTTCTCTCTCTCCTCCTTCTCCTCCTCCTCTCCTCTCCTCTCCTCCTCTCCTCTCCTCCTCCTCTCCTCTCTCCTTTCTCCTCCTCCTGTCCTCTCTCCTCCTTCCTCTCCTCTCCTCTCTCTCCTCCTCTCCTCCTCTCTCTCCTCTCTCTCCTCCTCCTCCTCTCCTCTCCTCCTCCTCTCTCCTCCTCCTCCTCTCTCCTCTCCTCCTCCTCCTCCTCTCTCCTCTCTCCTCCTCCCCTCCCTCTCTCTCTCCTCCTCCTCTCTCCTCTCCTCCTCCTCCCTCCTCCCTCCTCTCTCCTCTCCTCCTCCTCCTCCTCCTCCTCTTCCTCTCTCTCCTCTTCTCTTCTCCTCCTCCTCCTCTCCTCTCTCTCCTCCTCTCTCCCTCCTCTCTCTCCTCCTCCTCCTCCTCTCCTCTGCTCCTCTCCTCTCTCTCTCTCTCTCTCTCTCTCTCTCTCCTCTCTCCTCCTCTCCTCTCTCCTCCCCTCCTCCCTCTCTCTCTCCTCTCCTCCTCTCCTCTCTCCTCTCTCCTCTCTCCTTTCTTCTCTTCTCCTCCTTCTCCTTCTCCTCCTCTCCTCTCCTCCTCTCCTCTCTCCCTCCTCCTCTCCTCCTCTCCTCCTCCTCCTCTCCTCCTCTCTCCTCTCCTCTCCTCTCCTCCTCTCCTCCTCCTTCTCTCTCCTCTCCTCCTCTCTCCTCCTCTCTCCTCTCCTCCTCTCCTCCGTTCAGTTTTCATACATTCTTCTTCGTACCTTCTTCTTCTCGTAGTAAAGTGATTCTGGGTGAAACACAGGGACAGTCCAGCTCAACGGGAAGTCGTCTGTGTGATTTGAAGCGATGCCTGAATTAAACAACAACAACACAGAGTCAGATTGTGTCAGATGCCCTCCCCTCGTCTGAAACAGGACTGAACCAGGACTAAACCAGGTCTAAACCAGGTCTAAACCAGGTCTAAACCAGGACTAAACCAGGTCTAAACCAGGACTAAACCAGGTCTAAACCAACAACACTAGACCAGGACTAAACCAGGACTACACCAGGACTACACCAGGACTAAATCAGTACTAAACCAGGAGTAAACCAGGAGTAAACCAGGACCAAACCAAACCAGGACTAAACCAGGACTAAACCAGGACTAAACCAGGACTAAACCAGAACTAAACCAGAACTAAACCAAGGACTAAACCAGGTCTAAACCAGGTCTAAACCAGGTCTAAACCAGGTCTAAAACAGGACTAAACCAGGGATTAAACTAGGCTAAACCAGGGACTAAACCAAGAACTAAACCAGGACTAAACCAAGACTAAATCAGGATTAAATTAGATCTAAACCAGGACTAATCCAGGACTAAACCAGAACAAAACCAAGAACTAAACCAGGACCAAACCAGGACTAAACCAGGACTAAATCAGGACAAAATCAAGAACTAAACCAGGACTAAACCAGGACTAAACCAGGAATAAACCAGGACTAATCCAAGACTAAACCAGAACAAAACCAAGACCTAAACCAGGACCAAACCAGGACTAAACCAGGACTAAATCAGGACAAAACCAGAACTAGACCAGGACTAGACCAGCGACTCAGATGGGGACTAATCCAGGACTAAACCAGAACAAAATCAAGAACTAAACCAGGACTAAATCAGGTCTACACCAGGGACTAAACCAGGGACTAAACCAGGAGTAAATCTGGCATACAATAAAAAATTAAAAAAAAACATGGACCAAAAATTTGATCTAAAAACCAGCAATTAAACCAGGACTAAATTAGGGACTAAACCAGGAACAAAACCAGAAATAGACCAGGGCTAAACCAGGACTAAATCAGGATTAAATCAGGACTAAACAAGAACAAAATCAAGAACTAAACCAGGACTAAATCAGGAGTAAATCTGGCGTACAATTAAAAAAAAAAAAAACATGGACCAAAATTTGATCTAGACCAGGACTAGACCAGGAATAAAACTCAGGACTGGACCAGGACTAGACCAGGACTAGACCAGGACTAGGACCAGACCAGGACTAGACCAGGACTAGACCAGGACTAAACCAGGACTAGACCAGGACTAGACCAGGACTAGACAGGACTAGACCAGGACTAGACCAGGACTAAACCAGGACTAGACCAGGACTAGACAGGAGGACCAGGACTAAACCAGGACTGGACCAGGACTAGACCAGGACTAGACCAGGACTGGACCCAGGACTAGACCAGGACTAGACCAGGACTAGACCAGGACTAGACCAGGACTGGACCAGGACTGGACCAGGACTGGACCAGGATTAGACCAGGACTGGACCAGGACTGGACCAGGACTAGACCAGGACTAGACCAGGACTAGACCAGGACTAGACCAGGATTAGACCAGGATTAGACCAGGATTAGACCAGGACTGGACCAGGACTAGACCAGGACTAGACCAGGACTGGACCAGGACTAGACCAGGATTAGACCAGGACTAGACCAGGACTAGACCAGGACTAGACCAGGACTATACCAGGATTAGACCAGGACTGGACCAGGACTAGACCAGGACTGGACCAGGACTGGACCAGGACTAGACCAGGACTAGACCAGGACTAGACCAGGACTAGACCAGGACTAGACCAGGACTAGACCAGGACTGGACCAGGACTAGACCAGGACTAGACCAGGACTAAACCAGGAGTAAATCTGGCATACAATAAAAAAAAAAAAAAACATGGACCAAAATTTGATCTAAACCAGCGATTAAACCAGGACTAGACCAGGACTAGACCAGGACCGGACCAGGACCAGACCAGGACCGGACCAGGCCCGTGTCAGGCGTCCCTCCCTCCCTCGGCCTCTCACCCTGGTGGAAGACTTTGCCGTAGGACCTGGTCTGGTAGCCGTGCTCCTTGTGGTACTGGGGCAGGGAGCTGTAGTTCCCGGCCTGTTTCCTCCAGTACGAGTTGAAGTCGTAGAGTCTGGTCGTGTCCGGGCGGCGGCTCGTCAGGAGGGACGTCCGGCTCGGAGCGCACACGGCCTGCTGCGGGAAACGGAACGGGAACGTTACGCACGAGACTAGACCGGGACTAGAACCGGGACCAGAACCAGAAAAAAATAAAATAAATAAAAACGAGTCTGAAACAGAAACACGTAAAACTGCACTAAAAAGAAGGATTTAAGACTAAACGGGAACTAAACCAGGACTAAACCAGGACTAAAACCAGGACTAAACCAGGACTAAAACCAGGACTAAAACCAAGACTAACCAGGACTAAACCAGGACTAAAACCAGGACTAAACCAGGACTAAAACCAGGACTAAAACCAGGACTAAAACCAAAACCAGACTAAAACCAGGACTAAACCAGGACTAAAACCAGGACTAAAACCAGGACTAAACCAGGACTAAAACCAGGACTAAAACCAGGACTAACTAAACCAGGACTAAACCAGGACTAAAACCAGGACTAAACCAGGACTAAACCAGGACTAAAACAGGACTAAACCAGGACTAAAACCAGGACTAAAACCAGGACTAAAACCAGGACTAAAACCAGGACTAAGACCAGGACTAAAACCAGGACTAAAACCAAGACTAACCAGGACTAAACCAGGACTAAACCAAGACTAAACCAGGACTAAAACCAGGACTAAAACAGGACTAAACCAGGACTAAACCAGGACTAAACCAGGTCTAAGACCAGGACTAAAACCAGGACTAAAACCAGGACTAAACCAGGACTAAACCAGGACTTAACCAGGACTAAAACCAGGACTAAACCAGGACTAAAGCCAGGACTAAAAACCAGGACTAAAACCAGGACTAAAACCAACAAAACCAGGACTAAACCAGGACTAAAACCAGGACTAAACCAGGACTAAAAACCAAACCAGGACTAAAACCAGGACAGGACTAAAACCAGGACTAAAACCAGGACTAAACCAGGACTAAACCAGGACTAAAACCAGGACTAAAACAGGACTAAACCAGTACTAAAACCAAGACTAACCAGGACTAAAACCAGGACTAAACCAGGTCTAAGACCAGGACTAAAACCAAGACTAACCAGGACTAAACCAGGACTAAACCAAGACTAGACCAGGACTAAACCAGGACTAAACCAGGACTAAACCAGGACTAAAACCAGGACAAAACCAGGACTAAAACCAGGACTAAACCAGGACTAAACCAAGACTAGATCAGGACTAAACCAAGACTAAACCAGGACTAAAACCAAGACTAGACCAAGACTAAAACAAAGACAAAACCAGAAATAAAGCAGGACTAAACCAAGAATAGATCAGGACTAAACCAGGACAAAACCGGGACTAAACCAGGACTAAACCAGGACTAAACCAGGACTAAACCAGGACTAAACCAGGACTAAACCAAGACTGAACATGGACTAAACCAGGACTAAACCCAGACTAAACTTATTTAAACACTGCAAAACTTTTTTTTTTTAATTTCCAGATTTTGTGTTTAGTAAAGTAAGTTTTTCAGTAAGTACGGGTTCGGTTCTCGGTCAGACCTGTGCGTAGGCGTTGAGGAACACGTGGCTGTGCGAGGCGAGCTGGTCGATGTTCGGAGATCTGACCACAGCGTCGCCGTAGCAACCCAACGACGTCCTCAAGTCGTCCGAGATGATGAAGAGCACGTTACGCCGCGGGTCTGAAAGTAAAACGGGTTAAACTGAGAAACAAATGTGATAAAATCTAAGTGAAAATATTTATATTTGAGGATTATTGTGTTTTCAGGTTTGGTTTAGAGCTGATATAGTTCTGTTTAGCCCTAGTTTAGTCCTGGTTTAGACCTGAAATAGACTCGTTTAAGTCCTGGTTTAGCTTTAGTTTAGACCTTGTTTAGCCCTGATTTAGACCTGAAATAGTCCTGGTTTAGTCTGAAATAGTCCTGAAATAGTCTTGTTTTAGTCCTGGTTTAGCCCTACTTTAGACCTGAAATAGTCCTGGGTTAGTCCTGGTTAAGATCTGGTTTAGTCCTGATTTAGACCTTGTTTAGCTCTAGTTTAGACCTGGTTTAGACCTGGCAAAGTTCTAATTTAGTCCTAGTTTGGTCCTGGTTTAGACCTGAAATAGTTCTGGTTCAGTCCTGGTTTAGTCCTGGTTTAGACCTGAAATAGTCTCGTTTTAGTCCTGGTTTAGCTTAAGTTTAGACCTTGTTTAGCCCTGATTTAGACCTGAAATAGTCCTGGTTTAGACCTGGTTTAGTCCTGGTTTAGACCTGAAATAGACCTGAAATAGACCTGAAATAGACCTGAAATAGACCTGAAATAGACCTGAAATAGACCTGGTTTAGACCTGAAATAGTCTTGTTTTAGTCCTGGTTAGCTTAAGTTTAGACCTTGTTTAGCCCTGATTTAGACCTGAATAGTCCTGGTTTAGACCTGGTTTAGACCTGAAATAGTCCTGAAATAGACCTGAAATAGACCTGAAATAGACCTGAAATAGACCTGAAATAGACCTGGTTTAGACCTGGTTTAGACCTGGTTTAGTCCTGGTTTAGTCCTGGTTTAGTCCTGGTTTAGTTCAGGTCGGTCAAAAATTAGTGACACCTGCGACATTTCTTGTGTAAAACTGGGACAAATGAATCTATTTTTATTTTATTTACACCAACACCCAAACCCGGGACTGAACTAGTTTAGAATTTCGAGAATCTGGTCACTATATATATTTTTTTTTTCAATGTTTGTACATTTCACAAAATCAAAACAAACTTCACCTTCGCTCGTGCCCACCGGAAGCAGCGTCAAACTCAACAGCTGAAGTAACATTACGCTTTTTTGGTCCATTCTCCCACAAAATAATCACGTAAAACTTAAATTTAACTTCACATTTTCGTTAAATCAGAAGAAAAATCAGAAGTGGGCTTTTTTTTTTTTTTTTTTTTTTTCCCCCGGTGGGTTTGTTTACCTTAAATCATTTCCTGGTTGTGACGTTTTGCCGTTTTCGGTGATTTCATTGGTCCCTTCCTCACTGGCCCCGCCTCCTAACTATTAAATTAAATTAAATTAATCTTATTACGCGGTACTTTGGTTTTATTGGCCGTTTAAGCAATTAGTTTAGTTGTTTTATTAGTTTAACGTATTAGTTTAATTATATTACCGTAAATTTGGCTCGTTTTGCAGTGATCATGATGTGGTAGGTAAGACGCCCCACTTTGTTAAAATAAAGACCGTTGATTCACGTATTGATCTAATGAAACGGTGCTGTAAATAAAATAAAAATAATAAAATAAAAATCATCTTTAACACCGAAAAGTATTTTTGCAACACATCACCAATTTAAACTTTAATTTCAAGGTAACAAAACTTTAAAGGTGTGACACATCTGTAAACCTTAAAGATCTTTGTAGTCAGCGTTGCCAGATTTGTATTTTAATTTACAGAAAACGTGTTATTTGTATTTTTAGTTAATTTAGTTACATAAATATATAAATACAAATTATACTGTCAGTTAAAGCAAATTTTATTATTTTTTTTAGCTGCTGGTTCTGTTCTGATCGTGCCTTCTCTCTCTCTTTCCTCCCTCTTTCTCCCTCTCCTTTTTTCTCTCTCTCTCCTCCTTTTCCCTCTCTTCCTTGCTCCTCCTCTCTCTCTCCTCCTTCTCTCTCTCACTTCTCTCTATCCTCTTTCTCTGTCGCCCTATCTCTTCCTTCTATCTCTCTCTCCTCTCTCTCCTCCTTCTCTTCTCTCTCCCACCCTCCTCTATCTCTCTCACTCTCTCTCGCCTCCTTTTCTCTCTCTCTCTCTCTCTCTCTTTCTTCTTCTCTCTCTCTCTCTTCCTTCTCTCTCTTTCTTCTTCTCTCTCCCTCCTTCTCACTCTCTCCTCCTTCTTTCTGTCTTCTTTCTCTCTCTCTCTTCCCCCGCTCTCTCCTCATCTCCTCCTCCTCTTTCCCACTCTGCTCCTTCTTTTTATACCCTCCTTCTCTTCTCTACTCTTCTCTCTCTCTCTTCTTTCTCTTCTCTTCTCTCTCTCTTCTTTCTCTTCTCTCCTCTCTCTCTCCTTCTCTTCTCGCTCTTCTTTCTTTCTCTTCTCTTCTCTTCTCTCCTCTCTCTTCTTTCTTTCTCTTCTCTCCTCTCTCTTCTTTCTTTCTCTTCTCTCCTCTCCTCTCTCTTCTTTCTTTCTCTCTCTCTCTCTCTCTTCTTTCTTCTTTCTCTTTCTCTCCTCTCTCTCTTCTTTCTCTTTCTCTCTCTCTCTCTCTCTCTCTCTTTCTCTTCTCTTCTCTTCTCTCTTCTCTTCTCTTCTTTCTTTCTCTTCTCTCCTCTCTCTTCTTTCTTTCTCTTCTCTCTCTCTTCTCTTTTCTCTTCTCTCTTCTTTCTTCTCTCTCTCTCTCTCTCTTCTCTCTTCTTTCTTTTCTTCTCCTCTCTCTCTCTCTCTCTTCTTTCTTCTCTTCTCTCCTCTTCTTCTTTCTCTTCTTCTCTTCTCTCTCTCTTCTCTCTCTCTCTCTCTCTTTCTTTCTTTCTCTCTCTCTTCTCTCTCTCTCTCTCTTTCTCTCTCTCTCTCTCTCTCTCTTTCTTCTCTCTCTTCTCTCTCTCCTTCTTTCTCTCTCTTCTCTCTCTCTCTCTCCCTCTCTCTCTCTTCTCTTCTCTCTCTTTCTCTCTCTCTCTTCTCTCTCTCTTCTCTCTCTCTCTCTCTCTTTCTCTTCTCTTTCTCTCTTCTCTCTCTCTCTCCTCTCTCTCTCTCTCTTCTCTTCTCTCTCTCTCTCTCTCTTTCTTTCTCTTCTCTTCTCTCTCTTCTTCTCTTCTCTTCTCTTCTTCTTCTCTCTCTCCTCTCTCTCTTCTCTCTTCTCGCTCTTCTTTCTCTTCTCTCCTCTCCCTTCTTTCTCTTCTCTCTCTCCTCTCTCTTCTTTCTTTCTCTTCTCTCTCTCTTCTTTCTCTCTTCTCTTTCTTTCTCTTCTCTCTCTTCTTTCTTTCTTTCTCTTCTCTCTTCTCTCTCTTCTTTCTCTTCTCTTCTCTCCTCTCCTCTCTTCTTCTTCTCTCTTCTCTCCTCTCTCTTCTTCTCCTCTCTCTCTCTCTCTCCTCTTCTTCTCTTTCTCCTCTTCTTTCCTCTCTCTCTCTTTCTCTTCTCTTCTCTCCCTCTCTCTTCTTTCTTTCTCTTCTCTCTCTCTCTTCTTTCTTTCTCTTCTCTCTCTTTCTCTCTCTCTCTCTTCTCTCTCTCCTCTTCTCTTCTCTCTCTTCTTCTCTTCTCTCTCTCTCTTCTCTTCTCTCTCTCTTCTGTTCTTTCTCTCTCTTCTCTCTTTCTCTCTCTCTCTTCTTTTCTCCTTTCTTCTCTCTCTTCTTCTCTCTCTCTCTCTCTCTTCTTTCTCTCTCTCTCTCTCTCTTCTTCTTTCTCTTTCTCTTCTCTCTCTCTCTCTCTTCTCTCTCTCTCTCTCTCTTCTCTCTCTCTCTTCTCTCTCTTCTCTCTTCTCTTCTCTTCTTCTCTCTCTCTCTCTCTCCTCCTCTCTCTCTCTCTCTTTCTTTCTCTTCTCTTCTCTCCTCTCTCTCTCTCTTCTTTCTTTCTTTCGTTGGTCTCGTCACACTTGAGTCCGCCGCTCTGTTGCTGTAAAACGTCTTTCTGATCTGGCAACCCCGAACAAACACCAAAACAAACAAAATGGCGGACTCCGGCGCTAAACGTGAACTGGAAGAGACAGAAACAAAAGAGTTTTCTCCTCAAATAAAGAAATCCAGAGCGGATCCGGAGAGTGAAAATGGAAAAGAGGAACAAAAACACACAGAGGACACGGACGACACCGGGAATATTCTCTCAAAGTTCGAAACATCAGCAGTTTTGAGCGAGTCCGCGCGAGAGAAAACCATCTTCGTGCACGGAAAGGTTCATTCATTCATTTATTTATTTTTTTTTATTATTAAAGCTTCTCTCTCTCTCTTCTTTCTCTTCTCTCATCAAACCATCTTCGTGCACGGAAAGGTTCATTCATTTATTCATTCATTTATTTTTTTTAATTATTAAAGCTGCACAGTGTAACTTTTCCGGAGGAGAGCACGCCACCTGCTTTTATTTATGAAGATGTTACTGTTTTGCCAGAAATGTTCCGCAATAGGGTTTTAAACTTGTACAGGGAGATCCAGACCAGACGTCCCTGTTTCCTCGGTCCCAGTTTGAGTCTGTGTCTCCCAGAAGATTTATACAAAACTATTGATTTGTCTCAATTTATATAATGTCCCAGATGTCACTATTTTAGACCAATTTGGTCTAAACCAGGACTAAACCAGGACTAAACCAGGTCTAAACCAGGTCTAAACCCGGACTAAACCAGGTCTAAACCAGGACTAAACCCGGACTAAACCATGTCTAAAAACCAGTAAAACTAAACCAGGACTAAACCAGGTCTAAACCAGAACTAAACCAGGTCTAAACCAGAACTAAACCAGGTCTAATCCAGGTCTAAACCTGGACTAAACCAGGACTAAATCAGGACTAAACTAAAATAGGACTATATCAGATCTATTTCAGGTCTAAACTAGGGCTAAACCAGGTCTAATCCAGGACTAAACCAGGAGCTAAACAGGACTAAACCAGGTCTAAACCAGGACTAAACCAGGTCTAAACCAGGTCTAAAAACCAGGACTAACCAGACTAAACCAGGACTAAACCAGATCTAAACCAGGACCTAAACCAGATCTAAACCAGGACTAAACCAGGTCTAAACAAGGACTAAACCAGGTCTAAACTTGGGCTAAAATAGGACTATATCAGTTTTTAAACCAGGACTAAACTAGGCCTAAAATAGGACTATATCAGGTCTATTTCAGGTCTAAACCAGGTCTAAACCAGATCTACAGCAGGTCTCAACCAGGACTATATCAAGTCTAAACTGGGACTAAACCAGGACTATTTCAGGCCTAAACCAGGTCTAAACCAGATTTAAACCAGGTCTAAACTAGGACTAAACCAGGTCTAAACCAGTCTATAAACCAGGTCTAAACTAGGACTAAACCAGGTCTAAACCAGGTCTGAAACCAGGTCTAAACCAGATCTAAACCAGGTCTAAGCCAGGACTATTTCAGGACTAAACCAGGTCTAATTCAGAGTTTCATAAATTTCATGTGTTTGTATTTTCTGTATTTCGTGTCAGATTTTATTCACGTGAGTCGAGGACAAAACTACAAACTTTTATCACGATTTTATTTACACCAAACATCCCGGTTTTTACTTTTGAAAATCTGCTCATCCTAATTTAAACTTTTATCTTGCATTTATTTAATTACACGTGTTGTTATTTGCGCAGAATACATTTAAAAAAAACACGTATTCTTACTGTTTATGGGCTTGTCTCTCCGTAGATCTGACCTGTAACTCGTCTGTATGGAGATAAATAACGTTTAAGGCCTTGGAACAAAGCCATAGCATCTCCATGGAGACAAGCACATAGCAGAACCTCTGTCAAAAAAGTTACATAGTGCAGCTTTACTTTAAAAATAAGTGCTGTAATGTCTTTATTGTGGGTGTCCTGTCCTGTCTGCCGTTAAATTAAAGCTCCAGTATTTTTATTTTTGTCCCTGTTTATCTTCTTATAAATAAAAAGACAATTTTTTTTTTAAATTATTATTATTTATGTATTTTTTTTATGCATTTTTTTTTTAAGATGCATATTCCACTTTTAAGTAGACCAAGAAATGTGAAAATCAGCTGTTATTCTATGTTTTCTATACGTTTTAATGTCAGATGTGGAACAGTTTGTATTTGGCAAAAAAAAAAAAAAAAAAGTATTATGTGAAGATTAGTGAAGTTTAAGAAAGGATCAAGACCCAGAACTAAACCAGGACTGACTAAAAACAGAAGAACTCCTGTGTTCCAGATGTGTGTGGGACAGTTTGTTGTTGTTTGTTGTTGTTTGTTGGTTGTTGTTTGTTGTTGTTTTATTCCCGGTCCGTTCCCGTGTGCAGATTTCCGGTCAGGACGCCGTGGTGATCCTGGAGAAGACCCCGATCCAGAGGGAAGTCCTGTCCCAGATCTTCTCCGAGTCCAAACTCAGTCTCCAGATGAAGAACGACATCTACAGCACGTACCAGCTGCAGGCGCCCGCCCGCCTCAACGGTAACCACGACGACCGCACCGGAACACGCTCCGGACCGCACCAGACCGAGACCGAGACCGAGACCGACCGAACCAGACGAGACCAGACCGAGACCGAGACCGACCAAAGACCCGAGACCGAGACCGAGACCGAGAGACCGAGACCGCACCAGAGACCAGAGACACAGAGGGAGACCGAGACCGCACAGACCGAGACCGCACCAGACCGAGACCGCAAGAGAGACCGAGACCGAGACCGCACCAGACCCAGACCCGAGACCAGACCGAGACCGAGAGAGACCGAAGCACCGGAACCGCACCAGACCGAGACACAGCACCAGACCAGACCGAGACCGCACCAGACCGAGACCGACCGCACAGACGGAACACGAGACCTAGACCGAACCGGACCAGACCGAGACTAGACCGCACCAGACCGAGACCAGACCACAGACCAGACCAGACCCACCAGACCGAGACCAGACCGAGACCGCACCAGACGAGACCGAAGACCGCACAGACGGAGACCAGATAGACCACACCGAGCACCAGACCGAGACCGCACCAGACCGAGACCGCACCAGACGAGACCGCACCAGACCGAGACCTAGACCGCACGAGACCGCACCAGACCGAGACCGCACCAGACCGAGACCGCACCAGACCGAGACCACCGACCTAGACCGCACCAGACCGAGAGACCACCAGACCGAGACCGAGACCGCACCAGACCGCACCAGACCGAGACCGCACAGAGACCGAGACGACGAGACCGAGGACCGCACAGACGGAGACCGAGACCGCACGGACCGAGACTGACAAGACCGCATGAGACCGTTGGACCAAGACCGATCCGAGAACACAGGGTCCAGAGACGAGACCGAGACCGCTGAGGGTCGAACCCGAAACGAGACTGAGATGAGACTGAGAAGAGACCGAGACGAGACCACGGGGTCCAGAGACGAGTCCAAGACCGCTGAGGGTCGAGATCGAGACAAGACCGGAGACTTTTAAAGGTCGAGACCGAGACAAGACCGAGACAAGACCGAGACAAGACCGAGACAAGACCGAAACAAGACTGAGACAAGTCCGAGACAAGACCGAGACAAGACCGAGAAGACGAGACAAGACCGAGACAAGACCGAGACAAGTCCGAGACAAGACCGAGACAAACCGAGAGAAGACCGAGACCCCAAGACCGAGAAGACCGAGACCGAGACGAGACCGAGACGAGACCAAGACTTTTAAAGGTCGAGACCGAGACAAGACCGAGACAAGACCGAGACAACCGAGACAAGACCGAGACAAGACCGAGACCTCTGAGGGTCGAATTTGAGATGAAACAGGTCGAGACTGAAACAAGACCGAGACAAGACTGAAACCACAGGGTCTACAGTCAAGGCCAAGACCTCTGAGGGTCGAGACCGAGACAAGACCGAGACTTTTAAAGGTTGAGAAAAGACCGACACTTTTACAGGTCAAGACTGAGACTTTTAAAGATCGAGACCGAGACAAAACCAAGACCACGGCCCATCGAGACCAAATCAAGACCATCTTTGTCTTTTTCTACATTTAACATTAACAGTTTCATTAACATTCATCTTTTTTTTAATAAAAATTTTTAGTGTTGTGATTTTAATCTTTTTCTTTTTTAATTCTCAGAGATCAAGACGACGGTGGTGTGTCCGGCCACGCAGAAACACGTCCAGAAATACCAGCGTCAGGAGAGTTTTCTGCTGGAGGAGACGGCCGAAGATTATTACTCCATAACTCTGCCGCACATCGAAGAGCAGCGCTTCAGCCTGCAGGTCCGACAGTGTCCACAGAGGGCGCTGTCTACAAC
>NW_026571207.1:802373-805679 GCF_026225935.1 Boleophthalmus pectinirostris | reverse complement strand
GTCCTGGTTTAGTCCTGGTTCAGTCCTGTTTTAGTCCTTCTTGTCTTGTCTTTTCTCTCTTCTTAAGTTAAATCTTGATTTCTTGTTTATTTGTTTTTCTTGATTTTCTGTTTATTTGTTTTTCTTGATTTCGTGTTTATTTTTTATTTCTTTTTTCTTTTTCTTGATTTCTTGTGTTATTTTTTTTTCTTGATTTCGTGTTTATTCTTTTTTTCTTTTTCTGATTTCGTGTGTTTATTTGTTTTTCTTTTTTTCTTGATTTCGTGTTCTTTTCTGTTTATTTCTTTTTTTTTTTGTTTTTCTTGATTTCTTTTTCTTGATTTCGTGTTTTTGTGTTTATTTTCCTTTTTTTTCTTGATTTCTTTTTCTTGATTTTCTTTTTTGTGATTTCGTGTTTATTTCTTTTTCTTGATTTCTGTTTATTTTTTCTTGTTTATTTCTTTTTCTCGTGTTTATTTCGTGTTTATTTTTCTTGATTTTGTGTTTATTTCTTTTTCTTGATTTCTTGTTTATTTCTTTTTCTTGATTTTTTGTTTATTTCTTTTTCTTGATTTCCTGTTTATTTTTCTTGATTTCGTGTTTATTTGTTTTTCTTGATTTCGTGTTTATTTGTTTTTCTTGATTTCGTGTTTATTTCTTTTTCTTGATTTCGTGTCCTGTCGTGTTCAGTGGGTCTACAACATCCTGGAGAAGAAGGCCGAGTCTGACAGGATCCTGTTTGAAGATCCAGACCCAAACACGGGCTTCGTCCTCCTGCCCGACTTCAAATGGAACCAGAAACAGGTCAGAGACTCACCAGGGACTAACTAGTACTCAGACGGTTTAGACCTGGTTTAGACCTGGTTTTCCTCTGTTCCAGGTGGATGACTTGTACCTGATCGCGATCTCTCACCGTCGGGACGTCAAGAGTCTGAGGGACTTGACTCCGGAGCATCTGCCTCTGCTCCAGAACATCCTCCACAAGGGACAGGTGAGACTGACCGCCCACTCGAACCTTACAGTACGAGGCTCCTCCCACTCTGCCCCCTCCAGCAGAGACGGTACGAGGCTCCTCCCACTCTGCCCCTCCAGCAGAGACAGTACGAGGCTCCTCCCACACAGCCCCCTCCAGCAGAGACAGTACAGCTCCTCCACTTCTGCCCTCTCAGCAGAGACAGTACGAGGCTCCTCCCACTCTGCCCCTCCAGCAGAGACAGTACGAGCTCCTCCCACTCTGCCCCTCCAGCAGAGAAGTACGAGCTCCTCCCAGCCCCCTCAGCAGAGAGTACGAGGCTCCTCCACTCGTCCCCTCCAGCAGAGACAGTACGAGGCTCCTCCCACTCTGTCCCCTCCAGCAGAGACAGTACGAGGCTCCTCCCACACAGCCCCCTCCAGCAGAGACAGTACGAGGCTCCTCCCACTCTGCCCCCTCCAGCAGAGACAGTACGAGGCTCCTCCCACTCTGCCCCTCCAGCAGAGACAGTACGAGGCTCCTCCCACTCTGCCCCCTCCAGCAGAGACAGTACGAGGCTCCTCCCACACAGCCCCTCCAGCAGAGACAGTACGAGGCTCCTCCCACTCTGCCCCCTCCAGCAGAGACCTGGAGGGGCGCGAGTATCGACCGAACACGTGTGTCGAATCGTGAGACCGGTATCGAACAATTCAGTATTATATCGAATATCGTTGCATATCGTTCTGGGATAGACCTGGTTCAGTCCTGGTTTAGACCTGGTTCAGTCCTGGTTTAGACCTGATTCAGTCGTAGTTTAGATCTGGCTTAGTTTTGACTACATTTGGACCTGGTTTAGTCCTAGTTAAGTCATGGTTAAGTTCTGGTTTAGACCTGGTTTAGTTCTAGACTAAACCTGGTTTAGACCTGGTTTAGTCCTTGTTTAGTCCTGGGTTAGTCCTGGTTTAGTTCTGGTTTCTGGTTTTGGTTTAGTCCTGGTTTAGTCCTGGTTTAGTCCGGTTTAGTCCTGGTTTAGTCCCTGGTTTTAGCCTGGTCTGGTTTAGTCCTGGTTTAGTCCTGGAGTCCTGGTTTGTCCAGGACCTGGTCCGGTCTCGGTTCGGGGTTCTGGTTTAGTCCTGGTCTGGTCCTGATCTCGTCTGTGGTTTGTCCAGGACCTGGTCCGGTCTCGGTTCGGGGTTCTGGTTTAGTCCTGGTCTGGTCCTGATCTCGTGTGTGGTTTGTCCAGGACCTGGTCCGGTCTCGGTTCGGGGTTCTGGTTTAGACCTGGTTTAGTCCTGATCTCGTCTGTGGTTTGTCCAGGACCTGGTCCGGTCTCGGTTCGGGGTTCTGGTTTAGACCTGGTCTGGTCCTGATCTCGTGTGTGGTTTGTCCAGGACCTGGTCCGGTCTCGGTTCGGGGTTCTGGTTTAGACCTGGTTTAGTCCTGATCTCGTGTGTGGTTTGTCCAGGACCTGGTCCGGTCTCGGTTCGGGGTTCTGGTTTAGACCTGGTTTAGTCCTGTCTGGTTGGTCCAGGACCTGGTCCGGTCGGTTCGGGGTTCTGGTTTAGACCTGGTCTTTAGTCCTGATCTCGTGTGGTTTGTCCAGGACCTGGTCCGGTCTCGGTTCGGGGTTCTGGTTTAGTTCCTGGTCTGGTCCTGATCTCGTCTGTGTGGTTTGTCCAGGACCTGGTCCGGTCTCGGTTCGGGGTTCTGGTTTAGACCTGGTTTAGTCCTGATCTCGTCTGTGGTTTGTCCAGGACCTGGTCCGGTCTCGGTTCGGGGTTCTGGTTTAGTCCTGGTCTGGTCCTGATCTCGTCTGTGGTTTGTCCAGGACCTGGTCCGGTCTCGGTTCGGGGTTCTGGTTTAGACCTGGTTTAGTCCTGATCTCGTCTGTGGTTTGTCCAGGACCTGGTCCGGTCTCGGTTCGGGGTTCTGGTTTAGACCTGGTTCTAGTCCTGATCTCGTCTGTGGTTTGTCCAGGACCTGGTCCGGTCTCGGTTCGGGGTTCTGGTTTAGTCCTGGTCTGGTCCTGATCTCGTGTGTGGTTTGTCCAGGACCTGGTCCGGTCTCGGTTCGGGGTTCTGGTTTAGTCCTGGTTTAGACCTGGTTTGGTCCTGATCTCGTGTGTGGTTTGTCCAGGACCTGGTCCGGTCTCGGTTCGGGGTTCTGGTTTAGACCTGGTTTAGTCCTGGTCTGGTCCTGATCTCGTCTGTGGTTTGTCCAGGACCTGGTCCGGTCTCGGTTCGGGGTTCTGGTTTAGTCCTGGTTTCTGGTTTAGTCCTGGTTTAGTCCTGGTTTGGTCCTGATCTCGTGTGTGGTTTGTCCAGGACCTGGTCCGGTCTCGGTTCGGGGTTCTGGTTTAGTCCTGGTCTAGTCCT
>NW_026571207.1:776948-801873 GCF_026225935.1 Boleophthalmus pectinirostris | reverse complement strand
AGGAACAAGAGCGAACAGGAGGAGACCGAGAGAGGATGTAGCAGAGCCCTGAGCTGCAGACAGATAAAAGACAAAGCTCAGAGGCAGGATACAGGAACAGGCAGGTGCAGAGACAGGGGCAGAGACAGGTGCAGAGACAGGAGCAGACAGGTGCAGAGAGGAGGAGACAGGAGCGAACAGCAGGAGGAGACAGAGAGAGGATGCAGCAAAGCCTCAAGTTGTAGACAGATAAAAGTCAAAGCTCAGAGGCAGGACACAGGAGCAGGCAGGTGCAGAGACAGGTGCAGAGACAGGGGCAGAGACAGGTGCAGAGAGGAAGAGACAGGAGTGGACAGAAGGAGACAGAAAGAGGATGCATCAAAGCCCTGAACTGTAGACAGATACAAGGCAAAGGTCAGAGGTTGGATACAGGAGTAGACAGGTGCAGAGGCAGGAGAAGAGACAGGTGCAGAGACAGGAGCAGACAGGTGCAGGGAGGAGGAGACAGGAGCGAACAGGAGGAGACAGAGAGAGGATGCAGCAGAGCCCTGAGCTGTAGAAGGATACAAGGCAAAGGTCAGAGGCAGGATACAGGAGCAGACAGGTGCAGAGAGGAGGAGACAGGTGCAGAAAGGAGGAGACAGGTGCAGAGACAGGAGCAGAGAAAAGGAGACAGGAGCAGAGAGAAGGACACAGGAGAGAACAGAAGCGAGCAGGAGCAGATCAGTGCAGAACAGGAGCAAACAGGAGTAGAAGTGTGCAGAGAGGAGAAGACAGGAGCAGGCAGGTGCAGAGAGGAGGAGACAGGAGCAGACAGGTGCAGAGAGAGGAGAAGACAGGAGGAGACAGAGACAGGAGCAGAGAAAAGGAGACAGGAGCGAACAGAAGCGAGCAGGAGCAGATAGGTGAGGAACAGGAGCAGACAGGAGTAGAAGTGTGCAGAGAGGAGAAGACAGGAGCAGGCAGGTGCAGTGAGGAGGAGACAGGTGCAGACAGGAGCGAACAGGAGGAGGAGACAGGTGCACACTGGTGTAGAACGGGAGCAAACTGGGGCGAGACAGGTGCGAGGGAGGAGTAGACGCGTGCAGAGAGGAGAAGACAGGATCTGTGCAGGTGTAGAACAGGTGCAGACAGGTGCGGACAGGTGCAGACAGGTGTAGACAGGAAGAGGCAGGTGTAAGAGAGGAAGACAGGTGCAGGATGGAGCGGTCACGAGTGGGCAGGAGGAGATGGGTGCGAAACGTGAGAAGGTACGGGCGAACAGAGGTAGAGGAGAAGAACAGGTGCAGGCAGGAGGGGACAGGAGCAGGCAGGTGCAGGCAGGAGCGGACAGGAGCAGGCAGGTGCAGGCAGGAGCGGACAGGAGCAGGCAGGTGCAGGTAGGACTAGGACAGGAGGAGACAGGAGCAGGTAGACGCGAACAGAGATAGAAGAGCAGAACAGGTACAGACAGGAGCAGAGAGGAGAAGAACAGGTGTAGACAGGAGTTGAACAAGTGCAGACAGCGGACAGGTGCAGACAGGTGCAGACAGGAGCAGACAGGTGCAGACAGGAGTTGAACGGGAGTAGAAGAAAAGCTAAACGAGGTAAAGACAGGGCAGGGACAAGGCAAAGTGGAGCTAAGAGCCGGAGTTTCCGACTAGAAACATCCAGATAACCTGCAATTCACTTTGACAGGCAGCAGTTTTCAGAGGTAAAGGCAGAAAAAAGAGCTACAGGCTGAAACAAGATTTTAAAACGGACGAAGTAAAACACTGTGTCAGTAAAAAAAAAAGGAAAAAAACATCTACAAAACTGTTGGATTTGGTCGACATGAAGTTAATTACGAGTTGAGGCAAGGTTCTGCTGATTTTAAAGTCAAATAAACAGAAATACTTGCAGGATTAGGGGTGTGTAAAAATATCGAAATGTTGATATATCGAATCGTTTAATGCAGGGGTCCCAACCTCCGGGTCAGGGACCAGTACCGGGCCGTGGGTCGTTTGGTACCGGGACGCAAAAGCGAGAACCTACACCTCACATACGCAGCACGGACCGTCCCTTCTCAGCCGACGCCGGATCGAGCTTTGCGGACGCCCTGCTCCACAGACTCAGGGTTCTCTCTGGGGCCGTCCTAGATTCCAAGACCTAGTCCAAGATTAGTCCTGGTTTAGACCTGGTTCAAACCTGGTTTAGTCCTGGTTTAGTCTTGATTTAAACTTGGTTAATCCTCGGTTTAGTTCTGGTTTATTCCTGGTTCAATCCTCCTGGTTCAGTCCTGGTTCATTTCTAGTACAGTCCTGGTTTAGTCCAGATTTAGTCCTGGTTTAGTCCTAGCTTAGTCCTGATTTACACCTGGTTAAGTCCTGGTTCAGTTCTGGTTTAATCCCGGTTCACTTTTGGTTTAGACCTAGTTTAGTCCTGGTGTAGTCCTGGTGTATTTCTGCTTCAGACCTGGTGTAGAACTGATTTAGTCCTGGTTTAGTCCTGATTTAGACCTGGTTAAGTCCTGGTTCAGTTCTGGTTTAATCCTGGTGTAGACCTGATTTAGTCCTGGTTTAGTCCTGGTTCAGTCCTGGTTTAGTCCTGGTTCAAGTCCTTTTAGTCCTGGTTTAGACTGGTTTAGACTGGTTTAGTCCTGGTTTAGTCCTGGTTTAAGTCTTGGTTTAGACCTGGTTTAGACCTGGTTTAGTCCTGGTTTAAGTCCTGGTTTAGACCTGGTTTAGTCCTGGTTTAAGTCTTGGTTTCCTGGTTTAGACCTGGTTTAGTCCTGGTTTAAGTCCTGGTTTAGTCCTGGTTTAGTCCTGGTTTTATCTCCATTTAGTCCTGGTTCAGTCCTGGTTTCCTGGTTTAGTCCCTGGTTTAGTCCTGGTTTTATTTAGTCCTGGTTCAGTCCTTGGTTCAGTCCTGGTTTAGTCCTGGTTTAGTCCTGGTTTTGTCTCCATTTAGTCCTGGTTCAGTCCTGGTTTAGTCCTGGTTTAGACCTGGTTTAGTCCTGGTTTTGTCTCCATTTAGTCCTGGTTCAGTCCTGGTTTAGTCCTGGTTTAGACCTGGTTCAGTCCTTGGTTCAGTCGTGGTTTAGTCCTGGTTTAGACCTGGTTTAGACCTGGTTTAGTCCTGGTTTAGTCCTGGTTTTGTCTCCATTTAGTCCTGGTTTAGTCCTGGTTTAGTCCTGGTTTAGTCCTGGTTTAGTCCTGGTTCAGTCCTTGGTTCAGTCGTGGTTCAGTCGTGGTTTAGTCCTGGTTTAGACCTGGTTTAGTCCTGGTTTTGTCTCCATTTAGTCCTGGTTCAGTCCTGGTTCAGTCCTGGTTTAGTCCTGGTTTAGTCCTGGTTCAGTCCTGGTTTAGTCCTGGTTCAGTCCTTGGTTCGGTCCTGGTTTAGTTTTAGTCCTGGTTTATTCCTGGTTTTAGTCCTGGTTTAGTCCTGGTTTTGATTAAAAGTGTTTTGTTTGTGTACTGGAGACTCTCAGGTCCAAACTTCGTGTCAGATTCGTATTTTTTTATTTTTTTTTTTTTGTTTGTTTTTTTTTTTTTTTTGCGTCTTTTCTCCTCGGACAAAAGACTCAAGTGTCTGAACACAAACGGATCGAGTGTCTCCCCGCGGGCGACACCCTCACGCTATTTTTACCCCCGCGGACGTGTCGCAGTGCGGACACACGCCGGGAGTCTGACCCGCAACGCCGCCGCCGCCGCCGCCGCCGTCACCACCACCGCTTTTCATTTTACAGCATTTTTATTTCTCGTGACAGAGACAAAACATTTCGTATTTACACAAAGTTACACAAAATGATGAGCAGCGAAAACAAAAATCAAAATCTAAAAAAATCACAAACATTATTATAAAAAAAAAAAAAAAGTGCAATTAGTGACTGGATTAAAGGCAAAAACATCGATTGATTAAATTATTTTCGTGTAATTCTGATTATTTCAGACAAACCGACAGACCCTTTATTTTTAATCTGAAGTGAAAACAGCAGAACAAACAAACAAGAAGAAGAAAACTCCACGTCAAAAACTTTTCCTGTGGCGGGAGGATAAAACGATCTGTGTGTCGTTTGTTCGTTTTTCAAAATAAAAACAAAAATAATAAAATGAAAAAAAAAAAAAAACAGATAAAGATTTGTTTTTTTCAGTTTTCGATTTTGTGTAAACCAGAACTAAAGCCAGAACTAAACCAGGACTAAACCAGGACTAAACCAGGACTAAACTGTTTTCAGTCCTGGTCTTGGTCCCGGACTCAGTCCCAGTCTCAGTCCTGGTCTCAGTCCCGGTCTCGGTCCCGGTCCCAGCCTCAACCTCGATCCCGGTCTCAGTCCTTGTCTGGTCCCATTCTGGTCCCATTCTGGTCCTGGTCTCAGTCCCGGTCTCAGTCTCAGTCTGGGCCCAGTCTAAGTCCTGGTCCTGGTCCCGGACTCAGTCTAAGTCCTGGTCCTGGTCTCAGTCTAAGTCCCGGTCTGGTTCCTGATCTGGTCCCGGTCTCTGTCCTGGATCTGGTTTAGTCCTTAATCTGTTTTTTTTTTTCATTTTGGTTTTGGAGACAAATAATGAAGAAAATCGTTGTTTATTTATTTTATTTTTCTTATTTTTATTTTATTTTGAAAATCGACTGACACTGTTGTAACCGGAGGCACTGCTCCGTCTGTCCGTTAAACCTTTGCGTCGTGTTACCGTGGCGACCGCTGAAGAGTTTAAAATAGTTGTGACGCACCGAATATTCGACAAACAAAAATATTCAGTATAAAATAAACTTTTACTTTCTTTTAAAAATAAAAACAAATGTCTACAAATTTATTCTTGAACATTTATATAATTACAAAAAAAAATTAAATAATGAAAAATTTTCCGGTTTCGTTATTCGACCAAGCGTTTCATTTTTATTCGGTTTCAGCCACAAATTTTCTTTTCGGTGCCTCCCCTAAAAAAAATAAAAAAAAAAAAACTTAAAGAATTGATTCAAAGCTTTAACAAAAATCCAAAACTGGACATTCAGGCAGAAGAAACATTTGCTGGTTCAAATCTGCAAAAGCAAAAATTTCAAAACTCAAATTCAGCCGAAGTTTTGACATTTTTGTTTTTAGTTTTTTTTTAGTTTTTTAAAAAAAATGAAATAAAAGAAGAATTATTTTTGCAGTGATGTTTGGTTACAGCTTTGGACAATACCTTTAGTAATATCCAGTGTTGGGAAGATTACTTTAAAAATGTAATCCCCTACATTAAAGTACTTAAAGTGAGTAATGTAATCTGATTACTTTGGATTACTTGATTTGCTGTAGAAAAGCAAAGACGAGGATGGTTTAGACCTGGTTTTAGTCCTGGTTCAGACCTGGTTAAGACCTGGTTTTAGTCCTGCTTTAGTCCTGCTTTAGTCCTAGTTTAGACCAGGTTTAGAACTGGTTTAGACCTGGTTTTAGACCTGGTTTGGACCAGGTTTAGTTCTGTTTTAGACCTGGTTTAGACCTGGTTTTAGTCCTGGTTCAGACGTGGTTCAGACCTGGTTTTAGTCCTGCTTTAGTCCTAGTTTAGACCTGGTTTTAGACCTGGATTTAGACCTGGTTTTAGACCTGGTTTAGAGACCTGGTTTATACCTGGTTTTAGACCTGGTTTAGACCAGGTTTAGACCTGGTTTAGACCTGGTTTAGACCTGGTTTAGTCCTGGTTTAGTCCTGGTTTAGACCTGGTTTAGTCCTGGTTTAGTCCTGGTTTAGACCTGGTTTAGTCCTGGTTTAGACCTGGTTTAGTCCTGGTTTAGTCCTGGTTTAGTCCTGGTTTAGACCTGGTTTAGACCTGGTTTAGTCCTGGTTTAGTCTGGTTTAGACTTTTAGTCCTGGTTTAGTCCTGGTTTAGTCCTGGTTTAGTCCTGGTTTAGACCTGGTTTAGTCCTGGTTTAGACCTGGTTTAGACCTGGTTTAGTCCTGGTTTAGTTCTGGTTTAGTCCTGGTTTAGTCCTGGTTTAGACCTGGTTTAGACCTGGTTTAGTCCTGGTTTAGTCCTGGTTTAGTCCTGGTTTAGTGGTTTAGACCTGGTTTAGACTGGTCCTTTTAGTCCTGGTTTAGTCCTGGTTTAGTCTGGTTTAGTCCTGGTTTAGTCCTGGTTTAGACCTGGTTTAGACCTGGTTTAGTCCTGTTTCAGACCTGGTTTAGTCCTGGTTTAGTCCTGGTTTAGACCTGGTTTAGACCTGGTTTAGTCCTGGTTTAGTCCTGGTTTAGTCCTGGTTTTAGACCTGGTTTTTAGACCTGGTTTAGTCCTGGTTTAGACCTGGTTTAGTCCTGGTTTAGTCCTGGTTTAGTCCTGGTTTAGACCTGGTTTAGACCTGGTTTAGTCCTGGTTTAGTTTTTTAGTTCTGGTTTAGTCCTGGTTTAGTCCTGGTTTAGTCCTGGTTTAGACCTGGTTTAGACCTGGTTTAGACCTGGTTTAGTCCTGGTTTAGTGTTTTTGGTTTAGTCCTGGTTTAGGTTTAGTCCTGGTTTAGTCCTGGTTTAGTCCTGGTTTAGACCTGGTTTAGTAGACCTGGTTTAGTCCTGGTTTAGTCTGGTTTAGTCCTGGTTTAGTTCTGGTTTAGTCCTGGTTTAGTCCTGGTTTAGACCTGGTTTAGACCTGGTTTAGACCTGGTTTAGTCCTGGTTTAGTTCTGGTTTAGTCCTGGTGATTGACTGATGATTTTAATGTTTTTTTAAATGACCCGTCAGCAGATTTTCACCACCAAAACACACAGAAATGTTCAGTTTTTATTTTGTCTGGTAAATGTTGGGTTAAATGGAGCGACGCCGGCTCGTTACGCTCGACCCAACATCAGCGTGAAGTCGTCCGTGTTCGGTTCGACCCCCGACCCGCGTGAAAACCTCAGGCACAGGCAGAACACGCGGTTTTATCTCCTCGAGGCTCGACTTCTGCTCAAAAACACCAGGCCGCCTCCAAACGCTTCACGTCTTTTCAGGACTAAACGTAAATAAATAAACCCGGGGGAACAAAGGCGTGGGTCTGCGGGCGCTCACCTGCCGCTCGCCTGTGGGTGCACCTGTCGCGCGCCTGTCGTGTTTGAGCGGTCGGAGGATGGACGGCGGTTCAGATGAAGGCACTGAAAAGCTTTGATCCAAACGGACTCGGGTCTAAAAAAAAAAAAAAACTAAAAAAAAAAGGCGCTGGACCTGATTTTTCGTGTCCCGAAGTGAAAAAAAAAACAACGAGTCCGTCGAGTCCGAACGTGAAGAGTTTTACTGTCAGACGAGCAGGAAGGACAGCTGTTAGCATGCTAGTCCTGGTTTTGGTTTAGTCCAATTTTAGACCTGGTTAAGTCTTGATTTAAACCTGGTTTAGACCTGGTTTAGTCCAGGTTCAGTCCAGGTTCAGTCCAGGTTTAGACCTAATTCAGTCCTGGTTTAGACTTGGTTTAAACCTCTTTTAGACCTGATTTAGTCTCATTTTAGACCTGATTTAGACTTGATTTAGTCCAGGTTTAGTCTTATTTTAGACCTGGTTTAGTCCTGGTTCAGTCCTGGTTTAGACTTGGTTTAAACCTCTTTTAGTCCTGGTTTAATCTCATTTTAGACCTGGTTTAGTCCAGGTTTAGTCCAGGTTCAGTCCAGGTTCAGTCCAGGTTCAGTCTTATTTTAGACCTGGTTTAGTCCTGGTTTAGTCTCTGGTTCAGTCCTTGTTCAGTCCTGGTTTAGTCCAGGTTTAGTCTTATTTTAGACCTGGTTTAGTCCAGGTTTAGTCCAGGTTTAGTCCAGGTTTAGTCCAGGTTTAGTCTCATTTTAGACCTTGTTCAGTCCTGGTGTTTTTTGTTTGACAGTAAAACTTCTCTCTGGTCTGAACTTTATAAAAATCTCGTATAAACTCACGGCGCCGAATAATTCAGACGCTCTGAACGCAGAAGGTCCGAGAGGAAAAACTCTGGACCTCGTGAAATGTTTAGAATGAACCAGTTTTGGTTTTTTAACGTTTTTTTCGGAAGTAAAAATCAGGTGCAGCGCCGTGAAAAGTCGCCGCAGCTCCAGAGGAGCTACTATCTGTGACTGTCCTCCACGTCCGACGGAGTGTCCAGCTCCAAAACGGGATTCACAAAACCCTCAAACTCAGAGTCCAAGTCCAAGTCCTGGTCCAGCGGGTCCTGGTCCAGCGGGTCCGGGTCCGGTCGGCCCGTCCCCGGTTCGGCGCAGTCCTGGGAGCTGATGAAGTCGTTCTCCCACTCCAGGGCGGTGGACTCCTCGGACGTGGGTTTAGATCCGGGTCTGAGCGCGGCTCTCAGGATGTCCTCCTCCGTCCGCGAGCGCTCCCACGGCGGCAGAGAGCGGTTTATCCCTGGAAAAACACAAACGGATCAGCGGGAATCGGGAAAACAACAACAACCTCATCCCACCTCGCGCACTTTTGTCTCTGAACGCTCCGAAACCGTTTATTCATTTTAGACCTGGTTTAGCCTCATTTCAATCTGGTTTTAGACCCGTTTTAGTCTCAGTTTATTCCCGATTCAGTCCCTGATTCAGTCCCGGTCTAGTCCCTGGTCTAGTCTCTACTCTAGTCCCCGGTTCAGTCTCTGGTTCAATCTCTGGTTCAGTCCTCTTTTAGTCCTGTTTTAGTCCTGGTTTCGTCCTGGTTGAGTCGCATTTTACACCCCTTTTAGACCTGTTTTAGTCTCAGTTTATTCCTGATTCAGTCTCTGATTCAATCCTGGTTTACTCCTGGTTTAGTCCTGATTTAGTCTCATTTCAACCTGGTTTTAGACCATTTTTTATTCTCAGTTTATTCCTGGTTTAGTCCCTGATTCAGTCCCTGGTCTAGTCTCTGGTCTAGTCTCTGGTCTAGGTCTAGTCTCTGTCTTCTGGTCTAGTCTCCGGTTCAGTCTCCGGTTCAGTCTCCGGTTCAGTCCTCTTTTAGTCCTGGTTTTGTCCTAGTTTAGTCCTGGTTTAATCTCATTTTACACCCGTTTTAGTCCTGTTTTAGTCCTGTTTTAGTCCCTGGTCCAGTCCCCAGTCCAATCCTGGCTCAGTACCTTCCTCGTCCTCCCACTCCAGGTCCAGCGAGGTCCCGTCCTCTGTGGACCGGGTCTTGGTGGTGAAGTCCCAGCTCAGCTCCGTGTTCGGGGTCACCACAGTCGGGTCCGAGGGCAAACCTGGACCACAAACACCGGGGGGGGGGAGAGAAATAAAAAATAAAAATCAGACCTGATGCAGAAGTTTGATTAACGGCGACAGTGACGGGACGGCGCTCTGACGGGGGAGTGTGGTGTTTCTGTCAAATGATGTGAGAGAAAAGTCTAAATGTCACGATTAAGTTTTTAGAGACACTTTCTCTGCACAAACACGACTGAACGCGTCAACACGACCAAAAGACGATTCTCCCCGTTTACTGTGTGCGCTGACGTTTTTGCAGTGACGTAAATCCACGTTCGGCCGTTCCACTGCACTTTCTCGAGGTGGAGGTCGGTTTCCCCGAGTCCCGAGCTCAAGAGAATAAACGCAGCATAAAACAGAAGTGTGTCTCTGTCTCTGGTTTTATTTTGTCATTTTGGTGCAGATTTGTTAAAAATGTGTCTTTTGGGTCTGAGTCTTGTTTGTATCGGCCTCTTCAGGATCAACAGGACGTTTGAGTTTTGGTGTTGGACAAACGGCGCCGATGAGTCAGATTCAGGTTGATACGTGACGAGAGCAGACACTGGCGTCTACGGGCGGGACATGAGGAGCCCCGACCTGACACCGCCATGTCCTGCCCCGACGCCGCCGCCATGTCCCGCCCCGACACGCCGCCATGTCCCGCCCCGACCGACCCGACCACCCGCCATGTCCCACCCCGACCTGACACCGCCATGTCCCGCCCCGACGCCGCCATGTCCCGCCCCGACCCACCGACCCGACCCCCGCCATGTCCCGCCACCTGACCCCGACCCCGACACCGCCATGTTCCCTGCCCTGACGCCGCCATGTCCCGCCTGCCCCGACTGACGCCGACCACCGTGTCCCGCCCGATGCCCTGAACCCGCCATGTCCCGCCCCGACCTGACGCCGCCGTGTCCCGCCCCGACGCCGCCGTGTCCCTGACCCCGACGCCGCCTGTCCCGTCCCGCCCCGACCGCCGCCGTGTCCCGCCCCGACGCCGCCGTGTCCCGCCCCGACCTGACGCCGCCGTGACCTGTTATACTGTTGTGGCTGTCGGTCGCCTGTCAATCATCGCTCCGGAGCCCGCCCACTCTGGAGGATTTGTCAGATTTTGCTTCGGGGGCGGAGTAAAGCTCGGGGCGGGGCTTCAGTAAAAGTGTAATCCTCCCTCTTGAACATCACCCGCAGGTAAAAACCAAGTCCGGACTCACGGTTGCTCCTGAACGCCTCAGACTGGGCCTTCACATTCTGGAGGTAGGCGTCGAAATCCACGCCTTTCTCGCTCTGTCTGCGGGGGAAAAAAAATAAAATTTTAAATCCAAAATTAAAACCCCCACATTTCACGGTAAAAACTTTCTGAAAACACCGGAGGACTGACTTTCTTTGGTCTCGGGTCTCTTCCGTGGCTCCGTCGGCTCGGCCTCTGCTCCTCTGAGACGCCAACTGAGGAGAAACGCACGGCTCAGTACAAACGAAAAGAACCGACGAAAACGGAAAATAAACGACGGCGAAATGAAGTGAAACCAAGAGCAACGGAACAAAAACGAGCGGGATGTGAACGCAGAAGCAGGAGAGGAGTGATGTGTTTGTAACAGAGCGTCAGGGTAAAGGACTGAACCAGATCTAAACCAGGACTGAACCAGGACTGAACCAGGACTAAAACCAGGACTGAACCAAGGACTAAACCAGGACTGAACCAGGACTAAACCAGGACTGAACCAAGGACTAAAACAGGACTGAACCAGGACTAAACCAGGACTGAACCAGGACTGAACCAAGGACTAAACCAGGACTGAACCAGGACTGAACCAAGGACTGAACCAGGACTAAACCAGGACTAAACCAGGACTGAACCAAGGACTGAACCAAGGACTAAACCAGGACTGAACCAAGGACTGAACCAGGACTAAACCAGGACTAAACCAAAGACTGAACCAGGACTAAACCAAAGACTGAACCAGGACTAAACCAGGACTAAACCAGATCTAATCCAGGACTGAACCAGGACTAAACCAGATCTAAACCAGGACTGAACCAAGGACTAAACCAGGACTAAACCAGATCTAAACCAGGACTAAACCAGATCTAAACCAGGACTGAACCAGGACTAAACCAGATCTAAACCAGGACTAAACCAGATCTAAACCAGGACTGAACCAGGACTAAAACAGGACTGAACCAAGGACTAAACCAGGACTGAACCAAGGACTGAACCAGGACTAAACCAGGACTAAACCAAGGACTAAACCAGGACTAAAACCAAGGACTAAACCAGGACTGAACCAGGACTAAACCAGGACTGAACCAGGACTGAACCAAGGACTAAACCAGGACTAAACCAGGACTGAAACCAGGACAACCAGGACTAACCAGGACCTAAACCAGGACTAACCAGGACTAAACAGGACTGAACCAGGACTGAACCAGACTAAACCAGGACTAAACCAGGACTAAACAGAACCAAGGACTAAACCAGGAACCAGGACTGAACCAGGACTAAACCAGGACTAACCAGGACTAAACCAGGACTAACCAGGACTGAACCAAGGACTGAACAAGGACTAAACAGGACTAAACCAAAGAACCAGGGACTAAACCAAGACTGAACCAGGACTAAACCAGGACTAAAACCAGACCAGACTGAACCAGACTAAACCCAGGACTGAACCAGGACTAAACCAGGACTCTAAACCAGGACTGAACCAGGACTAAACCAGATCTAAACCAGGACTAAACCAGGTCTAAACCAGGACTAAACCAGGACTAAACCAGATCTAAACCAGGACTAAACCAGATCTAATCCAGGACTGAACCAGGACTAAACCAGATCTAAACCAGGACTAAACCAGATCGAATCCAGGACTGAACCAGGACTAAACCAGATCTAAACCAGGACTAAACCAAGATAAAACCAGACTAAACCAGATCCAGGACTGAAAACCAGGACTGAACCAGGACTAAACCAGATCTAAACCAGGACTAAACCAGATCTAATCCAGGACTGAACCAGGACTAAACCAGGACTAAACCAGGACTAAACCAAGGACTAAACCAAGGACTAAACCAGGACTAAACCAGATCTAAACCAGGACTAAACCAGGACTAAACCAAACAGAGGCTGAAAAAACGTGTCAAATTTTCGTTTAAATTAAAACCACAGAGAGACTCACAGTTTGAGGAGAAACGGGATTCGTTTTTTTCGAGACGATTCAAATTTTTAACGACGACTATGTATTTTTTTTTAATTCGAGCTTTACGTTTCGCCCGATTTTGTTTACGTTTCGCCGCTCTCTCGTCACACACACACACACACACACACACACACGCGTAAGTGCAGTGGTCGGAGGAGCCAGCGGGGGGCGCTCACCTCCTTGGCCCTCTGCTCTCGTGCCGAGCGTGCGACCTCGCGCTGGGCGGCGTGCCTAGCCTCCTCTTCTAGCCTTAACTGCTCCTCTTGTGCCTCTAACTACGGAAATAAAAAAACAAAACAAAAACAAACAAAAAAAGCACAAAGCAAAATAAAATTACTCAAACCAAAACCGGAGCGGAACCAAAAGTGAAGCCAAAAATGACAAAAAACAAATGAGGAAACAGGAGAAGAAGTTTTTTAAAGGTGGACTTGACCTCTTGCTGGAGTTTTTTGTCGATGTGGAGCTGTTTTTCGGAGAGGGCGGAGTAGTGGTGGTCGCGCAGGTGTTTGATCTCGTCCTCCGAGATCGGCCTGTGGGGGAAAGGAAAACGGACAAAAGGTTCAGACGAGCGCGGCGGGAAAAGTCCAAGTATCACTCGTTTTTCAAAATAAAACTGAAAATAAGAAACGAAAAAAACAAAAACAAAAACAAGACTGTTTTCTTCAACATTTGTCTACAAAACTAAAATGAAAAAACAGATAATGGACTGAACTAATCCAGGACTGAACCAGGACTAAACCAAGGACTAAACCAAGGACTAAACCAAGGACTAATCCAAGGACTAAACCAGGACTGAACCAGAACTGAAACCAGAACTGAACCAGACTAAACCAAGGACTAAACCAAGGACTAAACCAGAACTGACCAAGGACTAAACCAGGACTGAACCAGAACTGAACCAAGGACTAAACCAAGGACTGAACCAGGACTGAACCAGGACTGAACCAAGGACTAATCCAAGGACCAAGGACTGAACCAGAACTGAACCAAGGACTAAACCAAGGACTGAACCAGAACTGAACCAGGACTGAACCAGGACTGAACCAAGGACTGAACCAGGACTGAACCAAGGACTAAACCAAGGACTGAACCAGAACTGAACCAAGGACTAAACCAAGGACTGAACCAGAACTGAACCAAGGACTAAACCAGGACTAAACCAGGACTGAACCAGGACCGAACAGGACTAAAACAGGACTAAAACAGAACTGATCCCAGGACAGATCCCAGGACTGAACCAGGACTAAAACAGGTCTAGACTAGATCTAAACCAGAACTGATCCCAGAACAGATTCCAGGACTAAACCAGGACTGATCCAAGACTAAACCGGTCTCAGTCCCGATCACCTGACAGATTACATGGGCGCACTTCTGAGCCCGTCCTGACACTCAGTCCTGGTTCAGGCCTGGTTCAGGCCTGGTTCGGTCCTGGTTCGGTCCTGTTTTAGTCCTGATTTAGACCTGGTTCAGGCCTGGTTCAGTCCTGTTTTAGTCCTGATTTAGACCTGGTTCAGTCCTGGTTCAGTCCTGTTTTAGTCCTGGTTCAGTCCTTTATCCATTTTTTGTTTAAACACAAAATCAAAAAAATCAATCATTATCTGTTTTTTCACTTTGGTTTTGGAGACAAATAATGAAGAAAATTATTGTTTTTCCATTTTCTTATTTTTTTTTGTTTTATTTTGAAGAACGAATTTCAACCTTTGCCGGGAAAGTTCCACAGTGAAGCATTTATTACATTACAGGTGTTTCTGTTGCTGTAAAAATACTCTAAAAACACGACTTCGTAAATCCAAGCAGGCTCGCCTCTCCACAGACGTGCCCCGTCTCCTCGTGATAGAGGTAAATAAGCTTAATGCTACACTGAGGAACATTTCAAAGTCACACAGACTAACTTTAGAATCTGTAAAAGTGAAAGTGAAAGTCTTACTTGGGGCAGGGCTGTGGACTCTCTGCTCCCTGAAACAGAAGCACAAGATAAACAGGAAAACTCTCATACAACTCCTCTGACCTTCTGACCTGCTCCTTTGTTCCTCTGACCTTCTCCTCTCCTCCTCTGACCTTCTGAACCTTCTCCTCTGCTCCTCTGCCCCTTCTGACCTTCTCCTCTGCTCCTCTCTGCTCCTTTGACCCTCTGACCTTCTGACCCTCCTCTGCTCCTCACCTCTGACCCTTCTCTGACCTTCTCCTCTCCTCCCTCTCTGACCTTCTCCTCTCCTCCTCTGACCTTCTCTGACCTCCTCCTCTCCTCCTGACCTTCTCCTCTCCTCCTCTCCTGACCTTCTCCTCTCCTCCTCTCCTGACCTTCTCCTCTCCTCCTCCTGACCTTCTCCTCTCCTCCTCCTGACCTTCTCCTCTGCTCCTCCTGACCTTCTCCTCTCCTCCTCTGACCTTCTCCTCTCCTCCTCTGACCTTCTCCTCCTCTCCTCCTCTGACCTTCTCCTCTCCTCCTCTGACCCTCCTCTGACCTCCTCCTCCTGAATTTCTCCTCTCCTCCTCTGACCTTCTCTGACCTCCTCCTCCTGACCCTCTGCTCTGTTCTTCCCCTTCTCCTTCACACATTCAAAAATCCAGAATGAGAAGAACTCACCTCATCACTTTCCACCAAGTTCTCAAACTGTAAACGATAAAAAAAACCCTCAGAGTTACTCAAATGACAAACACGTTGAGATCTTTCGGCGTAACGAGGTGGTGAGTGCGTCTGTGGTCGCGCTCGTACCTCTATGGTGTAATGCTCCCCGACCGTGCTGCTCCGAAAGTACTTGGACCTGAAGAAAAACGGGAAAACAGATTTGGTTTCACTCCAAAAATTGCAAAAATGAGCCTTTCCTGCCTCCATGGAGATGTTATTTCCATGATTATTTATTTTTTATTTTTATTTTATTATATTATTATATTTTTTATATTATTATTTTATTTATATTATTATTTTATTTATTTTTTTGTATTTTTATTTTATTATATTATTATATTTTTTATATTATTATTTTATTTATATTATTATTATTATATTATTTTTTAAATAGATTATTTATTTTTAAATTTGATCAGTTAAAGGTGTTTTAGAGCTCAAAAACACAATAAAAACACTCATTCTTTCCATGTGCGTGCTCGTTTTTCCGTAGATCTGACCCGTTAACCTGTGTCTCAAGTGTGATGACCAAGTTTATTTTCAAGTGCTTTTTTGTTCAAAAGTTCTCGCTGATTCCATGGTCGTTATATTAGTAGAAAAAAGGTCTCAAAATGTCAATATTATCGTTTATCGCAATAAAAAAACTATAAATAATATAATACAATAAATAAAAAACTACCGCAATAAACCTGATATAGTCTTGGTTTAGATCCAGTTTAGACCTGATATACTTCTATTTTAGTCCTGGTTTAGTCCTGATTTAGACCTGAAACAGACCTGGTTTAAACCCGGTTCAGACTTGATAGAGTTCTATTTTAGCTCTAATTTAGACCTGGTTTTGTCCTAGTTTAGACCCGGTAAAGACCTGGTTTAGACCTGAAATAGCCTTGGTTTAGTCCTAGTTTAGACCTAATTTAGACGTAAAATAGACCTGGTTTAAAACCGGTTTAGACCTGATATAGTCCTGGTTGAGCTCTAGTTTAGACCTGGTTTAAATCTGGTTTAGACCTGAAATGGTCCTGGTTTAGATCCAGTTAAGACCTGGTTTAGACCTGATATAGTCGTGGTTTAGTCCTAGTTTAGAACAGATTTAGACCTGAAATAGTCCTGGTTTAGACCTGATATAGTCCTGGTTTAGACCTGGTTCTATTTTAGCCCTAGTTTAGATCAAATGGGTCCAAAATAGACACACCTGGGACATTTCTTGTATAAACTCGGGACAAATCAGTGGTTTTGGATAAATCTGCGGGGACAGGTGGACACAGACTCAGACCTGGGACTGTCCCGGGGTAAATAGGGCAGGTCTGATCACCAGTGTTGGGGAGTAACAGATTACATGTACTGGAGTTACGTAATCAGAGTACATTCCACCGTAATTCCACTCATTGCCGGACACTAAACCAGGTCTAAAACCAGGTCTAAAACCAGGTCTAAACCAGGTCTAAAACCAGGTCTAAACCAGGTCTAAAACCAGGTCTAAACCAGGACTAAAACCAGGTCTAAAACCAGGTCTGAACCAGGTCTAAACCAGGTCTAAAACCAGGTCTAAACCAGGTCTAAACCAGGTCTAAACCAGGTCTGAACCAGGTCTAAACTAGGTCTAAACCAGGTCTAAACCACGTCTAAAACCAGGTCTAAACCACGTCTAAAACCAGGTCTAAACCAGGTCTAAACCAGGTCTAAACCAGGTCTAAAACCAGGTCTAAACCACGTCTATACCAGGTCTAAACCACGTCTAAAACCAGGTCTAAAACCAGGTCTAAACCACGTCTATACCAGGTCTAAACCAGGTCTAAACCACGTCTAAAATCAGGTCTAAACCACGTCTAAAACTAGGTCTAAACCAGGTCTGAACCCTGTCTAAACCTGGTCTAAACTAGGTCTGAACCAGGTCTAAACCAGGTCTAAAACCACGTCTAAAACCAGGTCTAAATTAGGTCTAAACCAGGTCTAAAACTAGGTCTAAACTAGGTCTGAACCAGGTCTAAACCAGGTCTAAACCAGGTCTAAACTAGGTCTAAACTAGGTCTGAACCAGGTCTGAACCAGGTCTAAACCAGGTCTAAACTAGGTCTGAACTAGGTCTAAACCAGGTCTAAACCACGTCTAAAACCAGGTCTAAACCACGTCTAAAACCAGGTCTAAAACCAGGTCTAAAACCAGGTCTAAACCACGTCTAGGTCTAAACCACGTCTATACCAGTCTAAACCACGTCTAAAACTAGGTCTAAAACCAGGTCTGAACCCTGTCTAAACCTGGTGTAAACTAGGTCTGAACCAGGTCTAAAACCACGTCTAAAATCAGGTCTAAATTAGGTCTAAACCAGGTCTAAAACTAGGTCTAAACTAGGTCTGAACCAGGTCTGAACCAGGTCTAAAGGTCTAAACTAGGTCTAACCAGGTCTAAACTAGGTCTAAACTAGGTCTAACCACGTCTAAAACCAGGTCTAAACCACGTCTATACCAGGTCTAAACCACGTCTAAAATCAGGTCTAAACCACGTCTAAAACTAGGTCTAAAACCAGGTCTAAAACCAGGTCTGAACCAGGTCTAAACCAGGTCTAAACAGGTCTAAAAGGTCTAAACAGGTCTAAACTAGGTCTGAAAGGTCTAAACTTAAACCACGTCTAAAACCAGTCTAAACCACGTCTAAAATCAGGTCTAAACTAGGTTCTGAACCAGGTCTAAACAGGTCTAAACTAAGTCTGAACTAAACTAGGTCTAAACCACACGTCTAAACCACGTCTAAAACCAGGTCTAAACCATGTCTATACCAGGTCTAAACCACGTCTAAAACATCTAAAACCAGGTCTAAACCAGGTCTAAACCACGTCTAAAACCACTCTAAACCAGGTCTAAACCACGTCTAAATCAGGTCTAAAACCACGTCTAAAGGTCTAATCCAGGTCTAAACCACGTCTAAAACCAGGTCTAAAACCAGGTCTAAACCACGTCTAACCAGGTCTACCAGTCTAAAACCAGTCTAATCTAACCAGGTCTAACCACGTCTAAAACACGTCTAAAACCAGGTCTAAATTAGGTCTAAACCAGGTCTAAAACTAGGTCTAAACCAGGTCTAAAACCACGTCTAAAACCAGGACTAAACCAGGATTTAACAGGACTAAATCCTGCTGTGTGGACGTGTCTCTTCGTTTTCTATCAATAATATTTTTAATTTGGTTCAGTAAAGTCTGGACTTTTTATTTTCTTTTATCAGACAAAACTTCTTAAGTGAAGATTTCCTCGTCTTTGCTTCTCTACAGAAAACCAAGTAATCCAAAGTAATCAGATTACGTTACTCACTTTAAATCCTTTAATGGATTACTTTACAAAGTACATTTTGGGGTGTGTAATCTGTAATCTGTCTGTGGATTACGTTTTAAATGTAAACTTCCCAACGCTTCTGATCACCGGTTCCTCCGCTGACCTCAGCCGGGGACGAAGCTTGACCCCGGGGGACAACTGCGGACACGGGCGGGGTCTGTCCGGACTAATAATTGATTAAAGATTTCCTCACATTTTTACGCTTTTCCGCATCTTAAACCACCGCGCCTTCTTCCCTAGACACATTCTACATTTCAGGACGTGTGTGTTTAGTAAATAAACGTTTTAAATGTTCACTTTATCGTTTTATTTTCTGTATTTTTCCAGTTAAGACCCGAGTGTCCGGCGGGGCGCTGTTAGCCGTTAGCTCGGTTAGCCCCGGATGCTAAAGGCTACAGCGGGTCGCGTCGGCTCCCCTTACCCGCCTCCCCGCTGCAGTCGGTCGGCCTCCCTGCGGAACAGCCCCGCGCAGTAAGCCCAGCAGTTTCCCATCGCATTGTCGGATGGTCCCGCGAGAAGAGCCGGTGTCCCGAAGCCGAAGCAGGTGAACTACGGCGCGGCTACATGTCTGAGGATGCTCCCGGCACTTCCTGGTTCGGTGTGTAAAAAAAAAAAATAAAAAAAATAAAAAAGTGAAAATGTCGCCCTCTCGTGATGAGTAAAAGTGATTTATTTTATTTTATTTATTCGTCATGTTTACAGGAAAGACGCCGCTGAGTAATCTGACAGTGATAGTCCTGGTTTAGATCTGAAATAGTCCAGATATAGTCTTGGTTTAGCCCTAGTTTAGTCCAGGTTTAGTCCTGGTTTAGACCTGGTTTATACCTGAAATAGTCCTGGTTTAGACCCGGTAAAGACTTGGTTTAGACCTGAAATAGTCCTGGTTTAGACCTGGTTTAGATGTAAAATAATCCAGTTTAGTCCTAGTTTAGATCTGGTTTACTCATGGTTTAGACCTGGTTTAGACCTGGTTTATACCTGAAATAGTCCTGGTTTAGACCCGGTAAAGACTTGGTTTAGACCTGAAATAGTTCTGGTTTAGACCTGGTTTAGACCTGAAATAGTCCTGGTTTAGACCCAGTTTAGACCTGGTTTAGATCTAAAATAATCTAGTTTTGTCCTAGTTTAGATCTGGTTTAGTCCTGGTTTAGACCTGGTTTAGTCCTAGTTTAGACCTGGTTTAGTCATGGTTTAGACCTGGTTTAGATCTGGTTTAGACCTGAAATAGTCCTGGTTTAGACCTGGTAAAGACCTGGTTTAGACCTGAAATAGTCCTGGTTTAGTCCTAGTTTAGACCTGGTTTAGATGTAAAATAATCCAGTTTAGTCCTAGTTTAGATCTGGTTTACTCATGGTTTAGACCTGGTTTAGACCTGAAATAGTCCTGGTTTAGACCCAGTACAGACCTGGTTTAGCCCTGAAATAGTTCTGGTTTAGACCTGGTTTAGACCTGAAATAGTCCTGGTTTAGACCCAGTTTAGACCTGGTTTAGATCTAAAATAATCTAGTTTTGTCCTAGTTTAGATCTGGTTTAGTCCTGGTTTAGACCTGGTTAGTCCTTTAGACCTGGTTTAGTCATGGTTTAGACCTGTTTAGACCTGGTTTAGACCTGAAATAGTCCTGGTTTAGACCCAGTTTAGACCTGGTTTAGATCTAAAATAATCCAGTTTTTGTCCTAGTTTAGATCTGGTTTAGTCCTAGTTTAGACCTGGTTTAGTCCTAGTTTAGACCTGGTTTAGTCATGGTTTAGACCTGGTTTAGACCTGGTTTTAGACCTGAAATAGTCCTGGTTTAAGACCTGGTAAAGACCTGGTTTAGACCTGGTTTAGACCCAGTAAAGACCTGTTTAAAATTTAGTCTAGTTTAGACCTGTTTGTCCTAGTTTAGTCCTAGTTTAGACCTGGTTTAGTCATGGTTTAGACCTGGTTTAGATCTGGTTTAGACCTGAAATAGTCCTGGTTTAGTCCTAGTTTAGACCTAATTTAGACCTGAAATAGTCCTGGTTTAGATCTAAAATAATCCAGTTTAGTCCTAGTTTAGACCTGGTTAATCATGGTTTAGACCTGAAATAGTCCTGGTTTAGACCCGGTTTAGACCTGATATAGTCCTGGTTTAGTCCTAGTTTAGACCTAATTTAGATGTAAAATAGACCTGGTTTAGACCTGATTTAGACCTGAAATAGTCCTGGTTTAGTCCTAGTTTAGACCTGACTTAGACCTGAAATAGTCCTTGTTTAGACTCTGTTTAGACCTTGTTTAAACCTGATATAGTCCTGGTTTAGACCTGGTTTAGACCTGGAAATAGTCTTGGTTTAGACCCGGTTTAGACCTGACATAGATTTATTTTAGCTCTAGTTTAGACCTGGTTTAGACCTGAAACAGTCCTGGTTTAGATCCAGTTTAGAACTGATATAGTTCTAGTTTAGCTCTAGTTTAGACCTGGTTTAGACCTGATTTAGACCTGAACCGGTCCTGGTTTAGACCCTGTTAAGACCTGATTTAGACCTGATATAGTCGTGGTTTAGTCCTAGTTCAGAACTGATTTAGACCTGAAATAGTTCTGGTTTAGACCCCGTTTAGACCTTATATAGTTCAATTTTAGCTCTGGTTTAGTCCTGGTTTAGACCTGAAATAGTCCTAGTTTAGACCTGGTTTAGACCTGAAATAGTCCTGGTTTAGTCCCGGTTTAGATCAAATTGGTCCAAAATAGACACACCTGGGACATTTCTTGTATAAACCCGGGACAAATCGGTGGTTTTGTATAAATCTGCGGGGACAGGGGGACACAGACTCAGACCTGGGACTGTCCCGGGTCAGTGGGGATGTCCGGTCTGGTCCGGTCTGGTCCGGTCTGGTCCGGTCTGGTCCGGTCTGAATCTGAGGATGCAGAGGGGACGAGGATGATGGAGGCAGCTTCTTCCAGAGTCATATTACAGCGAGGATAAAGACACTCACATTATGATCTGAAGAAAAGATCCAGCCGGTTTAAAAAAAAGGGACAGTTTTGCGACAGGAAATCAAACTTTCTAAAATATTGTGTTTATTAATAATTTTTGGCGTGAGAAGTTTTAAACCTGATTCTTTTCCGTTTTCATCGTTGACATAACCTCATCTGTTCAGTGACAGGTCAAATATTTCTGTGTTCTGAGTTCTGCCGCTGAGTCTGGATCTGTCGTCCTGGTTTAGTCCTGGTTTAGTCCTGGTTTAATCCTAGTTTAGTCCCTGGTTTAGTCCTGGTTCAGTTCTGTTTTAGTCCAGTTTTAGTCCAGTTTTAGTCCTGGTTTAGTCCTGGTTTAGTCCTGGTTTTAGTACCTGGTTCAGTACTGGTTCAGTCCTGTTTTAGTCCAGTTTTAGTCCTGGTTCAGTCCAGTTTTAGTCCGGTTTTAGTCCAGTTTTAATCCTGGTTTAGTCCTGGTTTAGTCCTGGTTTAGTCCCTGGTTCAGTCCCGTTTTAGTCCTGGTTTATTCCTGGTTTAGTCCTGGTTCAGTCCTATTTTAGTCCAGTTTTAGTCCTGGTTCAGTCCAGTTTTAGTCCGGTTTTAGTCCAGTTTTAATCCTGGTTCAGTCCTGGTTTAGTCCTGGTTCAGTCCTGGTTTAGCCCTGGTTTAGTCCCTGGTTCAGTCCCGTTTTAGACCTGGTTTATTCCTGGTTTAGTCCTGGTTCAGTCCTATTTTAGTCCAGTTTTAGTCCTGGTTCAGTTCTGTTTTAGTTCAGTTTTAGTCCTCGTTCAGTCCTGTTTTAATCCTGGTTTAGTCCTAGTTTAGCTCTGGTTTAGTCCTGGTTTAGTCTTGTTTTATTTCTGGTTTAGTCCTGGTTTCGTCCTGGTTTAGTCCTGTTGGTTTAGTCCTGGTTTAGTCCTGTTTTAGTCCTGTTGGTTTAGTCCCTGTTGTTAGTCCTTGTTTTAGTCCGTTAGTTGTTGGTTAGTTCCTGGTTTAGTCCTGTTGGTTTCGTCCTGGTTTAGTCCTGGTTTAGTCCTGGTTTAGTCCGAGTCGTCAGAGGGGAACAGGTATCTCTGGATTTCTTCTTCTGCTGCAGTTTCCTCGACTTTAGACTCCGGAGCTTTTGGAACCGCACGGACGAACTTCGGCATCGGCTTTTTCTTCAGCTGAAACAAAACATTCACGTTTTAAAATAATAAAAATAATAATTACTGAACCGAGTATTTCACCGATAAATACAGAGGTTTGTTTTAGTTTGGAGCGAGACGTTTTGTGGGACTCACGACTTTCTTTGGCTCGGACATGGAGCGCTCCAGGTACCTCCTCATCCGCTCCCTCTGCTTCTCCTGCTGCTCCCTCAACTTCTCCTCACGCTGCCTGCAGCAGAGACCTGGTTTAGACCTGGTTTAGACCTGGTTTAAACCTGGTTTAGACCTGGTTTAGACCTGGTTTAACTGGTTTAAACCTGGTTAGACCTGGTTTAGACTGATTTAAACCGGTTTAGATCTGGTTTAGACCTGGTTTAGACCTGGTTTATGGTTTAGACTGAACCTGGTTTAGACCTGGTTGGTTTAGACCTGGTTTAGACCTGATTTAGACTTGGTTTAGACTGGTTTAGACCTGGTTTAAATCTGGTTTAAACCTGGTTTAGACCTGTTTAGACCTGGTTTAGTCTGGTTAGTGGTTTAGACCTGGTTTAGTCTGGTTCAGTCCTGGTTTAGAGTCTGGTTTTAGTCCTGGTTTAGTCCTGGTCCTGGTTTAGTCTGTTTAGACCTGGTTTAGTCCCTTGGTTTAGTTTCAGTCCTGGTTTAGTCCTGGTTTTAGTCTGGTTAGGGTCCTGGTAGTTAGTCCTGGTTCGTCCTGGTAGTCCTGGTTTCCTGGTTTAGTCTGGTTCAGTCCTGTTTAGTCCTGGTTTAGTCTGGTTTTAGTCCTGGTTTAGTCCTGGTTTAGTCCTGGTTTTAGTGTCTGGTTTAGTCCTGGTTTAGTCCCTGGTTAGTCCTGTTTTGTCCTGGTTTGTCTGGTTCAGTCCTGGTTTAGTCCTGGTAGTCCTGTATAGTCCTGGTTCCTCCTGGTTTAGTAGTCCTGGTTTAGTCCTGAGTTTTTAGTCCTGTTTAGTGTCCTGTTCAGTCCTGTTTAGTCCTGTTTTAGTCCTGGTTCAGTCTGTTTAGTCCTGGTTTAGTCCGGTTTTTTTCCTGGTTTAGTCAGGTTCCTGGTCCTGGTTTAGTCCTGGTTTTGTCCTGGTTTAGTCCTTGTTCAGTCCTGGTTTATCCTGTCCTGTTTAGTCCTCAGTCCTGGTTCGTCCTGTTTCCTGGTTTAGTCCTGGTTCAGTCCTGTTTTCAGTCCTGGTTTAGTCCTGGTTCCTGGTTGGTCCTGGTTAGTCCTGTCTAGTCCTTGTTTAGTCCTGGTTTAGTCCTGGTTTAGTCCTGGTTCAGTCCTGGTTTAGTCCTGGTTGTAGTCCCTGTTTAGTCCTGTTTAGTCCTGGTTAGTCCTGGTTTAGTCCTGGTTTTGTTTTAGTCCTGGTTTAGTCCTGGTTCAGTCCTGGTTTAGTCCTGGTTCAGTCCTGGTTTAGTCCTGGTTTTGTTTTAGTCCTGGTTTAGTCCTGGTTCCTGGTTTAGTCCTGGTTTAGTCCTGGTTTAAGTCTGGTTCCTGTCCTGGTTTAGTCAGTCCTGGTTCAGTCCTGGTTAGTCCTGGTCCTGGTTCGGTCCTGGTTTAGTCCTGGTTTCAGTCCTGGTTTCAGTCCTGGTTAGTCCTGGTTTCCTGTTTTAGTCCTGTTTAGTCCTGGTTCAGTCCTGTTTTAGTCCTGGTTTAGTCCTGGTTCGGTCCTGTTTAGTCCTGGTTCAGTCCTGGTTTAGTCCTGGTTTTAGTCCTGGTTCAGTCCTGGTTTAGGCCTGGTTCGGTCCTGGTTTAGTCCTGGTTAGTCTGGTTCAGTCCTGTCCTGTTTTAGTCCTGGTTCAGTCCTGGTTAGTCCTGGTTCGGTCCTGTTCAGTCCTGTTTAGTCCTGGTTTCAGTCCTGTTTTAAGTTCCTGGTTCAGTCCTGTTTTAGTCCTGGTTCAGTCCTGGTTAGTCCTGTTTTAGTCCTGGTCCTCAGTCCTGGTTTTAGTCCTGGTTCAGTCCTGGTTCAGTCCTGGTTTAGTCCTGGTTTAGTCCTGGTTCGGTCCTGGTTCGGTCCTGTTTTAGTCCTGGTTTAGTCCTGGTCCTGTACCTGGCTCTCTTCTCGCTCTCCTTCACTCTCCTCATCAGGTCCAGACTCTCCTGTGGGATGGACTCGAGGTTCTGGAGGAGTTCGCTGAGCGTGGCCTCGATCTGTGTGAGCTTCTCTAAGGTGGAGAAGGTGGAGACCCGGTCGTCCACGCAGCTCTGATGGACCAGGGAGACCTTCTCGCCCAGAGCGTCCAGCAGCAGGTCCTGAACGAGAAGACACGACAAAACACCGAATCACAAATCAAATATCATCACTCAAAAATCCTGAACCACACAAAACTGACTCCTGTGAGTTTTAAGTCCTGTTCTGATGTTCCTCCTCACAAACAGACCTGGACCTGGTCCTGGACCTGGTCATGGTCCTGTGTGATGAGGGACACGTGTGTACCTGGTCCTGTGTGTTGAGGGACACGTGTGTGTTGAGGGACACGTGTTGTGTTGAGGGACACGTGTGTGTTGAGGGACACGTGTGTACCTTGTCCTGTGTGTTGAGGGACACGTGTGTGTTGAGGACACACACGTGTGTGTTGAGGGACACGTGTGTGTTGAGGGACACGTGTGTGTTGAGGGACGTGTGTACCTGGTCCTGTGTGTTGAGG
>NW_026571207.1:712478-776448 GCF_026225935.1 Boleophthalmus pectinirostris | reverse complement strand
TGAGCCAGGATTGGACTGGGGACTGGACCAGGGGACTAAAACAGGACTAAAAACAGGACTAAAACGGGTGTAAAATGAGATTAAACCAGGACTAAACTAGGACAAAACCAGGACTAAAAGAGGACTGAACCGGAGACTGAACCGGAGACTGAACCGGAGACTAGACCAGAGACTAGACCAGAGACTAGACCAGAGACTAGACCAGAGACTAGACCAGGACTAGACCAGAGACTAGACCAGAGACTAGACCAGGGACTGAATCAGGGACTAAACCAGGAATAAACTGAGAATAAAAATGGTCTAAAACCAGGTTGAAATGAGACTAAACCAGGACTAAACCAGGAGTAAACCAGGATTGAATCAGAGACTGAATCAGGAATAAACTGAGACTAAAACAGGTCTAAAAGGGGTGTAAAATGCGACTCAACCAGGACGAAACCAGGACTAAAACAGGACTAAAAGAGGACTGAACCAGAGATTGAACCAGAGACTGAACCGGGGACTAGAGTAGAGACTAGACCAGGGACTAGACCGGGACTGAATCAGGGACTGAATCAGGAATAAACTGAGACTAAAACGGGTCTAAAACCAGATTGAAATGAGGCTAAACCAGGTCTAAACCAGGTCTAAAATGAATAAACGGTTTCGGAGCGTTCAGAGACAAAAGTGCGCGAGGTGGGATGAGGTGGTTGTTGTTTTCCCGATTCCCGCTGATCCGTTTGTGTTTTTCCAGGGATAAACCGCTCTCTGCCGCCGTGGGAGCGCTCGCGGACGGAGGAGGACATCCTGAGAGCCGCGCTCAGACCCGGATCTAAACCCACGTCCGAGGAGTCCACCGCCCTGGAGTGGGAGAACGACTTCATCAGCTCCCAGGACTGCGCCGAACCGGGGACGGGCCGCGGACCGGACCCGGACCCGCTGGACCAGGACCCGCTGGACCAGGACTTGGACTTGGACTCTGAGTTTGAGGGTTTTGTGAATCCCGTTTTGGAGCTGGACACTCCGTCGGACGTGGAGGACAGTCACAGATAGTAGCTCCTCCGTCGCGCTGGAGCTGCGGCGACTTTTCACGGCGCTGCACCTGATTTTTACTTCCGAAAAAAACGTAAAAAAAAACAAAACTGGTTCGTTCTAAACATTTCACGAGGTCCAGAGTTTTTCCTCTCGGACCTTCTGCGTTCAGAGCGTCTGAATTATTCAGCGCCGTGAGTTTATACGAGATTTTTATAAAGTTCAGACCAGAGAGAAGTTTTACTGTCAAACAAAAAACACCAGGACTGAACAAGGTCTAAAATGAGACTAAACCTGGACTAAACCTGGACTAAACCTGGACTAAACCTGGACTAAACCTGGACTAAACCAGGTCTAAACCAGGACTGAACAAGGACTGAACCAGAGACTAAACCAGGACTAAACCAGGACTAAACCAGGTCTAAAATAAGACTGAACCTGGACTGAACCTGGACTGAACCTGGACTGAACCTGGACTAAACCTGGACTAAACCAGGTCTAAAATGAGATTAAACCAGGACTAAAAGAGGTTTAAACCAAGTCTAAACCAGGACTGAACCAGGACTGAACCAGGACTAAACCAGGTCTAAAATGAGATTAAACCAGGACTAAATCAAGTCTAAATCAGGTCTAAAATGAGACTAAATCAGGTCTAAAAGAGGTTTAAACCAAGTCTAAACCAGGACTGAATTAGGTCTAAACCTGGACTGAACCTGGACTGAACCTGGACTAAACCAGGTCTAAACCAGGTTTAAATCAAGACTTAACCAGGTCTAAAATTGGACTAAACCAAAACCAGGACTAGCATGCTAACAGCTGTCCTTCCTGCTCGTCTGACAGTAAAACTCTTCACGTTCGGACTCGACGGACTCGTTTTTTGTTTTTTTTTCACTTCGGGACACGAAAAATCAGGTCCAGCGCCTTTTTTTTTTTTTTTTTTTTTTTTTTAGACCCGAGTCCGTTTGGATCAAAGCTTTTCAGTGCCTTCATCTGAACCGCCGTCCATCCTCCGACCGCTCAAACACGACAGGCGCGCGACAGGTGCACCCACAGGCGAGCGGCAGGTGAGCGCCCGCAGACCCACGCCTTTGTTCCCCCGGGTTTATTTATTTACGTTTAGTCCTGAAAAGACGTGAAGCGTTTGGAGGCGGCCTGGTGTTTTTGAGCAGAAGTCGAGCCTCGAGGAGATAAAACCGCGTGTTCTGCCTGTGCCTGAGGTTTTCACGCGGGTCGGGGGTCGAACCGAACACGGACGACTTCACGCTGATGTTGGGTCGAGCGTAACGAGCCGGCGTCGCTCCATTTAACCCAATATTTACCAGACAAAATAAAAACTGAACATTTCTGTGTGTTTTGGTGGTGAAAATCTGCTGACGGGTCATTTAAAAAAACATTAAAATCATCAGTCAATCACCAGGACTAAACCAGAACTAAACCAGAACTAAACCAGGACTAAACCAGGACTAAACCAGGACTAAACCAGGTCTAAACCAGGTCTAAACCAGGACTAAACCAGGACTAAACCAGGACTAAACCAGAACTAAACCAGGACTAAACCAGGTCTAAAACCAGGTCTAAACCAGGACTAAACCAGGACTAAACCAGGACTAAACCAGGACTAAACCAGGACTTAAACCAGGTCTAAACCAGGACTAAACCAGGACTAAACCAGGAAAACCAGGTAAACCAGGTCTAAACCAGGACTAAACCAGGACTAAACCAGGTCTAAACCAGGTCTAAACCAGGACTAAACCAGGACTAAACCAGGTAAACTAAAAACCAGGACTAAACCAGGACTAAACCAGGTCTAAACCAGGTCTAAACCAGGTCTACTAAACCAGGACTAAACCAGGACTAAACCAGGTCTAAACCAGGACTAAACCAGGTCTAAACCAGGTCTAAACCAGGTCTAAAACTAGGTCTAAAACCAGGTCTAACACCAGGTTTAAACCCAGATCTAAACAAGGTTTAAACAAGGTCTGAAAATGAGACTAAACCAGGTCTAAAATTAGACTAAACCAGGTCTAAACCAGGTCTGAACCAGGTCTAAAACTAGGTCTAAAACCAGGTCTAACACCAGGTCTAACACCAGGTCTAAACCCAGATCTAAAACCAGGTCTAAAACCAGGTCTAAACCCAGGTCTAAACCCAGTTCTAAACCTGGTCTAAAACCAGGTCTAAAACCAGGTCCAAACCAGGTCTAAAACCAGGTCTAAAACCAGGTCTAAACCAGTTCTAAACTAGGACTAAAGCAGGACTAAAACCAGGTCTGAACCACGTCTGAACCAGGACTAAAACCAGGTCTAAACCAGGTCTAAAACAGAACTAAACCTGGTCCAAACCAGGTCTAAAACCAGGTCTAAACCAGTTCTAAACCTGGTCTAAACTAGGACTAAAGCAGGACTAAAGCAGGACTAAAACCAGGTCTTAACCAGGTCTGAACCAGGACTAAAACCAGGTCTAAACCATCCTCGTCTTTGCTTTTCTACAGCAAATCAAGTAATCCAAAGTAATCAGATTACATTACTCACTTTAAGTACTTTAATGTAGGGGATTACATTTTTAAAGTAATCTTCCCAACACTGGATATTACTAAAGGTATTGTCCAAAGCTGTAACCAAACATCACCGCAAAAATAATTCTTCTTTTATTTCATTTAAAAAAAAAAAAACTAAAAACAAAAATGTCAAAACTTCGGCTGAATTTGAGTTTTGAAATTTTTGCTTTTGCAGATTTGAACCAGCAAATGTTTCTTCTGCCTGAATGTCCAGTTTTGGATTTTTGTTAAAGCTTTGAATCAATTTTTTAAGTTTTTTTTTTTTATTTTTTTTAGGGGAGGCACCGAAAAGAAAATTTGTGGCTGAAACCGAATAAAAATGAAACGCTTGGTCGAATAACGAAACCGGAAAATTTTTCATTATTTAATTTTTTTTTTGTAATTATATAAATGTTCAAGAATAAATTTGTAGACATTTGTTTTTATTTTTAAAAGAAAGTAAAAGTTTATTTTATATACTGAATATTTTTGTTTGTCGAATATTCGGTGCGTCACAACTATTTTAAACTCTTCAGCGGTCGCCACGGTAACACGACACGCAAAGGTTTAACGGACAGACGGAGCAGTGCCTCCGGTTACAACAGTGTCAGTCGATTTTCAAAATAAAATAAAAATAAGAAAAATAAAATAAATAAACAACGATTTTCTTCATTATTTGTCTCCAAAACCAAAATGAAAAAAAAAAAACAGATTAAGGACTAAACCAGATCCAGGTCCAGGACAGAGACCGGACTAGACCAGATCAGGAAACCAGATCAGGAACCAGACCGGGACTTAGACTGAGACCAGGACCAGGACTTAGACTGAGTCCGGGACCAGGACCAGGACTTAGACTGGGCCCAGACTGAGACTGAGACCGGGACTGAGACCAGGACCAGAATGGGACCAGAATGGGACCAGACAAGGACTGAGACCGGGATCGAGGTTGAGGCTGGGACCGAGACCGGGACTGAGACCGGGACCGAGACCGGGACTGAGACCAGGACTGAGACTGGGACTGAGTCCGGGACCAAGACCAGGACTGAAAACAGTTTAGTCCTGGTTTAGTCCTGGTTTAGTCCTGGTTTAGTTCTGGTTTACACAAAATCGAAAACTGAAAAAAACAAATCTTTATCTGTGTTTTTTTTTTTTTTTCATTTTATTATTTGTTTTTATTTTGAAAAACGAACAAACGACACACAGATCGTTTTATCCTCCCGCCACAGGAAAAGTTTTTGACGTGGAGTTTTCTTCTTCTTGTTTGTTTGTTCTGCTGTTTTCACTTCAGATTAAAAATAAAGGGTCTGTCGGTTTGTCTGAAATAATCAGAATTACACGAAAATAATTTAATCAATCGATGTTTTTGCCTTTAATCCAGTCACTAATTGCACTTTTTTTTTTTTTTTATAATAATGTTTGTGATTTTTTTAGATTTTGATTTTTGTTTTCGCTGCTCATCATTTTGTGTAACTTTGTGTAAATATGAAATGTTTTGTCTCTGTCACGAGAAATAAAAATGCTGTAAAATGAAAAGCGGTGGTGGTGACGGCGGCGGCGGCGGCGGAGGTTGCGGGTCAGACTCCCGGCGTGTGTCCGCACTGCGACACGTCCGCGGGGGTAAAAATAGCGTGAGGGTGTCGCCCGCGGGGAGACACTCGATCCGTTTGTGTTCAGACACTTGAGTCTTTTGTCCGAGGAGAAAAGACGCAAAAAAAAATAAAAAATAAAAAATAAAATAAAATACAAAAATACGAATCTGACACGAAGTTTGGACCTGAGAGTCTCCAGTACACAAACAAAACACTTTTAATCAAAACCAGGACTAAACCAGGACTAAACCAGGACTGAACCAAGGACTGAACCAGGACTAAACCAGGACTAAACCAGGACTGAAACCAGGACTGAACCAGGACTAAATGGAGACAAAACCAGGACTAAACCAGGTCTAAACCAGGACTAAACCACGACTGAACCACGACTGAACCAAGGACTGAACCAGGACTGAACCAGGACTGAACCAGGACTAAACCAGGACTAAACCAGGACTAAATGGAGACAAAACCAGGACTAAACCAGGTCTAAAACCAGGACTAAACCAGGACTGAAACCAAGGACTAACCCAGGTCTAAACAGGACTAAACCAGGACTGAACCAGGACTAAATGGAGACAAAACCAGGACTAAACCAGGACTAAACCAGGACTAAACCAGGACTGAACCAGGACTAAATGGAGATAAAACCAGGACTAAACCAGGACAACCAAGGACTGAACCAGGACTAAACCAGGTCTAAACCAGGACTTAAACCAGGACTAAACCAGGTCTAAACCAGGTCTAAACCAGGACTTAAACCAGGACTAAACCAGGTCTAAACCAGGTCTAAACAGTTTCTAAAGTTCTGCACAAAACAAATAAAAAAACAAACTAAAAAAATCCAATAGAAATATAAAAACATTCCGGAACATTCAAAGCTTTAAAAACAAAACAATCAAATCTTCAACAATAAAATCAATTCCAGTTCCAGTGTTTTAAAGCCGTACTGTGGAATATTTCTGTACAGCGCGATAAAAAAACAAAAAAACATCCAAAACAAAATGAAAAAAACAAAACATGATTCCAGATTTGTCCGTTTTAAAAAATGTATATAAAGCTGCATCGTGTAACTTGTTGTTGCTGCTTTGTCCGGAATGTTCCACCGTATGGCATCAAAACCTTTCTGTCGTCACGGAGACCAAACCAGACGCAGTCCCGGGTCAGATCTGCGGAGGGGCGACGCCGCTCGCACTCGCCATGTCTGTTTTTCTCGGGATTTTTGAGCCGTAACTGAATAAATGTGAAGTCGAGCCGTTTAAAGTCGCACTGCGGAACATTTCAGGCAGAGCGACGACGTCTCCGTGGAAACGAGCGGGTGACGGAGCCCCAGCCGAAAAGTTACACAGCGCAGCTTTAAGTGCAGGTTCTGTCAGGAGACTTTAAATCAAATGCCAAACCAAACTTTGTCTTAAATTTATTCCACAAAGATTCTACGGTTCAGGATTTTTCTAAATTCTAAACCGGTTCAGTCCGGGTTTGGACGTTTGGTGGAAATAAAACCGTGTTAAAAGTTTTTTTGTAGTTTTGTTCATCCTCGACTCACGTGAGTAAAATCTGACACTAAAAACACAAAGATTCTCTGGTTTAGTCCTGGTTTAGACCTGGTTTAGTCCTGGTTTAGTCCTGGTTTAGACCTGGTTTAGTCCTGGTTTAGTCCTGGTTTAGACCTGGTTTAGACCTGGTTTAGTCCTGGTTTAGACCTGGTTTAGTCCTGGTTTAGTCCTGGTTTAGACCTGGTTTAGACCTGGTTTTAGTCCTGTTTTAGTCCCTGGTTTAGTCCTGGTTTAGTCCGGTTTTAGTCCTGGTTTAGTCCTGGTTTAGACCTGGTTTAGACCTGAAACAGTCCTGGTTCAGACCTCATATAGACCTGGTTTAGACCTGATATAGTCCTGGTTTAGACCAGATATAGTTCTATTTAAGTCCTAGTTTAGTCCTGGTTTAGACCTGGTTTAGACTTCTATTTTAGTCCTGGTTTAGGCCTGGTTTATTTAGTCCTGGTTTAGATCTGGTTTAGACCTGATATAGTTCTGTTTTAGTCCTTTAGGTTTAGACCTGGTTTAGTACCTGGTTTAGTCCTGGTTTAGACCTGGTTTAGACCTGAAATAGTCCTGTTTAGTCCTGGTTTAGTCCTGGTTTTAGACCTGTTTTAGACCTTAGTTCTGTTTTTAGTCCTGGTTTAGTCCTGGTTTTGAACCTGGTTTAGACCTGGTTTAGTCCTGGTTTACCTGGTTTAGACCTGTTTAGACCTGGTTAGTCCTGGTTTAGACCTGGTTTAGTCCTGGTTTAGACCTGTAGATAGTCCTGGTTTAGTCCTGGTTTAGATCTGGTTTAGTCCTGGTTTAGTGACCTGGTTTAGACCTGAAATAGTCCTGGTTTAGACCTGGTTTAGTGGTTTACCTGGTTTAGACCCTGGTTTAGTCCTGGTTTAGTCCTGGTTTAGACCTGGTTTAGTCCTGGTTTAGACCTGGTTTAGTCCTGGTTGGTTTAGTCCTGGTTTTAGACCTGGTTTAGTCCTGGTTTAGACCTGGTTTAGTCCTGGTTTAGTCCTGGTTTAGTCCTGGTTTAGATCAGATTGGTTAAAAACAGAGACACTGGGACATTTCTTGTATAATTTGGGACACATCAGTGTTTTTTTGTATAAATCCGCAGGGACACAGACTCAGACCTGGACTGTCCCGGGGAAACGCAGCTCGTCACAAACATAATCAAGTTTGTTTTTTACAAATCCCAACATGTGCAGCGTTGTGAAGTTTACTTTTAAAATGTAATCCCCAGACAGATTACAGATTACACTCCCCAAAATGTAGTTTGTAACGTAATCCATTAAATTACTTAAAGTGAGTAATGTAATCTGATTACTTTGGATTATTTGGTTTGTTGTAGAGAAACAAAGACGAGGAAATCTTCACCTTAGACGTTTTGTCTGATAAAAGAAAATAAAAAGTCCAGACTTTACTGAACCAAATTAAAAATATTATTGATAGAAAACGAAGAAACACGTCCACACAGCAGGATTTAGTCCTGTTAAATCCTGGTTTAGTCCTGGTTTAGACCTGGTTTAGTCCTGGTTTAGACCTGGTTTAGATCTAAATTAGTCCTGGTTTAGTTTCCGGCAATGAGTAAAATTACCAAGAAAAAAAAAAAAGGGGGAATAGCCCAAAATGTGAAAACAGGAAAATCCCGCCGTGTAATTCATTTATTTCAACAAAGTAACTGTAATCCAATTACCACTCACTGAAACAGTAACTGTAACTGAATACAGTTACTCATCATTTGTACTCTGATTACTCCGGTACATGTAATCTGTTACTCCCCAACACTGAACATGTGCAAATCCCGACATGTGCAAATCCCGACGTGTAAATCCCGACATGTGTAAACCCCGACGTGTAAATCCCGACATGTGTAAACCCCGACATGTGTAAAACATGTGTAAATCCCGACATGTGTAAACCCCGACATGTGTAAACCCCGACATGTGTAAATCCCGACATGTGTAAACCCCGACATGTGTAAATCCCGACATGTGTAAACCCCGACATGTGTAAACCCCGACATGTGTAAATCCCGACATGTGTAAACCCCGACATGTGTAAACCCCCGACCCCGACATGTGTAAACCCCGACCATGTGTAAACCCGACATGTGTAAACCCCACATGTGTACCGTGTATCCCGTGTAAACCCGAAATCCCGACATGTGTAAAGCCCGACATGTGTAAACCCCGACATGTGTAAATCCCGACATGTGCAAATCCCGACGTGTAAATCCCGACATGCGTAAATCCCGACATGCGTAAATCCCGACATGTGTAAATCCCGACATGCGTAAATCCCGACATGCGTAAATCCCGACATGCGTAAATCCCGACATGTGCAAATCCCGACATGTGTAAATCCCGACATGTGTAAATCCCGACATGCGTAAATCCTGACATGCGTAAATCCTGACATGTGTATATCACGACATGTGTATATCACGACATGTGTAAATCCCGACACGTGTAAACCCCGTGTAAATCCCGACATGTGTAAACCCCGACATGTGTAAACCCGACATGTGTAAACCCCGACATGTAAATCCCGACATGTGTAAATCCCGACATGCGTAAATCCCGACATGCGAAAACCTGACATGCGTAAATCCCGACATGTGTAAACCCGACATTTGTAAACCCGATATGTGTAAATCCCAACATGTGTAAACCCCGACATGTGTAAACCCCGACATGTGTAAACCCCGACATGTGTAAATCCCGACATGTGTAAGTCTTCTTCTTAGTGTGATTTGAGGTTTTGCCTCCCTCTAGCGGCCGCCCCACGTCCCGCTGCGGCTCCGACGCGGCCGCACTGCGCTCCCCGCGTCGGATCCAACACGCGCCGCCGCTTGCGCCTTCTCCTCCGGGACTAACTCCTCCGTGGCGCTTTTCTAAATCGCTCCGATTAAAACTCTGAATAAATGACCGACTCGGGCGCCTTTGAAGCTGTTGAATAGCGGCGGCCGACGACAAAAGAAAACAAAAGAGAAGGAACCGCGGCGGCCCAGACTCACTGGAGCCGCGGGCAACTTGTGAGACGCTCCCAAGACGCAGCGCCGCCTCCGTAAGTAGTCCGACGCACTTTAACGACACAAAACTCACTCCAACTCAACACGTGTCGCACTTTAACGCACTTTATGCCCTTTAAACATCACATCTTAACGTTATATTCCTGTCACGAGCTCGTCAGGGGCGTTTAAAGTGAAATAACCAAGGTTTAGCTGCGTCTTGCTCGCGTCACGCACGAATCGTAACGTCCCAAAGCATTACCGCTAAATTAACGAATAAAAACTCATCTCGAATTGTAAATGTATGTTGGGGGAAAAGTGCGGGAAATGTGTCACGGTTGTTATTTTACCGGAGAGCTGGAACGGCGCGACAATAACAGCGAAATAGGGAGGGACTAGTTCGTGTGCGCGGTCGCGGCGGAGTGATACGCGCCTCGCCTTTTCCAGTCTTTACTCGTCTCCGGGAGCAGGGCGAACATGGCACCGGAGCGGCAGAGGGAATAACGCTGGAAAACAGGACGGAATTACCACGAAACTAAACGCGGAACGGGGGAGGAAAACGCGTCGGGATAAAGCGCAGGGTCCGTGCTCGTTCGACGCGGGAAGGTACGTGCGTTGAAGTTGGTTTTTCGGGGTGTAAAACCGCTGATGTTGAATGAGTAACCACATCTGCGCGGTTTACGGAGATGGCGGAGCGGTAGATGTCGCGTGCGGACTCTCGGCGTGCGTTAATGCCGCCGCCATCTTGGTACGGGGGGGTTCTACGGTCTAAGGTCTAAGATAAAAGTTTTTTACAAGATCAGCGAAGAGTCCGGACGAAAGAGTAAAGCAGAACATTTCATACGTGAGATTTAATTTTGAGGTCTTAAGATTCTAGATGTTGTGTTTCAAACCCAGGACTAAACCAGGACTATGTCAGGTCTAAATCAGGTCTGAACTAGGGTTAAATCAGGACTAATCTGGGACTAAACCAGGACTATTTAAGGTCTAAATTAGGATTAAACCAGGTTTATTTCAGGTCTGAACCAGGTCTGAACTAGGGTTAAATCAGGATTAATCTGGGACTAATCCAGGACTATTTCAGGTCTAAACTAGGTCTAAACCAGGTTTATTTCAGGTCTAAACCAGGATTATATCAGGTCTGAACTAAGACTAAACCAGTACTACTTTAGGTCTAAACTAGGACTAATCCAGGACTATTTCAGGTTTAACCTAGGTCTAAACCAGGACTATTTCACGTCCAAAACAAAGACCAAACCTGTGCCATTCCAGAACTAAACCAGGACTATTCCAGGTTTAAATCAGGTCTGAACTAAGACTAAGCCAGGATAAAAGCAGGAGTAAACCAGGTTTTAACTAGGTCTAAACCAGGTCTAAACTAGGACTAAACTGGATTATTTTAGATCTAAACCAGGACTATAGCAGGTCTAAACCAGGACTATTTCAGGTCTAAACCAGGACTATTTCAGGTCTAAACCAGGACTATTTCAGGTCTAAACCAGGACTATTTCAGGTCTAAATTAGGTCTAAACTAGGACTAAACCAAGACTATATCAGGTCTAAACCAGGTCTAAACTGGATCTAAACCAGGACTATTTCAGGTCTAAACCAGGTCTAAACTAGGACTGAACTGGATTATTTTAGATCTAAATCAGGACTATTTCAGGTCTAAATTAGGACTAAACCAAGACTATATCAGGTCTAAACCAGGTTTAAACTGGATCTAAACCAGGACTATTTCAGGTATAACCAGGTCTAAACCAGGACTATTTCAGGTCTAAACTAGGTCTTAACTAGGTCTAAACCAGGTCCTTGTTTACTAGGACTAAATCAGGTCTAAACCAGGTTTTAACTAGGTCTAAACCAGGTCCTAGTTTACCAGGTCTAAGCGAGGTCTAGACCAGGTCTAAGCCAGGTTTGTTTCAGGTCTAAACTCGGACTAAACCAGGTCTAAGCCAGGTCTAGACCAGCCTCCCGGTGCTCTTTGGTCTCGTCTCGTTGTTCATTCATTTAAAGCGGCGTTACTCCCGTACCAAGATGGCGGCTGTGTTGACGCATCGGCGGGAGTCACTGCGTCATCTACAGTTTTACGGGCGCGTGCGTGCGTGTGTGCGTGCGCTCCACGGACGCAGGGCTGGGCTAGCGCTCGTTAGCACAAGTTAGCTCAAGTTTGGAGAAGTTTTAAAAGTTTACGGAAAATGTCGCACAGGCGCTGAATCCGACCCGGCCGTCGACGAAAACGAAGCCGAGAGAGTTATAATCCGAAATGTCCGCAGTTACACGAGAATAACACGGGTTTATTTGACGTGAACCGTCGGATTTGTGGAGTTTTTTAAATGTTCAAAAGTCGGCTAAAGCTAAAGCTAACGTTAGCCCGTTCTCCAGGAAAGTTTGAGGAGATGATTTAAATTTGTACCAAAAAAAAAAAAAAAAAAAAACACATTTACGACAGAGTTACGGTGAAAATTAGTCATTCTGGACCTAGATGAGCTGTTAATGTGATTGTGATTCACTTTTGGGGTTTTGTTCAGCTTTTAGTGACTCTTTGGCCACTTTTATGCGAGAGTAAAACTGATTCTGACATGTTTTTCCCAAATATTCCTTTATTTCAAGTCAAAAAAAAAAAAAGGAATCTTGAAGTGATTATTTTATTTTATTTTTTATGGGGTGACCAGACCAGACGTCCCCACTGACCCGGGACAGTCCCAGGTCTGAGTCTGTGTCCCCCTGTCCCAGCAGATTTATACAAAAAACACTGATTTGTCCCAATTTTATACAAGAAATGTCCCAGTGTCTCTGTTCTGGACCAAACTGATCTAAACCGGGACTAAACGGGAACTAAAGCGGGTCTTAACCAGGTTTATACCAGGTTTATTTAAGGTCCAAACTAGGACTAAACAAGGTTTATTTTGGGTCTAAACTGGGTTTGTTTCAGGTCTAAACCAGGTTTGTTTCAGGTCTAAACCAGGACTGAACCAGATTTATTTTGGGTCTAAACTGGGTTTATTTCAGGTCTAAACTAGGTCTAAACCAGGTTTATTTGAGGTCTAAACCAGGACTGAACCAGATTTATTTTGGGTCTAAACTGGGTTTATTTCAGGTCTAAACTAGGTCTAAACCAGGTTTATTTGAGGTCTGAACCAGGTCTATTTCCTTTAGTGTTTTTGTTTTTATCAGCAGAGCCAACACGTCTCAGGATTTAAAATTTCAGACGTTGAAATTCAGAAAAAGAAAAAAAAAACACACGTCTGAACGGTTTTATTCTGAGTTAGAAAATTCTAAATTTAAAACTCCAAACGTGACGAACCGAACGATCGTCGCGTAAATCAGAAGAACAGTTTAAATGTTGTTAAATCTCATGTCACGTCTTTGTAGGTGATACAAGAAATCCCAGTTACTTTCTCCATGATCTGGATCAGGGTCTGGATTTAGGACCTGGATCAGGACCTGGATCTGGATCAGGGTCTGGATCAGGACCTGGATCTGGATCAGTCAGGGGCGACGTGTCGTTCTGACGAGTCGTTGTTTCAAAATCGTCTCCTGCTCCGTGATTCACGTGAAGTCAGAGCGTCAGAGTCGCCCCGAGGAGAAACACGAGCAGATTAAAACTCCAACGTCTCACGAAACTGAACAAAATATCAATAAAAATTATAAATATAAAATATAAAATGAGGAGCAAAAAAAAAGAAACACGAGTGAAATAAAACAGAATTATAAAAATGTAAATGTCAAAATAAAACAGAAAAATAAGAAATAAACTTGAACCAGGACTGAACAAGGACTAAACCAGAGTTGAACCGGGTCTAAAACAGGATTTAATCACGACTGAACCGGGACTAAAACCGGACTAAAACCAGACTAAAACCGGGACTAAACCAGAGCTGAAGCGGGTCTAGAACCGGGTCTAGAACAAGATTTAATCAGGACTGAACCAGACCAGGTCTAAAACCAGGTCTAAAACAGGATTTAATCACAACTGAACCAGGTCTAGAACCGGGACTAAAACCGGGACTTAAACCAGGACTTAAACCAGGACTAAACCAGAGCTGAACCGGATCTAGAACAAGATTTAATCATGACTGAACCAGATCAGGACCTAAAACCAAGGACTAAAACAGGATTTAACCAGGTCTAAAACCAAGGACTAAACCAGGATTTAATCAGCACTGAACTGGGTCTAAAACCAGGTGTAAAACCAGGACTGAACCAGGTCTAAAACCAGGTCTAAAACAGGATTTAATCACAACTGAACCAGGTCTAGAACCGGGACTAAAACCGGGACTTAAACCAGGACTAAACCAGAGCTGAACCGGATCTAGAACAAGATTTAATCATGACTGAACCAGATCAGGACCTAAAACAGGACTAGAACCAGGACTAGAACCAGGACTAGAACCAGGACTAGAACCAGGACTAGAACCAGGACTAGAACCAGGACTAGAACCAGGACTAGAGGTGCAGTTTGAACAAAATGAAAAAAGAAGAGCGTTTGAATCAGTCAGTTATTGTTTTTCACCTCGTTTGAGCTTCTTCTCTCGTCTTTGTGTTAAAAAAAAAATCACAAATCGGGTTCGTTCTTTTTAGTTTTTCGGGGTTTTTGTTTCAGTTTTAAAATCTCTCGTACATTTTTGTTGTGAGGAGGAAGCGGAGGAGGAAGAGGTGTGAGGAGGTGTGGAGCGCAGCTGTGCTCTCGTGACGCGGATCAGGCGGGGACACGGCGGACAGGAAGTGTGCGCGCGGTCACTTCCTGTCCTCCCGGGGTCAGACAGCTGCGGCAGACGACACGAGTGACCTGAGTTACCTGAGTCCTTTTGTTCCGCGCGGAGAGAGTCGAGTCTTTTCCCGCGCGACACGAGAACAACACACCGCCCCGAAACCCGACCAACGAGCTACGAGGACCAGAACCAGGACCAGAACCGGGACTAGACAGGGACTAAAAATAGGGCTTAAACAGGACTAAACCTGGACTAAACCTGGGACTAAACCTGGGACTAAACCAGGGACTAAACCAGGGACTAGAACCGGACTAGGACTAGACCGGGACTAGACCGGGACTAGACCGGGACTGGACCGGGACTTGGAACTAGGACTGGGATTAAAACTGGGATTAAACTGGGACTAAAACAGGGCTAAACTGGGAATAGACTGGGACTAAAACCGGGGCTAGATCGGGACTAAACTGGGACTAAAACCAGGGCTAGATCGGGACTAAACTGGGACTAAAACTGGGGCTAGATCGGGACTAAACTGGGACTATATCGGGACTAAAACAGGACTAAACTGGGACTAAAATCAGGAATAGAGTGGGACTAAAACCGGGGCTAAATCGGGACTAAAACCGGGGCTAAATTGGGACTAAAACGGGACTAAACTGGGACTAAAACTGGGGACTAATCGGACTAAAACAGGACTAGACTGGGACTAAAACTGGGGCTAAATCGGGACTAAAACTGGGACTATATCGGGACTAAAACAGGACTAAACTGGGACTAAAATCAGGAATAGAGTGGGACTAGATCAGGACTAAAACAGGACTAAACTGGGACTAAAACTGAAATAGACTGGGACTAAAACCGGGGCTAGATCAGGACTAAAACAGGACTAAACTGGGACTAAAACCGGGACTATATCAGAACCAGAGATTAAACCAGGATTTAAACAGCACTAATCCTAGGACTAGAACCAGGTCTGAACCAGGTCTGAACCAGGTCTGAACCAGGTCTGAACGGGTCTAAACCAGGTCTGAACTGGGTCTAAACCAGGTCTGAACCAGGTCCGTCTCTGCGCTCTTGTCCTTGTTCTGATCCAGTTCCAGATCGTTCTAAAACACGTTCCGGTTCTAGTTCCCGCTCTGTCCCGTCGGTGGGATTTCGTTTTTTTTTTGTTTGTTTAGTCTCGAAACCTGCGGAAAACACGGCTCCAGTTTCGATCCCGGGTCGGGTCTGGATCCGGCTCCGATTATCGATACTTTAGTCGATTTTTTACTTTATTGATTTGTGACGGTAACGACCTCTTTTCCTCTTTTTTTTTTGTTTCAGGATGATTCTGTGATCACTTCGGAATCCTCTGACCTTTTTTGTGCGAGGGTTTTGTGTTTTTCTTGTTTTTTTTCCTCCGTGGACTTTTCTTTGGCCCGGCGTCGTTCCAGCGCTGCCCCAGACAGAGGAGGCTCTTCCTGGGCAGCTGCGTCCTGACTCCCCCCTCCTCCTCCTCCTCCTCCATCTCTGCTTCCTGTCCTTGGACTCTCCGGCACCACGCCTCTCCCTCTCTCACGACCGTCCCCGACACACATTTGGACTTTTTCCCCCGCGCTCCGACGTTTCTCCGATTCCTCCGACTTTTTCCCCCCCATTTTTTTTTTTTTTTTTTTTTTTTTTTTTTTTTGGATCGCCGTTTCAGTTTCCTCCTTTTTTTTTTCTTTTTTTTGTTTTAATTTCTGGACAAACCTTTCCCAAAAAAACAGTTTTATTTCGTCTCCAGCCGTCGGTGAAAACTTGAGACGTAAGAACCCGCCTGGAATCGGAAGAAATTATCGGAAAATGCGGTGAAAATAAATCAGGAATTCAAATCGGAATTACGCCGAGGAGTGGACGGGAAAAGCAAGAGAGAAACGAGGACTCGGAAAACCAGGTTAAACCGGGACTAAAGAGCGTGAAAACTGGATCTGAACCGGGACTAAACCGGGCCTTAAACGAGGGCCTGGACCAGGACTGAACCAGGATTAAACGAGACTTCAAACCAGAGACTGAAAAAAATAAAATAAAATCTGAACCAGGAGGGAGTTGGATCTGAACCAGGACTAAACCAGCTCCTGAACCAGGTCTGAACTCGGAGGGAACTGGGTCTGAGCCAGAACTAAACCAGGACTTAACCAGGACCTGAACCAAGTCTGAACGAGGCGGGAACTGGGTCTGAGCCAGAACTAAACCGGGATTAAACGGGGCTTGAAACCAGAGACTGAATAAAATCTGAACCAGGACAAAACCTGGCCTTAAACCAGGGCCTGAACCAAGTCTGAACCAGGAGGGGACTAGATCTGAACCAGGACTAAAGTGGGACCTGAACCAAGTCCGAACGAGGCGGGAACTGGGTCTGGACCAGAACTAGACCAGGATTAAACCGGGCTTTAAACCAGAGACTGAACAAAATCTGTGCCAGGAGGGGACGAGATCTACACCAGGCCTTAAACCAGGGCCTGAACCAAGTCTGAACCAGGAGGGGGACTAGATCTGAACCAGAACTAAACCAGGCCTTAAACCAGAGACTGAACCAAGTCTGAACCAGGACGGAACTCGGTCTGAGCCAGAACTAAACCAGGATTAAGCGAGACTTTAAACCAGAGACTGAACAAAGTCTGAACCGGGAGGGAATCGTGTGCGTGAACCAGAACTAATCCGGATCTAAACCAGGCCTCGAACCGGATCTAAACGGGTCGTCGTCGTTGTGGTCGCCGCGCGGAGACATGACGTCGATGTCGAGCCTGTTCTCGTTCACGAGCCCGGCCGTGAAGCGCCTGCTCGGGTGGAAGCAGGGCGACGAGGAGGAGAAGTGGGCGGAGAAGGCCGTGGACGCGCTGGTCAAGAAGCTGAAGAAGAAGAAGGGCGCGATGGAGGACCTGGAGAAGGCCCTGAGCTGCCCCGGGCAACCCAGCAAGTGTGTGACCATCCCCAGGTCTCTGGACGGACGCCTGCAGGTAACACACACACACACTACACATATACACTACACATATATATACACACACACTTATTTGTTTAGCTCTGTGTGTTGAAAAATATGGGGCGAAAATTCTATAATCGATATGTTTTGCTTTATCTCGATTTAAATCCGTGTGTCGTTCATTCGTTTGTTTTTTCAAAATAAAATCAAAAATAAGAAAACGAAAAGAGCAACTGTTTTCTTCACTATTGTGTCGAAAATCAAAATGGAAAAAACGATAACGGACTGAACCGGGACTAAAACAAGAACTGAACCGGGACTAAAACAAGAACTGAACCGGGACTAAAACAAGAACTGAACCGACTGAACTGGGACTAAAACAAGAACTGAACCGGCACTGAACTGGGACTAAAACAAGAACTGAACCGGGACTAAAACAAGAACTGAACCGGGACTAAAAACAAGAACTGAACCGGGACTGAACTGGGACTAAAACAAGAACTGAACCGGCACTGAACTGGGACTAAAACAAGACTGAACCGGGACTAAAACAAGAACTGAACCGGGACTGAACCGGGACTAAAACAAGAACTGAACCGGGACTAAAACAAGACTGAACCGGGACTAAAACAAGACTGAACTGGGACTGAACCGGGACTAAAACAAGAACTGAACCGGGACTAAAACAAGACTGAACCGGGACTTAAACAAGACTGAACGGGACTAAAACAAGACTGAACCGGGACTAAAACAAGACTGAACTGGGACTGAACCGGGACTAAACCAAGAACTGAACCGGGACTGAACTGGGACTAAAACAAGACTGAACTGGGACTAAAACAAGAACTGAACCAGGACTGAACTGGGACTAAACCAAGAACTGAACCGGGACTGAACACGGGACTAAACAAGACTGAACCGACTGAACCGGGACTAAAACAAGAACTGAACCGGGACTAAAACAAGAACTGAACCGGGACTGAACTGGGACTAAACCAAGAACTGAACCGGGACTGAACTGGGACTAAAACAAGACTGAACTGGGACTAAAATGGGACTAAAACGGGACTAAAACAAGACTGAACTGGGACTAAAATGGGACTAAAACGGGACTAAAACAAGACTGAACTGGGACTAAAACAAGACTAAAACTGGACCGAACTGGGACTAAAACGGGACTAAAACTGGACCGAACTGGGACTAAAACTGGACCGAACTGGGACTAAAACTGGACCGAACTGGGACTAAAACAAGACTGAACTGGGACTAAAATGGGACTAAAACAAGACTGAACTGGGACTAAAACGTGTCTAAAACGGGACTAAAACAAGACTGAACTGGGACTAAAACAAGACTGAACTGGGACTAAAACAAGACTGAACTGGGACTAAAACAAGACTGAACTGGGACTAAAACAAGACTGAACTGGGACTAAAATGGGACTAAAACGGGACTAAAACAAGACTGAACTGGGACTAAAACAAGACTAAAACTGGACCGAACTGGGACTAAAACGGGACTAAAACTGGACCGAACTGGGACTAAAACTGGACCGAACTGGGACTAAAACGGGACTAAAACAAGACTGAAATGGGACTGAACCGGGACTGAAACAAGACTGAACTGGGACTAAAATGGGACTAAAACGGGACTAAAACAAGACTGAACTGGGACTAAAACGTGTCTAAAACGGGACTAAAACAAGACTGAACTGGGACTAAAACAGGACTGAACTGGGACTAAAACAGGACTGAACTGGGACTAAAACAGGACTGAACTGGGACTAAAACAGGACTGAACTGGGACTAAAACAGGACTGAACTGGGACTAAAACAAGACTGAACTGGGACTAAAACAAGACTGAACTGGGACTAAAACAAGACTGAACTGGGACTAAAACAAGACTGAACTGGGACTAAAACAAGACTGAACTGGGACTAAAACAAGACTGAACTGGGACTAAAACGTGTCTAAAACGGGACTAAAACAGGACTGAACTGGGACTAAAACAAGACTGAACTGGGACTAAAACTGGACCGAACTGGGACTAAAACTGGACCGAACTGGGACTAAAACTGGACCGAACTGGACTAAAACTGGACCGAACTGGGACTAAAACGGGACCGAACTGGGACTAAAACGGGACCGAACTGGGACTAAAACGGGACCGAACTGGGACTAAAACGGGACCGAACTGGGACTAAAACGGGACCGAACTGGGACTAAAACAAGACTGAACCGGGACTAAAACGGGACCGAACCGGGATCGAACTGGGACTGATCGTCGATTTTAAAAAAAAAAAAAAAAAGAAAGAAAAATCCCTTCTAAAGTGACCCCAAGCCCAGGCTCTGGGTGTCCCGTCCTGACCCCCCGCCCCGTGTGCGTCTTCTCCCCCCGCAGGTGTCCCACAGGAAGGGTCTCCCTCACGTGATCTACTGCCGCGTCTGGAGGTGGCCCGACCTCCAGTCCCACCACGAGCTCAAGCCCCTGGAGCTGTGCGAGTTTCCCTTCGGCTCCAAACAGAAGGAAGTCTGCATCAACCCGTACCACTACAAACGAGTGGAGAGCCCAGGTACGCCCCCTACTCCCACCCCCTGCGCGCATTAAAGCTGCACTCTGTCGCTTTTTCCGGTTGGAAGTCTGTCACCCGCTTCCGGAATGTTCCGCAGTGCGACATTAAACGGCTCCGCTTCACATTTATTCACTTACGGATGGTTTCATAGCTCAGAAATACTTAGAAAACCCCGTTCTGACCGTGAGCGGCGTCGCCTCTCCGCAGACCTGACCCCGTGACTTGCTCAGGTTCGGTCTGTCTCCGTGACGATAGAGAGGTTTAAAGCCGCACTGTGGAACGTTCCTGACGAGGCGACGACAGTCTCCGCGGAGAAAAGTTGCGCAGTGCCAGTTTCTTTTTGGGTTTTGAGTTCTTCTCTCGGAACTGGAAACACTCCACACTTCCACCTTGTGATGTCACGTGGTGGTACAGGAAGTGCTCCACTGTGTGTTTATATATATTTTTTAATCATTTTTATTTATATGTAGTAGTAGGAGGAGTTGTTGTAGTAGTAGTTATTGTAGTAGTAGTAGGAGTAGGAGGAGTAGTTGTAGTAGTTGCAGTAGTAGTAGTAGTTGCAGTAGTAGTAGTAGTTGCAGTAGTAGTAGTCGTTGCAGTAGTAGTAGTTGTTGTAGTAGTAGTTGTTGTTGTAGTAGTAGTTGTTGTTGTAGTAGTAGTTGTTGTAGTAGTAGTTGTAGTAGTTGTTGCAGTAGTAGTAGTTGTTGCAGTAGTAGTAGTTGTTGCAGTAGTAGTAGTTGTTGCAGTAGTAGTAGTTGTTGCAGTAGTAGTAGTAGTTGTTGTAGTAGTAGTTGTTGTTGTAGTAGAAGTAGTAGTAGTTGTTGTAGTTGTTGTAGTAGTAGTACTTGCAGTAGTAGTAGTAGTCGTTGTCGTAGTTGTAGTAGTGGTTGTAGTAGTAGTGGGAGTAGTAGCTGTAGTAGTGGTTGTTGTTGTAGTAGTAGTTGTAGTAATTGCGGTACAAGTAGTAGAAGCAGTAGTAGTTGTAGTAGTTGTTGTAGTAGTAGTACTTGCAGTAGTAGTAGTAGTTGTAGTCGTTGTCGTTGTAGTCGTTATAGTCGTTTTTGTTGTAGTAGTTGTAGTAGTAGTAGTAGTAGTAGTTTTTGTTGTAGTCGTTGTAGTAGTAGTAGTTTTTGTTGTAGTAGTTGTAGTTTCATGTATTTATACTTTGCTCTAAGGTTTGTATTTGTAGCCTGAATTTATTTCAGTTTGAAACTTTTACAATCCATCAAGTGGTGCGGCTTTGTAACTTACCGAAGTCGTACGAAAACATTTTGACAGATTTTTGAGCTCCGTGTACCACAGAAAATCGGTCCGAGGTCGGTAAGCGAGGCTGTTGTGGTTCGGGAATTTCAGAGTCCCGCTCCAGGTCGGGTACTCACGGACCTGAGGCCAATTTACGGTCCGGCGTCAAATCGTCTGCGTCGACACGTACCCCCTACGCAGCAACCAACATGCACCTCCGAAATTTTATAACTACACGTGGAAGCGACGCAGACGATAAGAGCCGTGATTGGTCGTCTCTACCGCCGCACTACACGCATTTCCTGTACTCGACTTTCCTTTCTTTCAATAGGCGAGTTTCATGCATTTAACTACTTTTAAGTGATTTTCTGATTGATTTAAGTGTTTATATTTGACATTTTGACCAAGTTTTTTTTTTTTTTTTTGCAGTTTGTGACATAGAAATCTTTAAAACCGTGCGTTCTCGCTCTGTCCCTCACCCTCCCCCCCCCCCGAACCCTTAATGACGACTTTTGACTCCTCCGCCGTATCACTAAAGACGAGATTTGACGACCTTTAGAAATGGCGGTTTTTCACATTTAAACAGAGGCTGTGATAGGGTGGGGGCCACTACAACCCACACTAGACTGACCAATAGGATTCAAGGATATGTTTTCGCCGATTTTTTCCGAAGTTAATCGAAATAGTGACGATGGTAGCTTCCGGAAAAAACACAACACAACACACATGCAATGGAAAGATCGCGGCGCTGCGGCGCACAGTTTTAGAAATAATGAGGAGCGGACGTATTTTATGGATAAGTTTAGAGAAAGTGACTTTTATAGGTTTCAAAGTGATGTTGAAGTTGATTATAAAGTGGAAAACAGCGACAGCGACGGACTTTCGGGGAGAAGGTGAGATGCCGCTGATGCGTCTGTGTGGAGTCCTGCGATGTCCCAACAAACTATCTGAGCTTTATACTCGATTATGAACCAAAATTGCCCTGAAATCTGGATGTTGCCCAGGCCAGTCCTTTAAAATATTTCAGTCTTTTTTTTCCAAGATGCGATGTTTAACAGAATCACTACAGAAAAAACACTTATGTGGAGCTCTGCACACGAGAAAATAACCAAGATGACAAATACTGAACACACACTGACGGGGAAGAGTTTTATTATTATATTATTATATTATAATAAGATAAATGAGTTGAATAAGTTAAATGGAAAAAATGAATTGGGTCCACACAGGTGAACAACAGGTAAAAACAGGTGAACACTTGGCTTTACTGTATGTGATGATATGAAATCTGTTTAAATACTTTGACAAAGTATATTTTTTTTTTTATGAATATAGTTCTCAGAACATGCAGATATCAGATGCTGAATATAGTTTTTTGTTTTCGAGTTTGCACCTGACCAGGTAAACTCTCATTTTCAGTGAGCTGTTATACACCTGTAAATGAGTTGAATCACATTTAAACATCCATAAATGAAGAGTTCAGAGTCTAAGGTTTCCAGAGATACAAATATGTCTGTGTTACAATTAAGTTCATGAGTGTAAAAATCATTTATAATCACTTGTGGAAGTGTGTTTTCTTTTATGCAGTGATGCTCTATGGGTAGAACTAGTAACATATGTATGGGTTGTTCCTAGTCGGCGTCCAGGGGGGAAAGAGTTAACGCCACACTTTAAAACACTCCAGATTTAAGAAATAATCTCCGCGGAGACGAGCAGGTGGCGTGTCTTCCACTACCGGGAAAGTTCCAGAGTGCAGCTTTGTTTTTGTTTTTTTACAACGAGGAAGAATCCCCACAGGGCCTGGGTCTGCAGAACGCTGAGTGCAGGAGATTTAAGCCCGGGTCTCTGCGGAGCTGCTGAACGTCAGACCCTCCACCCTTCCCTCCCTCCGTCCGTCCGCCTCGCAAAATCAATATCCCTCCATCTCTGCCTCTCTCTCTGTCCATCCCCCTCTCCCTCATCCCTCTCTTTTATTAAATTAAACTGATAGCTGCTGCAGAAGAGAGAGGCATCTGAAAGCTCCAAGAATCCTTCACTGTCCAAATAAAACCATCTCCTCTCTTTTCCTCTTTCAGCTCTAGAATCTCTTCGCTCTCTCCTCCATCTTCCACCTCTCCTCTGTCCGTTTTTCATTTTGCGTTTTTGTGTGCTCTCTTAATCTCGTTCTGTCCGTCTCTCTCCACTCTTCCGTTTTCTTTTTGCACACGCCTCTTCTCTCCGTGCAGCCGCTTCTTCCTTTTCTCCTCCTCTCTCCGTCACTCGTTCGCTCGCGGACCCCGAAGAGCAGGTTTTCGGTAGCTTCTCGACCGCGTTTCTTTCGACGGGACGGCCTTCAGACGCCGCGGTTAAAACCCCTCCCGCCGCTCGTGTCGGTAAAACGGGAAAAACGCGACATCTCGGTGTCCGAACCTCGAAACGGCCGTCCACCCGCTTCTCAAAAAAAAAAGAAGATGAGCACAAAAACAAAAAAGAAAGGAGTCTGAGCGTGCTTTCCTGCCTGAGCTCTGGTGTTGGGTGGTGGATCTGCAGAAGGTTCCCTCGTAAAGACGAACTAAAAAAATTTAACTACAGACTAAGGTTTACGCTTTACACTGAAACGAATCACCGTATCGGAAACGATCTGCGTCCAGACACGTCGTTTCTGTGTTTGTTTACGTTTTACAGAAACTAAACTTAAAAAAACATGACTCATTTGCATAAACTAAGCGCTCAAAAAAAACAGTTCTTTCCTTGTGTCGCTGATGTGGTTCAGCTTCTGTTGGACTAAGACTACGTTCAGACTGCAGCATGAAGTGACCCAAATCTGATTTTTTTGTCTCTATGTTCCTGTATCTGATCTTTTAATGACAGTCTGAACGACACGGATCCGATTTTTTTCAAATGTGACCCAGGACACTTCGTCACTATTCTGCGCTGAAGTAGGAGAAAATTGTTAATGAACTCCGTGTCACTGAAGCGAAGCACATCACCCCCAGTTTTCCATCGGATTAGTGTGAACGAACACTGCATACACAACGAAAACGACTCGAATACGTCTAGTGTGGACGGGACCTGAGTTTAGACAAAATCATGTCATAATCGGTCATAGGCCAGGATTTGTAATTGGGAAACTGGCTCGTCCCTGCACAAACCGAACCGAGCCACGGCCAATGACGTCATCACTCGGCACAGCAGAGCGAGCGCTTTAGCCAAGAAAATAAGTCGTCTTCTTCGTCTTCTACTTCTACAACTGTATTTTTCCGACTATAAGTTGCACCAGTCAAAAAAATATAACACAAAAAAACATTTCACTTTTTGGGGAAATTTATTTTATAAAATCAGAGACCAGGAGCTGACATTTCCTGTGTAAAGTCAAGTTGTAGTAATAACAACAGACTGTTAACGTCACATATTTCACAGTTCTTCAGGTAAACTAGAACTAGTGACGGGCATTCGATGAAATTTTCTTAATCGATCGTCGGAAGAATGAACGATCGATTATCGATTAATCATTAACGTTTTTATATTAAAATGATCATCATTATTATTACTATCTGCACTAATCTAATCTGCATAAATAAATTCAACTTTACGACATATAAACCGTAACGACTCTGGAGCCACATCAGCTGTTTGACATTATAATGTGTTTAATTTCAGTTTTGTTCAAATCTCACAGAAAGAAACAAAACTTAAAACCACATCACTAATTTACATAAACTAAGTGAAGATAAAACTCCAGCTCTTGTGTCGCTGATGTGGTTCAACTTGTGTTGGATTAAAAGACATGACTCAGGTGAATACAGGTCAGTGTGACCAGATTTGTGTTTGTCAAAACCAGGACAGCGTACGGGGGGAGGGGGGCGGGGCCTCGTCATCCACATTGAGCGACTCTCACCTGGAAAAACTTTTTCCCACTGGACACAGAAACATATGTGCTGCTTTATCCACTGTGCACATGGACTCACACTTGTCCCAACGCAACGGAAAGTGTGGAATTTCTTGTACAAATCATCGGTTAAATCCACATTTGTGCTTCGGTTCGTTACAGACTGACCCACTGTTTGTGTCTCGCTCCTTCTGATGCAGAGACACATGTACACACCTGTTTGGTCACGACACACACAGACAACTACATTCAGTTTGTCAATTAAAATGAACGTAATCGATGAAATTCTTAATGATCAATTATCGATTAATCGATTAATCATGCCCATCCCTAACTATAACATAAACAACAGAACAAGTTTAACCAAACTCTCCAAATCACTAAATCCATTCAGTTCTTCATCCTCGATGTCACAACTCGACCTCCGGAGGTAAACGTTGCGCCGCTTCCTCTTCTGTGTCGCTGTCGTCAGACTCGGCGTCAGTTCCAGTTAGAATTATTTCGGTCTTTCTGAATCTCGACAGGATGGTTTCGGTGTCACTGAAGTCCAGGCTTTGTCCGTCCATCCAGTGACTTCAGGAAAGTTTCACAAGTGTCACAAGTTTCTCTCTCACTCCAAACGTTCTTTCTGCTGCTCGATTTCCGTTTTCAGCTGCAGATTTCACGACTTGCAGTTTGTAAATCTGCAGAATCTGATTTTGTTTTCGGGGGCGTTTGTGTTCAGTCTTCTCAGTCTTTGTCTTTATAAGTTTAAAGTTTAAATGTTAAATTGTTCAGTGATGCAGAAGTAACGGTGCGATCGACTGACATGATACAGACAGGACAGAGGCTCTTTCTGCAGGAGACATGTGCAGCAGAGTGAAGTGACAGTGGTGCAGGAGGAACAGGAGCAGCAGATCCTCACACACAAGACTAGAACCTCTCACCGCTTCACTCAAACATTTTAAACATACAGGTCCCACCGGAAACGCCCAAACCATGAAAAAAAAGTGCCGCGTCCAGTCCGAAAAATACGGTACTAATTCTTCTTCTGCTTCCGTGTTTCTTCTGAGTTCTGTCCTTCAGATGGAGCGGAAGATCCAAGGCCCCAGATCCTCCTCCGCTCCTGTCGTTAAAATGAAAACAAAAAAACACAAACCCGTCTGCCCGCTTCACTTCCCCTTCTCTTTGTGCAACCGTTCCTTTCTTCTCTCCCTCTTTTCTTTTCTTTTCTTTTGTCTTTCTCAGACCCCGAAGTGCAGATATCAGTGTTTCTTGAGGACGTTTCTTTCGAGGGACGGCCTTCAGACGATACAGCGCTCTTTTTCTTTTTTTTTTTTTTTTTTTTGTATACACCTCTTCTCTCTCTCCCCCTCTCCCCTTGTCCTCCTCCTCTTGCCTCTCCATCTCTCTTCTCTTTTCTCCTCTCGCCTCCCACTCTCTCCTTTGTCTCTTTTTCTCTCTCCCTTCTCTGGCCTCTGCTCTCCTCTCTCCCCAATCTCTTCCTCTCTCCTTCTCCTCTATCCTTTTTTCTCTCTTCTCCTCCTCTTTCCCTCTCTTCTCTCTCCTCTTTTCTCTCTCTTCTCCCCTTCTTTCTCTCTCTTCTCCTCCTCTTTCCCTCTCCTCTCTCTCCTCCTCTCCTCTTTCACTCTCTTCTCCCCTCTCCTCTTTCTCTCTCTTCTTCTTTTTTCTCCTTCTCCTCCCTTTTTCTCCTCTTTTTCTCTCTTTCTTCTCTCTCTTTTTCTCTCTTCTCCTCTTTTCTCTCTTCCTCTCCTCTCTCCTTTTTTTCTCTCTTCTCTTCCTCTCTCCTTTCTCTTCTCTCTCTCCTTTTTCTCTTTTTTCTCTCCATCTCCTCTCTCCTTTTTTCTCTCTTCTCCTCCTCCTCTCCTTTTTTCTCTTCTCCTCCTCTTTTCTCTCTTCTCCTCCTCTTCTCTCTTCTCCTCCTCTCTCTCCTCTTCTCCTCTCTCCTTTCTCTCTCCTCTTCCTCTCTCCTTTCTCTCTCTCTTCTCTCTCCTTTTTCTCTCTTCTCTCTCCCTCTTTCTCTCTCCTTTCTCTCTTCTTCTCTCTCCTTTTTCTCTCTTCTCCTCCTCTCTCATCTTTCTCTTCTCCTCCTCCTCTCCTTTTTCTCTCTTCCTTTTTTTCTCTCTCTTCTTCCTCCTCTCTCCTCTTTTCTTCTCTTCTCTCTCCTCTCTTTCCCTCTCCCTTCCTCTCTATCCCCTTTCCTCCTCCTCTCTTCTCTCTCTTCTTTCTCTCCTCTCTCTTGTTTACACACAGACCCTGAGTTGCAGATATCTCCTCCTCCTCCTTCTTCTCGTTCAGATCACGAGTTCCGTCCTTCACCTCCACTCGTTTAAAAACACTCCTGCCGTCTGTATTTTTATTTTTACTGTTAAAAAATAAAAACATGTCGTCTCGGTGTCAAAACCTCGAAAGGGAGAAGCAGCTCACGCTCTGACGCTTTTGCTTCACTTCTCAAATGACCCAGATGATTCTAGTGAAGGTGTGTGGAGTTTAAAAACACAGTGGAGCACTTCCTGTATCACCGCATGATGACATCACAAGGTGGAACAGATTCAGGCACCGCAAACTTTTCTGCTCAGAAAGAGAAAAAGAGAGTGATTATTTTTTATTTTATTTATTTATTTTTTTATTTATTTAATTTGTTTTTCTTTTTTTCTTGAAAGAGTGATTATTTTTATTTAATTTCTTTAATTTAATTGTTTTTTCTTTTTTTTTAAGAGTGATTATTTTTAATTTAATTTTATTTATTTTTTTTTAAATCTTTTTTTTTAAGTGATTTTTTTTTTATTGTTCTTTTTCTTTTTTTAAAAAGTGATTTTTTCTTTTTTTTTTCTTGAGAGTTAGTTTTTATTATTTAATTTATTTAATTGTTTTTCTTTTATTAGTGATTTTTTTTTTTTTTTATTTCTTTATTTTTGAATGTTTTTTAAGAGTGATTATTTTTTTATTTTTGAATTTTTTTTTTCTTGAGAGAGTGATTAGTTTTTATTTTATTGCTTTATTTGTTTTTCTTTTTTTTAAGAGTGATTATTTTTTATTATTTGATTTCTTTATTTTTTTATTTTTTTTAAGAGAGATTATTTTTTATTTTATATTTATTTTTGAATTTATTTAATTTTTAGTTTGTGTTTGAGTTGATTTGAGTCTGTATAATCTGATCACTCCAGTAATGGGATTATGATTGGAGTTCTCCTGTGTCTTCTCTCTGTGCTCAGTGCTGCCCCCGGTGTTGGTTCCCCGTCACAGCGAGTTCAACCCTCAGCACAGTCTCCTGGTCCAGTTCAGAAACCTGACCCACAACGAGCCGCACATGCCCCTGAACGCCACCTTCCCAGAGTCCTTCCAGCCGCCCCACAGCGCCAGCAGCAGCAACCTGTCGCCTAACTCGCCCTACGGACCGCCCTCGCCCGCCAGCACCACCTACCCCAACTCCCCCGCCAGCTCCGGACCCGCCAGCCCCTTCCAGCTGCCAGGTGAGACCCGCCACACCAGAACCGCAGAACCACAACCAGAACCACAACCAGACCCGTAACACCAGAATCATAATAACACCAGAACCACACAACCAGGCCCGTAACACCAGGCCCGTAACACCAGGCCCGTAACACCAGGCCCGTAACACCAGAACCACTCAACCAGAACCACAGTAAGACTCACACCAAAACCACAACCAGACCCGTAACACCAGAACCACAAGCATACCCACAGTAAGACTCACAACCAGAGCCCGTAACACCAGAATCATAATAACACCGTAACACCAGACCCAGACCCATGCAACCAGAACCACAACCAGACCAGGTGAGACCCGCGACACCAGAACCACACAACCAGTCCCGCAACACCAGAACCACAACCAGACCCACTCAACCAAAATCATAACCAGAACCACAACCAGACCTGTAACACCAGACTCGTAACACCAGACCCAGACCCGTAACACTAGAACTACAGAACCGGACCCGTAACACCAGAACCCAGAACACAACCCAGACCACCAGACCCGTAACACCAGACCACACCCGACCACCTAACCACCACCACCAGGCCCGTAACACCGGGCCCGTAACACCGGGCCCGTAACACCAGGCCCGTAACACCAGGCCCGTAACACCAGCCCGTAACACCAGACCCAACACCAGACCCGAACACCAGAACACCAGACCCGTAACACCAGAACCACACACAACCAGACCCACACAGTAACACCACAACCAGACCCGTAACACCAGACCCACAATAAAAAACCAGACCCACAACCAGACCCTTAACACCAGAACTACAGAACCAGACCCACACAACCAGACCCGTTAACACTAGAACTACAGAACCAGACCCGTAACACCAGAACTACACAACCAGACCCGTAACACCAGAACTACAGAACCAGACCCACACAACCAGACCCAGTCATCTTTGCTACAACAGCCTTTAATTTGTCCCTTTGTTGCGTTTAAAATACTGATGTTTGCAAATGTAGTTTCGCTGGTGTAAGACAAATAAAAAATATATATAAATAATATAAAATAAAATATAATAAATCTTGGCGTCCGACAGTTGAACGGTTCTGTTTGGACTCGTCCGTGTGAGTCGTCTTCCGAGCTTCAGATTCAGAGAAACGCTGATGCACTTTGAGAGCGTCACAATCTGAGCCGTAAACCGACACCGTTTCCTGTCAGAGAACAACATCTACTCATCACTTACCTCCTCCTCCTCTCTTCTCTCTCTCCGCCTCTCCCTCTCTCTTGTTTCTGTCTCTCATGTTTCCATCCCTCTCTCCTCTTATTCCTCTCTCTCTCTTCCCCTCCCCTCCCTCTCTGTATTTTATTCCTCTCTCCCTTTCTTCCCACTCTTCTTTCTCCTTTTCTCCCCTGTCCCCCCTCTCACCTCATCCCTCTATCCCAATCCCTCTCCTTTTCTCCTCTCCCCTCCTCTTCTTTTCTCTCTCTCTCCCTCTCTTCCCATTCTTTTCTCCTTTTCTCCTCCCCTCTCTCTCCTCTTCCCTCTTTCTCCTTCCTTGTCCTTTTCTCTTCTCCTTTTCTCCTACATTTCCTCCTGCTCTCCCCCCCTCCTTCATTCCTCTCTTCCTCTCCTCCCACTCTTCTTTCTCCTTCCTCCTCCTCCTCTCCCCTCCCCCCTTCCTCTTCCCTCTTTCTCCTCCTTTTCACCTCTACCCTCTCCTCTGCTCTTCTCCTCCCCCCTCTCTTTCCTCTCTCTCCCTCTCTCCTCCTCCTCTCTCTCTTTCCTCTCTCCTCCCTCTCCCTCTCTCCTCTCTCCTCCTCCCTCTCTCTCTCCTCTCTCTCTCTCCCTCCTCTCCTCTCTCTCTCTTCCTCTCTCCTCCCCTCCTCCTCTTTCTCCTCCTCTTCCTCCTCTCCTCCTCTCTCCTTCTCCTCTCTCCTCTCTCTCCCTCCTCCTCCTCATCTCTCCTCCTCCTCCTCCTCCTCCTCTCTCTTTCCTCTCTCTTCTCTCCTCCTCTTCTTCTCCTCCTTTCCTCTCTCTCTCCTCTCTTCTCTCCTCCTCTTCTCCTCCTCCTCTCTCTCCTCCTCCTCTCTCTCCTCCTCTCTCTCCTCTCTCTCTCTCCTCCTCTCTCTCTCTCCTCTCCTCTCTCTCCTCTCTCCTCTCTCCTCTCTCTCTCTCCTCTCCTCTCTCTCTCTCTCCTCTCTCCTCCTCTCTCTCCTCCTCATCCTCCTTCTCCTCTTCTCCTCTCCCTCCTCCTTCTCCTCCCCCTCTCTCCTTCCTCTCTCCTTCTCTTCCTCCTCTCCCTTTCTCCCCCCACTTTTCTCTTCTCCTTTTCATATCTACCCTCTCCTCTGCTCTCTTCTCTCCTCCTCTCTTCTTCTTCTTCTCCTCCTCTTCTCAGCGGACACTCCTCCTCCGGCGTACATGCCTCCTGATGAGCAGCTGGGGCAGGAGAGTCAGTCCATGGAGACGAGCAGCAGCCTGGTGCAGCCCAACATCACCAGAGGAGGTAACACCACCAGTCTGACGCTGTGCCGTTAAGCAACGCACTTCACCCAACCTGCCTCTGTGAACCGCTCATCCTCTCACAAAAAAAACACAAAAACCTTCCCCAGACCTGATTGTTTTTATCATCTGACAACAAGACGAAATGTAAAAAATAGATGTGTGCAAAAATATCAACATATCGTATCGTTTAATGTGATGATGCGGTATCGATATCGTGGGCTGCTTTATCGATATATCGGCAAGAGTATTTTTTTGGTTTATTAAGTAAATTATTTTGTGTAAGAGCGACAGGCGTGTTGACATTTTCACTGTTTTGAGTAAAATGTGTTTTTCGTCTTAACTTTGCGCAAACTTAGTCGACTTTTACGTTTAATCCGTGTGTCGTTCGTTCGTTTGACTTTTCAAAATAAAACCAAAAAGAAGAAAATGAAAAAACTAATTTTCTTTATTAGTTGTTTCCAACATCTAAACGAAAAAAAACAGATTTTTTTCATTTTATGTTTTAAATGAAAAAGGGAAAAACGGATAAAGGACTGAACCGTTTTCAGTCCTGGTCTCAATCATGGTCTGGTTCCGGTCTGGTCCCAGACCTGTTTTAGTCCAGTTTTAGATCTGGTTTAGTTCTCTTTCAGTCCTGGTTTAGTCCTGGTTTAGTCCTGGTTTAGTCCTGGTTTAGTCCTGGTTTAGACCTGGTTTAGTCCTGGTTTAGTCCTGGTTTAGTCCTGGTTTAGTCCTGGTTTAGACCTGGTTTAGACCTGGTTTAGACCTGGTTTAGTCCTGGTTTAGACCTGGTTTAGACCTGGTTTAGTTCCTGGTTTAGTCCTGGTTTAGTCCTGGTTTAGTCCTGGTTTAGTCCTGGTTTAGTCCTGGTTTAGTCCTGGTTTAGTCCTGGTTCAGTCCTGGTTCAGTCCTGCATCACATTTTAAGTCACGTAAACAGGATAACAATTTTTTTTTTTTCATTTTGGTTTTGGAGACAAATAATGAAGAAAATATTTTTTTCCTTTTCTTATTTTTGGTTTTATTTTAAAAAATGAACAAATGACACCTACATACAGTTTGTTTATTAATAATGAAAATATTCAACAAAATTCTTAATGATCACTTATCGATTAGTCGATTAATCATGCCCATCCCTGATATCGAATATCGTTGCCTCCCTAATCTCCATGACAGAATGTTAAGCAGTTACCACGGTGACCCAACGCACACATGAGCAAAAATAAAAAACTTATAAGAACTCAAGAAAAAATGAAAACTACATTTAAACTTCACATTTTCAGGAGCCTGTGATCAGCTACACGCAGCTATCGCCAAAATAATAAACTCACTTTGGTCGTGTAAATTCACTGGTCACGAATCGTTTTCTTGTGTTTTATGAACTTAAAGGAAATGTACGGAAGCCGAGAGGGGTCGCAACAAACGCAAACGCCGCAACAGATACAAATGCGACAACACACAAAAAAGCCACAACGGAAATGACCGCGGGACTCTATTTTAATGCAAATGCCGCAACAGATACAAACGCCACAATGCAAACGCTGCAACACATTAAAAAAGCCGCAACACATTAAAAAAGCCGCAACACATTAAAAAGCCACAACACACCAAAAAAAGCCACAACACACCAAAAAAAGCCACAACACACCAAAAAAAGCCACAACGGAAATGACTGCGGGACTCTATTTTAATGCAAAAGCCGCAAAAAAATACAAACACAAACGCAAATGCCGCAACACATCAAAAAGCCACAACACATTAAAAAGCCACAATGGAAATGACCGCGGGACTCTATTTTAACGCAAATGCCACAACACAAACGCAAATGCCGCAACACTTTAAAAAAGCCGCAACGGAAGTGACCGCGGGACTCTATTTTCCGATGAACCGATCAAGCAGCAAGTGAAGAAGAACTACAACGTGAAACGAATAATTATAAAACAATAAATTACTTTTACTTACGTTTCCAACTTCTCCGTTCCTTTACTTTTCATGTTGTAGTTCTTCTTCTTCACTTGCCGCTTGATCGGTCCATTGGAAAATAGAGTCCCGCGGTCACTTCCGTTGTGGCTTTTTGGTGTGTTGTGGCTTCATGATGTGCTGTGGTTTTTTAAAGTGTTGTGGCATTTGTGTTTGTGTTGTGGCATTTGCCTTAAAATAGTCCTGCGGTCATTTCCGTTGTGGCTTTTTTGATGTGTTGTGGCTTTTTAATGTGTTGCGGCATTTGCGTTTGTGTTGTGGCGTTTGTATTTGTTGCGGCGTTTGCATTAAAATAGAGTCCCGCTGTCATTTCTGTTGTCTTTTTTTGTGTGTGTGTGTGTGTTGTGACTTTTTTTGGTGTGTTGTGGCTTTTTTTGGTGTGTTGTGGCTTTTTCTTTGGCGTGTTGTGGCTTTTTTGGTGTGTTGTGGCTTTTTTTGGTGTGTTGTGGCATTTTTGGTTTGTTGTGGCATTTTTTGGTATGTTGTGGCTTTTTTTGGGTGTTGTGCTTTTTGTGTGTGGCTTTTTTGGTGTTGTGGCTTTTTTTGTGTGTTGTGGCTTTTTTTGGTGTTTGTTGTTGTTTGTGGCTTTTTTTTGTTGTGTTTTGGCTTTTTTTTGGTGTGTTTTGGCTTTTTTTTTGATTGTGTTGTGGCTTTTTTTGATGTGTTGTGGCTTTTTTTTGGTGTGTTGTGGCTTTTTTTTTTTTGGTGTGTTTTGGCTTTTTTGGGTATGTTGTGGCTTTTTTTTGTCGTGTCGTCGTGTTTGTATTTGTCGCGGCGTTTGCGTTTGTTGTGACCCCCCCCTCTGGGCTTCCGTAGTAGAAAAGTGTCGTTCCCGCTCGAAACCTCGTCGGCGTTTGTGTTTCTCCAGACGTGCAGCCGGTGGAGTACGAGGAGCCGTCGCACTGGTGCTCCATCATGTACTACGAGCTGAACAACCGCGTGGGCGAGGCCTACCACGCCTCCTCCACCTCGGTGCTCGTCGACGGATTCACCGACCCGTCCAACAACAAGAACCGCTTCTGCCTGGGCCTCCTGTCCAACGTCAACCGCAACTCCACCATCGAGAACACGCGCAGGCACATCGGCAAAGGTACGGCACGCGCGAACTACCCCCCCCAGGACTTACCCCCGTGTGTCAGATGCCCTCCCACACTTACCCCCGTGTGTCAGATGCCCTCCAGACTTACCCCCGTGTGTCAGATGCCCTCCCACACTTACCCCAGTGTGTCAGATGCCCTCCCACACTTACCCCAGTGTGTCAGATGCCCTCCCACACTTACCCCCGTGTGTCAGATGCCCTCCCAGACTTACCCCCGTGTGTCAGATGCCCTCCCACACTTACCCCGTGTGTCAGATGCCCTCCCACACTTACCCCAGTGTGTCAGATGCCCTCCCACACTTACCCCAGTTGTGTCAGATGTGCCCTCCCACACTTACCCCCAGTGTGTCAGATGCCCTCCCACTTACCCCCGTGTGTCAGATGCCCTCCCAGAACTTACCCCAGTGTGTCAGATGCCCTCCCACACTTACCCCAGTGTGTCAGATGCCCTCCCAGACTTACCCCAGTGTGTCAGATGCCCTCTCCAGACTTACCCCAGTGTGTCAGATGCCCTCCCACACTTACCCCAGTGTGTCAGATGCCCTCCCACACTTACCCCAGTGTGTCAGATGCCCTCCCAGTGTGTCAGATGCCCTCCCACACTTACCCCAGTGTGTCAGATGCCCTCCCACACTTACCCCCAGTGTGTCAGATGCCCTCCCACACTTACCCCCAGTGTGTCAGATGCCCTCCCACACTTACCCCCAGTGTGTCAGATGCCCTCCCACACTTACCCCCAGTGTGTCAGATGCCCTCCCACACTTACCCCAGTGTGTCAGATGCCCTCCCACACTTACCCCAGTGTGTCAGATGCCCTCCCCACACTTACCCCCAGTGTGTCAGATGCCCTCCCACACTTACCCCAGTGTGTCAGATGCCCTCGCAGACTTACCCCAGTGTGTCAGATGCCCTCCCAGACTTACCCCAGTGTGTCAGATGCCTTTCCTCAGACTTACCCCCGTGTGTCAGATGCCCTCCCAGACTTACCCCCGTGTGTCAGATGCCCTCCCACACTTACCCCCGTGTGTCAGATGCCCTCCCACACTTACCCCAGTGTGTCAGATGCCCCCCCAGACTTACCCCAGTGTGTCAGATGCCCTCCCACACTTACCCCAGTGTGTCAGATGCCCTTACCCAGTGTGTCAGATGCCCTCCCACACTTACCCCAGTGTGTCAGATGCCCTCCCAGACTTACCCCCGTGTGTGTGTCAGATGCCCTTTCCCACCCCAGTGTGTCACCCTCCCAGACTTACCCCAGTGTGTCAGATGCCCTCCCACACTTACCCCCGTGTGTCAGATGCCCTCCCACACTTACCCCAGTGGGGTCAGATGCCCTCCAGACTTACCCCAGTGGGTCAGATGCCCCCCAGACTTACCCCCGTGTGTCAGATGCCCTCCCACACTTACCCCAGTGTGTCAGATGCCCTCCCAGACTTACCCCAGTGTGTCAGATGCCCTCCCAGACTTACCCCAGTGTGTCAGATGCCCTCCCACACTTACCCCAGTGTGTCAGATGCCCTCCCACACTTACCCCAGTGTGTCAGATGCCCTCCCCACACTTACCCCAGTGTGTCAGATGCCCCTCCCAGACTTACCCCAGTGGTCAGATGCCCTCCCACACTTACCCCAGTGTGTCAGATGCCCTCCCACACTTACCCCAGTGTGTCAGATGCCCTCCCACGACTTACCCCAGTGTGTCAGCCCCCCAGTTACCCCAGTGTGTCAGATGCCCCCCCACACTTACCCCAGTGTGTCAGATGCCCCCCCACACTTAACCCCCGTGTGTCAGATGCCCTCCCCAGACTAAATAATAAAAACTGCGTTTACGGCGTTAAAATAATTGTCGGCGAAAATGAGTTAATTAGTTAACGCAAAATTAATGCGCTAATTTTTAGTTTTAGTTAGTTTTATTTTTTAGTTTTTTTGTTTTAGTTAATAATTTAGTTAGTTAGTTTTAATGTTAATTTGAGTGTTAGTTTTAGTGTTAGTTTTAGTTATTTTTTAGTGTTTGTTTTAGTTATAGTTTTAGTTAGTTTTATTTTAGTTTATAAGTGCGGCAGTTAGTTGGATCAAAAAGTCAACCCACACAGCAAACCGTAACATTTCTCTTAATTTTATCTCGTCTTGACAATTTGAAAACCAAATCTTAAAAGTTGGAGTTGGATTGTTCAGCTCTGTTCAGGTCATCGTTGTGTCTTTGAGCAAAACACTTCTCCCGGTCGCTGTTTGTTCAGGAGCAGGTCACGTTTTGCTGAAATCTGTGGAAAAATAATCAGGTGAAGTTCGTCTAACCCTTCCTCTCTCCGTCTCTCCGTCTCTGGTGTCCAGGGGTGCACTTGTACTACGTGGGCGGGGAGGTGTACGCCGAGTGCCTCAGCGACACCAGCATCTTCGTCCAGAGTCGGAACTGTAACTACCACCACGGCTTCCACCCCACCACCGTCTGCAAGATCCCCAGCGGCTGCAGCCTCAAGATCTTCAACAACCAGGAGTTCGCTCAGCTCCTCGCCCAGTCCGTCAACCACGGCTTCGAGGCCGTCTACGAGCTCACCAAGATGTGCACCATACGCATGAGCTTCGTCAAGGTGAGCTTTACTCCCTCATTTTTTTACTCCCTGATTTTTTTTTTTCAGTTTTTTTACTCCCATTTTTTACGCTTTGGTTTTTTACTACTTTTTTACTACTCCCTTATTTTTTTAGTTTTTTTTTTTTTACACCGTTCTTTTTTTTTTTTTTTTTTAGATTTTTTTTACTGTTTTTTTACTTAGATATTTTAATTCCATTTTTTTTACTCCGTTTTTTTACTCCCTTATTTTTTTACTCCGTTTTTTTTTTTTACACCGTTCTTTTTTTTTTTTTTTTTTTACTGTTTTTTTACTCAGATATTTTAATTCAATTTTTTTACTCCGTTTTTTTTTTTTACTCCCATTTTTTACGCCTTGGTTTTTTACAATTTTTTACTTACTACTTTTTTTTTAACTCCGTTTTTTTTACTCCCTTATTTTTTTTACTCCGTTTTTTTTTTACACACTGTTCTTTTTTTTTTTTTACTGATTTCTTTACTCCCTAGTTTTTACTGCTTTTTTAACTCCCTGATTTTTTACTCTGTTTTTGTACTCAGATATTTTAATTCAATTTTTTTTACTCCGTTTTTTTTTTTTTTTACTCCCATTTTTTATGCCTTGGTTTTTTACTACTTTTACTTACTTTTTTTACGCAGTTTTTTTTTTTTTTTTACTGATTTCTTTACTCCCTAGTTTTTACTGCGTTTTAACTCCCAGATTTTTTACTCTCTGCTTTTTTACTCCGTTTTTTACTCCCTGATTTTTATATTTAATTTTTTTTACTCCGTTTTTTTACTCCCATTTTTTACACCTTGGTTTTTAACTTTTTACTTACTACTACTTTACTTTTTTTTATACTCCCTGCTTTTTACTCTAGTTTTTACTCAGTTTTTTTTTACTGTTTTTTTACTCCCTAGTTTTTACAGCTTTTTTTTAAGTCCCTGCTTTTTTAACTCCATTTTTTTACTCCTTTTTTTTTTTTTTACTTCCTGATTTTTACAAAGTTTTTTTTTTTTTTTTTTTTGCTTTTTTTACAGTTTTTTTTTTTTTTTTTTTACTCCATTTTTTTAACTCCGTTTTTTTTTTTTTAACTCTAGTTTTTTATGCCCTGGTTTTTACTCCAATTTTTTTACTCTCCTTTTATTTTTCCTTTTTTTTCTCTCTTGTTTGTACTCCGTTTTTTCATTCCTTTTTTACTCCCTGATTTTTTTTTTTTTTTTTTTTCTGTTTTTTGAACTCCATTTTTGAACTCCCTGTTTTTTGTGTGTGTGTGTTTGTTTTTTTTTATTCCCTGGTTTTCACTCTTATTTTTACTCCCTTTTACACTCTTACACTCTCACTTTTACTCCCTGGTGTTTACTCTCTGGTTTTTACAGTTTTGTTTTGTTTTTTTTTTAACTCCCTGATTTTTGATTTTTGATTTTTTTTTCTCCCTGGGTTTTTACTGTTTTTTTACTCTCTGGTTTTGAGTCCCCTGTTTAATCTTCGGGTTAGATCCTGGTTTAGATACTGGTTCAGTCCTGGTTTAGTCCCGGGTTTAGTCCCTGGTTTAGTCCTGGTTTAGTCCCGGTTTAGTCCCGGTTTAGTCCTGATATAACCTCTTCTTCTTCTTCTGTTTCTTCAGGGTTGGGGTGCAGAGTACCACCGGCAGGACGTGACCAGCACCCCCTGCTGGATCGAGGTTCACCTGCACGGGCCTCTGCAGTGGCTCGACAAAGTCCTGACGCAGATGGGCTCCCCGCTCAACCCCATCTCCTCCGTGTCCTAATGCCCCGCCCCCTCGCCGCAACCGCCCCCTTTGCCCCGCCCCCTCGCCACCTCTGCCCCACCCACCTCTGCCCTTCGTTTTTTTAAATTTTTTTTTTATTTAAAGTCGTCCCCGAAGCGGCCGAACTGTTTACACAAACTCTCGGAGAGGACGGAACGAACGCGAGACTCTGAACACTAAAGGCTTGACTGTGATAATCAGATTCTTCGTCAAGTGTGAATTTTAACTTTTTTTTTTTTTTTTTTAATTTTTCTTCCCTCAAATGATTTCATGTGTGTAGTTTTTATCGAAGCAGGACTTTCACGAAATGTTTTGTAATGCTCCATCACCTCCTCCTCCTCTTCCTCCGCTCGTCTCTCCGGTTTTCATTTTTAAAATCAAATATCACCTGTTTTTTGTTTTGTTTTTGTTTGTTTTTTTTATTCGTGAACTGATGACACTGTTTTCACAAAAATGTTTCTCCTCACGTTTTTTTTTTTTTAAACACACAGACGGTTTATTGTTGACGTTTGAATCCGTGTGTCGTTTTTCAAAATAAAACCAAAAATAAGAAAACGGAAAAAAAAAAAAAAAAATTCTTCATTATTTGTCTCCAAAACCAAAATGAAAAAAAAAAAAAAAAAAAACGGATAAAGGTTTGTTTTTTCAGGTTTTGATTTTGTGTTTAAATGAAAAATGGAAAAAACTGAACCAGGACTAAGACTGAAGCAGGACAAAACTAGGTCTAAGACGGGTCTAAGACGGGACTACGACGGGACTACGACGGGACTAAACTGGTCTCAGTCCTGGTCCTCAGTCCTGGTCCTCAGTCCTGGTCCTGTCCTCAGTCCTCAGTCCTGGTCTCAGTCCTCAGTCCTGGTCTCAGTCCTCAGTCCTGGTCTCAGTCCTGGTCTCAGTCCTAGTTTAGACCTGGTTTAGTCCCACTTCAGTCCTGTCTTAGTCCTTTTTTAGTCCTGGTTCAGTTTTTTTTTTCCATTTTTCATTTAAACACAAAATTAAAAACTGAAAAAAAAATCATCTTTATCTGTTTTTTTCATTTTGGTTTTGGAGACAAATAATGAAGAAAATGGTGGTGTGTTTTTTTTTTTTTTTCAAATTTTTTTTGGTTTTATTTTGAAAAACAAACGACTGACAGATTCTTTTTGCCGATGACTTTTTTTGGGAGACGATTTGAACTTGTCATGAACTAACCTTTCGTTTGGTCGCGGTTTGTGTATAAATCTTGTCTTTTTTTTTTCCGCAGTTTTTTGGTTCATGTGGAGGTTTCGTGTTGAAAGGATTTTTGTGGAGGCTCAGACTTTATGTCCCGAGAGTTTCTGTCATTATCACAGTGAAATAAAACAGGAGATTTGGAAAAAAAACAAAACAAATGTGGTGCACGTTTTTGACTAATTCAGATCTCAGACCTGAAAATCATCCCATGTTTGTCGGGTCTTTGTTGGGTCTCGGTTGGGTCTTTGGTTGGGTCTTTGTTGGGTCTTTGGTTGGTCTTTGGTTGGGTCTTTGGTTGGGTCTTTGTTGGGTCTTTGGTTGGGTCTTTGGGTCTTTGGTTGGGTCTTTGGTTGGGTCTTTGGTTGGGTCTCGGTTGGGTCTTTGTTGGGTCTTTGGTTGGGTCTCGGTTGGGTCTTTGTCTCGGTTGGGTCTTTTGGGGTCTTTGGGTCTCTTGGTTTTGGGTCTTTGGTTGGGTCTCTTTGTTGGTTGGGTCTTTGGTTGGGTCTTTGGTTGGGTCGGTTGGGTCTTTGGGGTCTCTGGTTGGGTCTTTGGTCTTTGGTTGGGTCTCTTGGGTTTTGGTTGGGTCTTTGGGTCTGGGTCTCGGTTGGGTCTTTGGGTCTGGGTCTTTTGGGTCTTTGGGTCTTTGGCGGTTTTGGGGGTCTCTTTGGTCTGGGTCTTTGGTTGGTCTGGTCTCTTGGGGGTCTCGGTTGGGTCTTTGGGTTGGTTGTCTCTTGGTCTGGTTGGGTTGGTCTTTGGTTGGGGTCTCGGTTGGGGTCTCTTGTTGGGTCTTTGGGTCTTTGGTTGGGTCTCTGTTGGGTCTTGGTTGGGTCTCGGTTGGGTCTTGGTTGGGTTTTTTGGGTCTTTGGTTGGGTCTCTTTGGGTCTTTGGTTTTGGGTCTGGTTGGTTGGTGGTCTTTGGTTGGGTCTTTGGTTGGTCTTTGGGTCTTTGGTTGGGTCTCGGTTGGGTCTCTGTTGGGTCTTTGGGTCTTTGGTTGGGTCTCTGTTGGGACTTGGTTGGGTCTGTGGTTGGGTGTCGGTTGGGTCTTTGTTTGGGTCTTTGGTTGGGTCTCGGTTGGGTCTTTGGTTGGGTCTCGGTTGGGTCTCGGTTGGGTCTTTGTTGGGTCTCTGTTGGGTCTTTGGGTCTTTGGTTGGGTCTTTGGTTGGGTCTTGGTTGGGTCTCGGTTGGGTCTTTGGTTGGGTCTTTGGTTTAGACCTGGTTTAGACCTGGTTTAGACCTGGTTTAGACCTGGTTTAGACCTGGTTTAGACCTGGTTCAGCAGATACTCAAACTGTGTCTGTGAATCTTGAGTGACTTTGGAACTTTCCACTGTATAAATGTGACCAGTGTTTCCCTCCTAATGCCTCCATAAATACATTTTGTAGAATTGTGGAAAATGACATTATGGATTTGATGGACAAGCCAAAAGCTATAACCTCCAACCTCACGAAAGAGGAGAGAAATGCACTTAATGAACTGATGAATGATAAAGATATTGTCATTAAACCCGCTGATAAAGGAGGTTCAATATGCATTCAAGATGCCCACAAATATAGAACTGAAATTCTTTCCCAATTGTCAGACACTCGTTTTTACAGAAGACTGAACCAAGACCCCACTGAAACTTTTCTCATATCTTCAGGATGCTAAAACAAATAAATGGATTTCTGACTCAGATTTAGATTTTCTTTTTTGTAAACACCCAGTTCGCCCAGTTAAATACACCTTACCTAAAATCCACAAATCTTTGACTAATCCTCCTGGTCGTCCAATCGTGGCACAAACTAACTCTTTATTGTCGCCTTTGTCTTTATTAAGCCTTTTGTTCAGACCCTCCCAGCCTATATTAAAAACTCTACAGATTTCATTGAAAAACGTTCTGTTGTCAACAATTTACCTGACGAGGCGCATCTTCTAACATTGGATACAACTCGCCTTTACACAAATATACCACACGAGGGTGAAAACAGCCCATTATCCAAACCAGCTTATTACAGATCTGCCCAATTTGTCATGAAATACAATTATTTCACCTTTGAAAATGATTTTTACCTTCAAATTTCCGGCACTAACATGGGAACAGTCTGTGCACCCAACTCTGCCAACTTATATGTGGGTCTTTTTGAAAACAAATTTGTATTTAATTCTGCTCATAACCAATATTTATCAAGCATAATTAAACGCTTTAGATACATTGATGACATTTTTTGTATATTCCGTGGCAGCATTCAACAGCTGGAAAGCTTTGTGTCACTCTTAAACAGTTTTGATTCCAACCTTCAATTCACTGCACAATTTAGTTCTAACAAAGTAAGTTTTTTGGACATGTGGGTACGAAAGGACAATGGGAATATCATCACCTCATTGTATCGTAAAGAAACTGACAAAAACACTTCACTGTTGGCCTCTAGTTTCCATCCGACTCCCCTAAAAAGAGGTTTGCCTACAAGTCAATTTTATCGATTACGAAGAATTTGCCATTCCACTGAGGACTTTATTCAACACTGACATGAAAGTGAGATTCCAACAGCGAGGGTACCGTACGTCCTGGTTGATGATGCTTATGGACAGGCTCTCCATAAGCCACGGACAGATTTATTAAAAAAGAGCACCAAAAGGCAGAAACATTATTCCGTAACTTGTATCACCCAATATTCGACCCATACACCTGCAATTAAATACATTTTCCCGAAATACTGGCATATTTTGAAATCAGACCCGGAAATTTCAACCATCTTTAAAGATCCTCCACTCTTTGTTCACAAACGAGGCAAAAATCTTAGAGACCATCTGGTACGGGCCAATTTCACAAACAAAACTAAACTATCCTCCCAGTCTCTATTGCTCCTTCTACCCAGTGGAAACTACCGCTGCAGCAGCTGTGCTCAATGCAACAATACTGTAAAAACTGATCATTTTTTACATCCTCACACTGGTAAAAAATATCCCATAAAAAGTGTCATCACATGTGCATCTACACATGTAGTCTACATGTTGAAATGTCCATGCAGCCTAGTGGACACTGGAAAGACCACAAGAAAACTTCAACAAAGAATAAGTGAACACAAGAGCTCCATCAGAAGAAACGACCGGGACGACCCTGTAGCTGTACATTTTAATGACAGAGACATGATATTTACTCTCTACGTTTCTGTGGCATTGAGCATGTCCCCCTCCACCCAGAGGAGGGGACCATGACCTCATACTCAAACAAACGGGAAGCATTTTGGATTCACACTCTCCAAACTTTAGCTCCTAAAGGATCAATGACGATTTTAATCTTAGCATCTTTTTGTAGACATTAGTTTACATCATTAGGACTCTTGTTTTGGGTGGGCTGTATATGTTCTACAGCTTAAGATTCATTGTGTGTATATATAGATGTGTATATGGCACGACAACATTATTTTACAGTTGGGTGAATGTTACTATGTCTATATGTATCCAGATATTCTTCTTACTTTTCTAATATTATTCTATGATCGTTATATGATGATTTCATTATTATTATTTGTATTATTATGACACTATATGTTGACTGTCTTTGTTTTTTGAATGATGGGGTTTTGTGTGCACTGTTTCTTTATGACCTGTCACCCTTGGGTGCTTGCCACACCCTATTTAAGATGGCCACCTGAGCTCTCATTCTGTTTGCCTGACGAAGGCCCAGTGCCGAAACGTTGCACGGTTTGTCCTAATAAATTTCACAGTTTGCAAGTAAGACGGTGTGCGGGATTTTTCTGTTTGTTCTGGGGCTGCTCCCTCTCCTCCAACGCACCGTCTCTGGTTCTCATTCTCCCTGTTCAAATAAAACAAATTAATAAAAAAAAAATGAAATATATCAGGACTAATCAGGTCTATTTCAGGTCTAAACCAGGTCTGAACCAGGTCTAAACCAGAGCTAAACTAGGACTATATCAGGTCTAAACTGGATCTAAACCAGGACTAAACTATGACCAAAAACTGAACGAAACCAGGTCTAAACCAGGACTAAACCAGGTGACCAGTGTGTCCCTGTTCAAATAAAACAAATGAATTAAAAAAAAAAAAGAACTATATCAGATCTAAACCAGGACTAGACAGGAATAACCCAGGTCTATTTCAGGTCTAAACTAGGATTAAACTAGGTCTAAACCAGGACTATATCAGGTCTAAACCAGGACTAAACCAGGACTAAACCAGGTCTAAACCAGGACTAAACCAGGACTAAACCAGGTCTAAACCAGGACTAAACCAGGACTAAACCAGGTCCTAAACCAGGTCCTAAACCAGGACTAAACCAGGACTAAACCAGGTCTAAACCAGGAACCAGGTCCTAAACCAGGTCCTAAACCAGGTCTAAACCAGGACTAAACCAGGTCCTAAACCAGGTCTAAACCAGGTCTAAACCAGGACTAAACCAGGTCCTAAACCAGGTCCTAAACCAGGTCCTAAACCAGGTCTAAACCAGGACTAAACCAGGACTAAACCAGGTCCTAAACCAGGTCCTAAACCAGGTCTAAACCAGGACTAAACCAGGACTAAACCAGGACTAAACAGGTCCTAAACCAGGTCCTAAACCACGTCTAAACCAGGTCTAAACCAGGACTAAACCAGGTCCTAAACCAGGTCCTAAACCAGGTCTAAACCAGGACTAAACCAGGTCTATTTCAGGTCTAAACTAGGCTTAAACTAGGCTTAAACTAGGTCTAAACCAGGACTATATCAGGTCTAAACCAGGTCTAAACCAGGACTAAACCAGGACTAAACCAGGTCTAAACCAGGACTAAACCAGGACTAAACCAGGTCTAAACCAGGACTAAACAGGACTAAACCAGGTCTAAACCAGGTCTAAACCAGGTCCTAAACCAGGTTCTAAAGCACGTACTAAACCAGGTCTAAACCAGGATTTAACAGGACTATTTCAGGTCTAAACCAGGTCTAAACCAGGACTAAACCAGGTCCTAAACCAGGTTCTAAAGCACGTACTAAACCAGGTCTAAACCAGGATTTAACAGGACTATTTCAGGTCTAAACCAGGTCTAAACCAGGACTAAACCAGGTCCTAAACCAGGACTATATCAGGTCTAAACCAGGTTCTAAACCAGGTTCTAAACCAGGATTTAACAGGACTATTTCAGGTCTAAACCAAGTCTATACCAGGTCTAAACCAGGACTAAACCAGGACTAAACCAGGTCTAAACCAGGACTAAACCAGGTCTAAACTAGGATTTAACCAGGACTAAACCAGGTCTAAACCAGGTCTAAACCAGGTCTAAACCAGGTCTAAACCAGGACTATTTCAGGTCTGTTAGGTCTATATCTATGTGTTTGTTGTTTGTGTTTTTAGAGTCGAGGATGAACAAAACTACAAACTTTTAACACAATTTTATTTACACCAAACGTCCAAACCCGGAGTGAACCGGTTTGTTTTGAAATTCTCTTCACTTTCGCTCAGTGTTAATAATTCATGTTCTGTATCTGAGTTATGTTTTCAGGATCTTAAAACCGTGACGACTTTTGACTTGTTCAAAATTAATACTTTACCGCCCCCTACTGGTGAACTCTCAACGTGCAGCCTTGTGTTTCATTTCAACTTTTATTTAATTTGATTTTTATTCAGCAGAGACAACAAAAAACAACAACTACACAAGAGGAAAACGCACAAATACACTTAAAAAAATTGTTAAATTATAAATATTTAGAGTTAATGTCTGAAAATATTGTTGTGTTTTGTAATTGGTTTATTTTGACCTTATGTTTTGTTTTGTGAATTTGATTTTTAGTCTGAATGATGAAGCAGATCTTTGGGAATAGAAGGGTTGGTTCTGAAATAGACCTGATATAGTCCTGGTTTAGACCTGATTTAGTCCTGGTTTAGACCTGGTTTAGTCCTGGTTTACACAGGAAATAGTCCTGATATAATTTTGGTTTAGACCTGGTTTAGTCCTAGTTTAGACCTGAAATAGACCTGGTTTAGTCCTGATTTAGACCTGAAATAGTTCTAGTTAAGTCCTGGTGTAGTCCTAGTTTAGTCCTGGTTTAGACCTGAAATAGTCCTAACGTAAGTCCTGGTTTAGACCGGATTTAGACCTGAAATAAACCTGGTTTAGACCTGGTTTAGTCTTAGTTTAAACCCGAAATAGACCTGGTTTAGTCCTGGTTTAGACTTGAAATAGTCCTAACGTAAGTCTTGGTTTAGACTGGATTTAGCCCTAGTTTAGTCCTAGTTTAGACCTGGTTTAGACCTGAAATATACCTGGTTTAGTCCTAGTTTAGACCCGAAATAGACCTGGTTTAGTCCTGGTTGAATCCTGGTTTAAACCTGAAATAGTCCTGAGATAAGTCCTGGTTTAGACCTGATTTAGACCTGGTTTAGACCTGGTTTAGACTCGATATGCTTCTATTTTAGCCCTAGTTTTGTCCTGGTGTAGACCTGGTTTAGTCCTGGTTTAGACCTAGTTTAGTCCTGGTTTCGACCTGGTTCAGACCTGAAAAAGACCTGATGTAGTCCTGGTTTAGTTCTGGTTTAATCCTGGTTCTGTCCTGGTTCAGTCCTGGTTTAGTCCTGGTTTAGTCCTGGTTTAGACCTGGTTTAAACCTGATATAGTTCTATTTTAGTCCTGGTTTCGACCTGGTTCAGACCTGAAAAAGACCTGATGTAGTCCTGGTTTAGTCCTGGTTTAGTCCTGGTTTCTTGTGTAAATCCGGGTCTGTCTCCGGTCCGGTCTGTGGACACTGACATATTCACACGCGAGAGTCCGTTACGTTTTCTTTTCTAACAATTAAAAAAAATTATATTATTTTAAAATGACATATTTATAAAGTTAAAAAAAACAAACAAACAAAAAAAAAAAAAGTAATAAAAGTTTAATTTTAAGTGTTGCGCGTTATTCCCGTGAGGCTAAAAACACACCTGCGCACTTCTGATTGGTCCACGTTGATTTTTACCGTAATCACCATAACACAAAGACTTTTACCTTTAAAACGTACCGCTTTTTCTTTTATAACATTTAAAACATTCCAGCAGAAAACACCTTGGTACATCTTTAATAAATATTCAAGCGTTTAATTTGTCCAAAAGCGTTTAATTTAATCTTTTTTGTTCGTTGTTTTGTGTTCGCGCGTTTGTTTGTTTTTTACCGTAACGCCGGAAGTGAGGTGGCCGAACGGGAGCAACCAAAGATAAACACGTCTCCGCTTGCAGGACCGGGGCATTAAGAAAAGAAAAGCGACAGTTTCAGCGAAAATCTGCAAAAATGAGGCGAGCGTGAAGGATTTACGAAGGTTTTGCGACGCGAAAACGAGGAAAAGCGCGTCGTTTTGTGCGCGTGCGGGTGAGTGCACGGAGCCGTTAACGCACGGCGGCTAACGGCGGCTAACGGCGGGCTGGACCAGGGACTTCCAGAATATTACTCTTTTATTTACAAAATGCACCTTCAAATACGATAAAGCGATGCAAATAAAGGGTCCAAACACGAGATTAGACACCGTAGTTCGGATATTAATTGTGATTCTGGGCAAATTTGAAGTTGATCTACGTTTATAGAGATAAATAATGTATAAAATAAAACGAAACAAAAAACACACGTAACTTCTGGAATGTTGAACTAAAAAGTGCTCGAAGTTCACGAGACAAAACACGACAACAGATTTATAAAAGTGTCTGACAGCTGTGGCGGAGGTTATGTTTGTTTTCTTGCTGGTTTAAAGTAAATTAAAGTCGTTTTTTTTTTTTTGGACTAAACTAGGGCTAAACTAGGACTAAACCGGGTCTAAACTAGGACTGAACCTGGTCTAAAACAGGACTGAACCAGGACTAAATCAGGTCTATTTCAGGTCTTTGTCATGTCTTAACCAGGACTATATCAGGTCTAAAACAGATCTAAACCGGGACTAAACTAGGACTAACCCAGGTCTATTTCAGGTCTAAATTAGGTCTAAACCAGGACTATATCAGGTCTATTTCTGGTCTAAACCAAGTCTATTTCTGGTCTAAATCAGGTCTATTTCAGGACTAAACCAGGTCTAAACCAGAACTATACCAGAAGTATATCAGGTTTATTTCAGGTCTAAACCAGGACTAAACTAGGACTAAATCAGGTCTAAACTAGGTCTAAACCAGGACTATATCAGGTCTATTTCAGGACTAAACCAGGTCTAAACCAGGTCTATTTCAGGTCTAAACCAGGTCTAAACCAGGACTATATCAGGTCTATTTCAGGTCTAAACCAGGACTAAACTAGGACTAAATCAGGTCTAAACTAGGTCTAAACCAGGACTATATCAGGTCTATTTCAGGTCTAAACCAGGTCTAAACCAGGACTATATCAGGTCTATTTCAGGACTAAACCAGGACTATATCAGGTCTATTTCAGGTCTAAACCAGGTCTAAACCAGGACTATATCAGGTCTATTTCAGGACTAAACCAGGACTATATCAGGTCTATTTCAGGACTAAATCAGGACTAAACCAGAGGAGCATAAATTGTTTTTGTTTAGCTCAAATCCAGAAGAGTGCACTTCTGACCCACACATTTAACGTGTATCTCTCAAAAAAATAAAAGAAAAGAAAAGAGAAAAAAACATGAAATTATGTGGAATTAAACCTGGATTATTCAATTTACTCTGTTATTTTTAAAAAAAATCAGAAATGCCTTAATAAAGATACAAGAATGCTCAGTTTGTTTATGTTCTGCTTGTTTATTTCGTTTTATGTAAGTTATATTTTAGTTTTTTCTCAATATGTCGCATTATATCTTGATTTTATTTCATTGTTGTTAAATATTTTTAAAACCAAATTATTGTATTGTGTAAACTTGCAGATTCTGACACTGGGGTTTTGTTCTGGAGCAGATTAGAACATTCTTTGCAACATTTCTGAGCGAAATATTTGTACAAAAATTCAGCCAGACAATAGTTTTAACTCCCGTGTCTTTATAAAACCTTCAAGCATTCGGTTTAGACCGGGTTTAGACCGGGTTTAGACCGGGTTTAGACCGGGTTTAGTCCTTGTTCTGGCTTGTTTGCTCCCTTATTTTCTGTTTTTATTAGTTTAAACCAGGTTTTATTTCCAGGTTTTGGTTAAATCTTTGTTCAGACCTGGTTTAAGTCGAGTTTTATAACATTTTACTTTTTAAAAACCAGAAAAGAAATCTTCAAAAATTATTGTACTGGTATTTTTATTTAATTTTTTTTAAGCTGTTTTAGTCCTGATTCAGTCCCTGATGTAGCCTTGGTACAGTCCTGGTTTAGGTCCTGGTTTAGGTCCTGGTTTAGGTCCTGGTTTAGCCTCAGTTTAGTGCTGTTTTAGTCCTGTTCAGTTCCTGGTTCAGTCCTGGTTTTAGTCTTGTAGTCTTGTTTAGGTCCTGGTTTAGTCTTGGTTCAGTCCTGGTTTTAGTCTTGTTTTAGTCTTGTTTTAGTCTTGTTTTAGTCTTGTTTTAGTCCTGGTTTAGGTCCTGGTTTAGTCCTGTTTTAGACTCGGTTTAGTCCTGTTCAGTCCCTGGTCCAGTCCTAGTTTAGTCCTGGTTCAGTCCTGGTTTTAGTCTTGTTTTAGACCTGATTTAGTCTTTTTAGTCTTGTTTTAGTCCTGGTTTAGGTTTGTTTAGTCCTTTTAGACTCGGTTTAGTCCTGTTCAGTCCCTGGTCCAGTCCTAGTTTAGTCCTGATTCAGTCCTGGTTTTAGTCTTGTTTAGGTCCTGGTTTAGTCTTGGTTCAGTCCTGGTTTTAGTCTTGTTTTAGTCCTGTTTTAGTCCTGTTTTAGTCTTGTTTTAGTCTTGTTTAGGTCCTGGTTTAGTCTTGGTTCAGTCCTGGTTTTAGTCTTGTTTTAGTCCTGTTTTAGTCCTGTTTTAGACTCGGTTTAGTCCTGTTCAGTCCCTGGTCCAGTCCTAGTTTAGTCCTGGTTCAGTCCTGGTTTTAGTCTTGTTTTAGACCTGATTTAGTCTTGATATTACCCCTGGTCTAGTCCTGGTTTAATCCCTGGTTTAGTCCTGGTTTATTCCTGGTTCAGTCCTGGTTTTAGTCTTGGTTTATTTCTGGTTCAGTCCTGCTTTAGTCCTGGTTTAATTCAAGTTTTACAACATTTAACTTTTTTAAAAAACAGAAAATAAATCTTCAGAAACGTTTGCTGTGACGTGTCTTTTTTTTTTTATGACACATTTTGAAAAAGCGTTTGCATGTTCTGCGTCATCACTCCTGCTGCTGCTTTCTGTTCCTCTCTCGCTTTAGGTCTTGAGGTTTTGGTGACGTTTGGTGCAGATTTGGCAGATTTCCGGTGGATTTCGGCGTGGTCCCGGTGTGGTTCTGGTCGGAGGCGGTTCTGGGCGGTTCTGGTCGGTTCTGGTCGGTTCTGGTCGGTCCCGGTCCCGGCGAGCGGAGTCCAGGATGGTGCGGGCGGCGCTGGTCACGGCGTCGAGTCTGGCGCTGACGGTGGCGGTGGTGGCTCACGCGTATCTCCTCAAACAACAGTTCTACCCCACGGTGGTTTACCTGACCAAGAGCAGCCCCAGCATGGCCGTAAGTCCTCAAATAGTCCTGGTTTAGTCCTGGTTTAGTCCTGGTTTAGTCCTGCTTTTAGTCCTGCTTTTAGTCCTGGTTTTGTCCTTGGTTAGTCCTGGTTTAGTTCTTGTTTAGTCCTGGTTAAGTCCTATTTTATTTCTGGTTTAGACCTGGTTTGGACCTGGTTTGGACCTGGTTTTAGACCTGGTTTAGTCCCTGGTTAGGTCCTGATTTAGTTCTTGTTTAGTCCTGGTTTTAGTCGTGGTTTGGACCTGGTTCAAATCTGGTCTAGTCCTGGTCTTAGTCCTGGTCTTAGTCCTGCTTTTAGTCCTGCTTTTAGACCTGGTTTAGTCCTTGGTTAGGTCCTGGTTTAGTTCTTGTTTAGTCCTGGTTTAGTTCTTGTTTAGTCCTGGTTAAGTCCTATTTTATTTCTGGTTTAGACCTGGTTTTAGACCTGTTTAAGACCTGGTTTAGTCCCTGGTTAGGTCCTGGTTTAGTTCTTGTTTAGTCCTGGTTTTAGTCGTGGTTTGGACCTGGTTCAAACCTGGTCTAGTCCTGCTTTTAGTCCTGCTTTTAGTCCTGCTTTTAGTCCTGGTTTTAGTCCTGCTTTTAGTCCTGGTTTTAGACCTGGTTTAGTCCTTGGTTAGGTCCTGGTTTAGGTCTTGTTTAGTCCTGGTTTAGTTCTTGTTTAGTCCTGGTTAAGTCCTATTTTATTTCTGGTTTTAGACCTGGTTTTAGACCTGGTTTAGTCCTTGGTTAGGTCCTGGTTTAGTTCTTGTTTAGTCCTGGTTTAGTTCTTGTTTAGTCCTGGTTTAGTTCTTGTTTAGTCCTGGTTTAGTTCTTGTTTAGTCCTGGTTAAGTCCTATTTTATTTCTGGTTTAGACCTGGTTTGGACCTGGTTTTAGACCTGGTTTAGTCCCTGGTTAGGTCCTGGTTTAGTTCTTGTTTAGTCCTGGTTTAGTCCTGGTTTTAGTCGTGGTTTGGACCTGGTTCAAATCTGGTCTAGTCCTGGTCTAGTCCTGCTTTTAGTCCTGCTTTTAGTCCTGCTTTTAGTCCTGGTTTTAGTCCTGGTTTTAGACCTGGTTTAGTCCTTGGTTAGGTCCTGGTTTAGTTCTTGTTTAGTCCTGGTTTAGTTCTTGTTTAGTCCTGGTTTAGTTCTTGTTTAGTCCTGGTTTAGTTCTTGTTTAGTCCTGGTTAAGTCCTATTTTATTTCTGGTTTTAGACCTGGTTTTAGACCTGGTTTAGTCCTTGGTTAGGTCCTGGTTTAGTTCTTGTTTAGTCCTGGTTTAGTTCTTGTTTAGTCCTGGTTTAGTTCTTTTAGTCCTGTTTAGTTCTTGTTTATCCTGGTTAAGTCCTGCTTTTAGTCCTGCTTTTAGACCTGGTTTTAGACCTGGTTTAGTCCCTGGTTAGGTCCTGGTTTAGTCCTGGTTTTAGTCGTGGTTTGGACCTGGTTCAAATCTGGTCTAGTCCTGGTCTAGTCCTGGTCTAGACCTGCTTTTAGACCTGCTTTTACACCTGCTTTTAGTCCTGGTTTAGACCTTGTTTAGACCTTGTTTGGTCCTGGTTTAGATCTGGTTTAGTCCTGCCCTTGTCCTGGTCTAGACCTGCTTTTAGACCTGGTGTAGACCTGGTTTAGTCTGGGTTAAGTCTGGCTTCAGTCCTGGTTCAGTCATAGTTTAGTCATGTTTTAGTCCTGGTTTAGTTTTTGTTTAGTCCTGTTTTTTTTTTTTGTAATATTTTTGTATATTTTAATATATTTTTGTATATTTTTTATATATTTTTATATATATTTGTAAGTATAAACCCAGACCAGGTGAGTGTGTGGTGACGTCATGTGACCCGTGTTCTGGGTTCTGATTGGTTCTCCTCGTGCAGGTGCTGTACATTCAGGCCTTCGTCCTGGTTTTCCTTTTGGGGAAGTTCATGAGGAAAGTTTTCTTCGGGCAACTCCGCGCCGCCGAGATGGAGGTAAAAAACACTCACGTAAATAAAAATAAAAATATAAACCTCAAAAAGAAAAAACACTCACGCGAATAAAAATAAAAATATAAACCTCAAAAAAGAAAAAACACTCACGTAAATCAAAATAAAAATATAAACCTCAAAAAAGAAAAAACACTCACGTAAATCAAAATAAAATATAAACCAAAATAAAAAACACTCACGTAAATCAAAATAAAAATATAAACCTCAAAAATAAAAAAACACTCACGTAAATAAAAATAAAAATATAAACATCAAAAAAGAAAAAAACACTCACGTAAATAAAAATATAAACCTCAAAAAATAAAAAAACACTCACGTAAATAAAAATAAAATATAAACCTCAAAAATAAAAAAAACACTCACGTAAATAAAATAAAAATAAACCTCAAAAAAAAAAACACTCACGTAAATAAAAATAAAAATATAAACCTCAAAAAAGAAAAAAACACTCACGTAAATAAAAATAAAAATATAAACCTCAAAAAAGAAAAAACACTCACGTAAATAAAAATAAAAATATAAACCTCAAAAAAGAGAAAAAACACTCACGTAAATAAAAATAAAAATATAAACCTCAAAAAATAAAAAACACTCACGTAAATCAAAATAAAAATATAAACCTCAAAAAATAAAAAAAACACTCACATAAATAAAAATAAAAATATAAACCTCAAAAAATAAAAAACACTCACGTAAATAAAAATAAAAATATAAACCTCAAAAAATAAAAAACACTCACGCGAATAAAAATAAAAATATAAACCACAAAAAAGAAAAAACGCCGCGAAAAATCCACAGGAAACGCAGCTGCAAGCGGCAATGATCGGATCCACTACGGTCACGGGGTCAGGGTTCAGTCCAGGTTTAGATCTGGTTTAGTCCCAGTTTGATACCAGTTCAGTCCTGGTTTAGTCCTTAATTCAGTCTTGGTTTAGACATGGTTCAGTCCGGATTTAGTCCCTAGCTTAGTCTTCGTTCGGTCCTCCTGGTTTAGTCTTGGTTCAGTCCTGGTTCAGTCCCTTGTTTAGACCTGGTTTAGATCTGGTTTAGTCCCACTTTAATACAAGTTCAGTTCTGTTTTAGACATTTTCCAGTCCTGCGTTTAGTCCTCCTGGTTCAGTCCTGGTTCAGTCCTGGTTCAGTCCTATTTTAGTCCCAGCCCAGTCCCTTCTCAGTCCAGTCTCAGTCCTGGTCCATCGTTACAGACACATGTTTGGTTTAGTCCTGGCGCATTCCCGGCCCAGTCCCGGCCCAGTCCCAGTTCAGTCCCGGCCCAGTCCCAGGCCCAGTCCCAGTTCAGTCCTGGTCCAACATCACAGAGACGTGTTTGGTTTAGTCCTGGTGTAGTCCTTGGTTTTTGTCCTGGTTTTTGTCCTGGTTTTTGTCCTGGTTTTTGTCCTGGTTTAGTCCTGGTTTAGTCTTTGCTCGGTCCTGGTCCTGGTCCTGGTCCTGGTCTAACCCCGTGTGTGTGTCTGTGTTTTTCTCGTCAGCACCTGATCGAGCGTTCGTGGTACGCCGTCACGGAGACGTGTTTGGCGTTCACGGTGTTCAGGGACGACTTCTCTCCGCGCTTCGTGGCTCTTTTCACTCTGCTCCTCTTCCTCAAGTGTTTCCACTGGCTCGCCGAAGACCGCGTCGACTTCGTGAGTCCCAATTATCTCATTTTCACTTTCTTGTTTCCATGGAGACGTCACCGCTCAGCCTGGAATGTTCCACAGTGTGACTTTAAACAGCTCTACTTTACATTTAACCAGTTATTATAGTAAACACAGGAGGTTTTATAAATCAAAAATCCCTCGACAAACAGACATTGTGACTGTGAGCGGGGTCGCCTCTCCACAGATCTGACCTGGAACTTGGTCTGGTTTGGTCTCCGTGACGACAGAAAGGTTTAAAGCCACACTGGGCACGTTTACATGATGTTTTTAAACTCTGAATGAATTGTTCTGAATGAAATAGTTGTGTAGTCCTGGTTTAGTCCTGCTTTTAGTCCCGGTTTAGACCCGGTTTAGACCTGGTTCAGTCCTGGTTTATTCCCTGACTCAGTCCTAATTTAGTCCTAATATGGTCCTGTTTCAGTCCCTGCTTTTAGTCCTGGTTTTAGTCTTCCTTTAGTCCTGGTTTTAGTCTTCCTTTAGTCCTGGTTTTAGTCTTCCTTTAGTCCTGGTTTTAGTCTTCCTTTAGTCCTGCTTTTAGTCTTCCTTTAGTCCTGTTTTAGTCTTCCTTTAGTCCTGGTTTTAGTCTTCCTTTAGTCCTGGTTTTAGTCTTCCTTTAGTCCTGGTTTTAGTCTTCCTTTAGTCCTGGTTTAGACATGGTTTTAGTCTTCCTTTAGTCCTGGTTTTAGTCTTTTTAGTCCTTTAGTCCTGGTTTTAGTCTTCCTTTAGTCCTGCTTTTAGTCTTCCTTTAGTCCTGGTTCAGTCCTGTTTTTAGTCTTCCTTTAGTCCTGCTTTTAGTCTTCCTTTAGTCCTTTTTAGTCTTCCTTTAGTAGTTTTTAGTCTTTCCTTTAGTCCTGGTTTAGTACAGTGGTTTTAGTCTTCCTTTAGTCCTGGTTTAGTCATGGTTTTAGTCTTCCTTTAGTCCTGGTTTAGACATGGTTTTAGTCTTCCTTTAGTCCTGGTTTAGACATGGTTTAGTCCTGCTTTTGGTCCTACTTTTAGTCGTGGTTCAGTCCTAATTTAGTCCTGGTTTAGTCCTGGTTTAGTCTTTTGGTTCAGTCCTGCTTTTAGTCCTGAGTTTGAGTTTACAGAAAACACACATGACGTTAGTGACTCTCAGACTGATCACAGGAAAATAAAAATGTTTTCTTTAAATCACTTTATTATTTTCTCTTAAGATAATTTTAGATCTTAAAATGTCAGACTGTTTTTTTTTGTTTGTTTTTTTAAATATATATATATGATATAACATTAAACAAAGTACAATAATAAACATGAAAACAAGACACAAAAACAGAAAACAACACACATTAACTCTTTTATATTTATATTTTGGCCTATTTATAATTTAATTTTACTTTATTTAATTTTTTTTAGTCTCTATACTTAACTAGTATTATTTTCACTTTTTTACTGCAATCTTAAAGAATAATTTTAAAGGTATTTTCTTTTTTTCCTTCTTTTCTTTCATTTTTTATTTAATTTTAATTTTTTTTTTTTCATGTCCGTTCCAACATAGATATACACGCAGAACCCAGAATTTTGACTTTTATTTGTCTAACTGTTCACCTTTCACTCACGTTTTAGGTTTTTAGTTCACAGAATGAACAAATTTTTCTTTTTTTTTTCTTTTCTTTTTTTTTTTTTTTTTGGTGGTGTTTTTCAGATGGAGCGGAGTCCCAACATCTCCTGGCTCTTCCACATGAGAGTTTTATGTGAGTTTGTTTTACACTTCTGTTATTTTCTGTTTCAAATCGTCCTCGAGAAATAAAAGTGAATCAGAAAATGAGTAAAAGAGCGTAAACTGAAACTGTGACAGACACTTTTCATGTTTACAGTAGTCTGATTTTCACTTTTTACTATTTAAAGTACAGTATATTTCAGAAAAAAAAACAGTTTTAATTCTCAATATAAATGACTTGTATGTAGACGTACTCTGTCTTTGTTTTGACCGGTATGTTTACTTTCTCTTTATTATTTATTTAATTCTTTGTTTGTTTTAACTCAGCTCTGATGACTCTTCTTATTTTTTTATTTCTTCGTTTATCACTACTCTGATGGCTCTTCTTATTTCTTTATTTCTTTGTTTACCTCGGCTATGATTTCTCTTCTTGTTTGTTTGTGTGTTTGTTTACCTCAACTCTGATGGCTCAAATTTTTTTAATTTCTTTGTTTATCTCGGCTTTGATGGCGCTTCTTATTTTTTTATTTGTTTATGTCAACTCTGACGTCTTATTTCTTTCTTTGTTTACCACGACTGATGACTTTTCTTAATTTTTTGTTTGTTTACTTCAGCTTTGGTGGCTCTTCTTATTTTTTATTTATTTGTTTACCTCAGCTCTGATGGCTTTTCTTATTTCTTTATTTCTTTGTTTACGTCAGCTTTGGTGGTTCTTCTAATTTCTTAGTTTATTTTGGCTCTGAGGGCTCTTCTTATTTTTTTGTTTATTTACCTCAGCTCTGATGTTTCTTCTTAATTCTTTCTTTGTTTACTTCTTTTGTTTACATTTCTGATGGCTCTTATTTGTTTGTTTATCTCGACTCTGATGCTCTTCTTATTTTTTTTTTATTTCTTTGTTTATCTCAACTCTGATGGCTCTTCTTATTTTTTTTTATTTCTTTGTTTACCACGGCTCTGATGGCTCTTCTTATTTCTTTCTTTGTTTACCTCAGCTTTGGTGGCTCTTCTTATTTCTTTGTTTATTTTGGCTCTGATGGCTCTTCTTATTTTTTATGTCTTTGTTTACTTCAGCTCTGATGGTTATTCTTATTTTTTTGTTTGTTTATCTCGACTCTGACTTTCTCTGACTTTTCTTATTTTGTTTGTTTGTTTACTTCAGCTCTGATGGCTCTTCTGGCCATCCTGGACTTCCTGTTTGTGAATCACGCCTGTCACAGCATCATCACCAGAGGAGCCTCGGTTCAGCTCGTCTTCGGATTCGAGGTTTGGCTGCTTCACTATAAAAAAAACTTTAAAAACTATAAATACAATAGAATTTTATTTTAATCACCTTTATTTAACGCTACAGTGTGTAACAGTTGTTTCTTCAAACTCATTTGAAACTTTATAAATCAGTGATTCCTGCTCTGGCACAAAGATGAAAAAGGTGCAGAAGAAAAAACATTTAGTGATTATAAAAATTGTTACTTCTAGGACTTCAGGTTTCAGATTTTAGCATCAAAATTTGTACTTTTTGACCACATTAATAATAATTAGTAGAAACACTGGTCTATTTTTCTGTGTCAAAAGAGAATTCAGTGATTTTAAAATGTTTCTGGTGTTTTATTTTTGTGGTGTTTTCCTCAGTACGCGATTCTCCTGACGATGGTCCTGACCACGTTCATCAAATACGTGCTGCACTCCGTCGACCTCCAGAGCGAAAACCCCTGGGACAATAAAGCCGTTTATATGTTATACACAGAACTGTTCACAGGTGAGAGCGGGACTAAACCAGGACTGGACCAGGACTAAACAAGACTAAACCAGGACTGGACCAGGTCTAAACCAGGACTAACCCCGGTGTGTTTCCAGGTTTCATAAAGGTCCTGTTGTACATCGCGTTCATGACGATCATGATCAAAGTTCACACGTTCCCGCTGTTCGCCATCAGACCCATGTACCTGTCCATGAGGTAACACCACACGACAACAACAATCATGTGACCGTAATGTGACCGAAATGTGACCGTAACATAATGGTAACATGACTGTAATGTGAGAGTAACGCGACAGTAACGGCGCCGTAACGTAATGGTAATGTGACTGTAACACGACCACAATGTGACCGTAACGCAATGGTAACATGGCCGTAACGTGACAGTAACGTGGCTGTAATGCAATGGTAATGTGACCGTGACATGACCATAACGTGACAGTAATGTGGCCGTAATGAAATGGTAATGTGACCATAATGTGACTGTAACGTGTAATGGTAATGTGATCGTAACGTGGCCGTAGTGGTAATGGTAACGTGGCCGTAGTGTAATGGTAACGTGGCCGTAGTGTAATGGTAACGTGGCCGTAGTGTAATGGTAACGTGACGGTAATGTGACGTGATAATGTGAAATGTGATAAATGTTGTGATCTTTCTGTGACTCTGCGAGTTTAACGAGACTTTTCTCTACGTTTAAATTTCAGGCAGTTTAAAAAAGCCGTAACAGACGCCATCATGTCCCGGAGAGCCATCCGCAACATGAACACACTGTGAGTACTACTGCTACTACTGCTACTACTACTGCTACTACTGTGTTTACTGTACTACTACTACTACTACTACTACTACTACTATTACTACTATTACTACTACTACTACTGCTACATGAACACACGGTGAGTACTACTACTACTGCTACTACTGCTACTACTGTGTTTACTACTACTAAAATTACTACTACTGCTACTACTGTGTCTTGCTACTACTGCTACTACTACTACTACTACTACTATATGAACACACTGTAAGTCATGATACTAAATACTACTGTAATACTACAATTTTGAAGGAGAATTGGGATAAATAATATGATAATTTTGAAAAAAAAAAAATATATATATATACTCAAATAACTTTACACGTCTTGTACACAAGAGTTTTTTTTTAATTTTTAAAAATTTTTTTTTGTTTTTTAGAATTGTACTTATTATAACAAATAATAATATGATGCAATTACTACAGCTTTTATTACTACTACTGATACTACTACTACTACCTTCCTCTCACCTGTCTCACCTGTCTCACCTGTCGTGTGTGCACCTGTCGTGTGTGCACCTGTCGTGTGTGCACCTGTCGTGTGTGCAGGTATCCAGATGCGACTCCTGAGGACCTGCAGTCGTCTGATAACGTTTGTATCATCTGCAGAGAAGAGATGGTGACAGGAGCCAAGAAACTGCCCTGTAATCACATATTCCACTCCAGGTACAAATACTACTACTACTACTACTACTACTACTACTGCAAATACTACTACTACTGCCCTGTAATCACATATTCCACTCCAGGTACAAATACTACTACAAATTACTACTACTACTACTGCAAATACTACTACTACTGCCCTGAATCACATATTCCACTCCAGGTACACTACAAATACTACTACTACTAACTACTAACTGCCTGTAATCACATACCACTCCAGGTACAAATACTACTACAAATACTACTACTACTACTGCAAATACTACTACTGACTGCCCTGTAATCACATATTCCACTCCAGGTACAAATACTACTACTACTACTACTACTACTGCAAATATACTACTACTGCCTGTAATCACATATTCCACTCCAGGTACAAATACTACTACAAATACTACTACTACTACTGCAAATACTACTACTACTGCCCTGTAATCACATATTCCACTCCAGGTACACTACTATACTACTACTACTCTACTGCAATACTACTACTACTGCCCTGTAATCACTATTCCACTCAGGTACATCCTACTCGCAAATACGCCGCTCACATGGTGTTTTTCTTCCGTCAGTTGGCCTGCGCTCCGTGGTTCCAGCGGCAGCAACGGTCCCACCTGTCGATGGACGTGCTTTCCGGAGCGTCAACCTCCGCCCACTGCTCTCGCCGCCGGACCCGCCGCCGCAACCTAGGCAACAGCCCTTCTAAGCACCTGCCAACAAGGCCGCCGCTTCCTGCCAAAAACAACAACGGTCAGACACTTCTTCTGCTCGTGGAACCTGCCCACGGCCCTCAAAAAGGAAAAAAAAATCTGTTCTTTTGTCCAGTTGAAAGAAATAGATTACTACTACTACTACTACACTCTTACTTTGCCCTGCACATCCACTCCAGGGCCCTGTTGACAAATACTGCTACTTTACTCCACACAATGGTTGCAAATACGGTAATCACATATTCCACCTCTTACTCCTACTACTACTGCCTACTACTACTGCGGTTTTACTCTACTCTCAAATGACTCCTGCCCTGTAAGTGGCCCTGTAATCCATGGGACTGCATCCTTGGCGCAAATACTACCCCCTCACAATGGTACAAATACCTTACTCGCAAATTCTGGGTACAAATACTACTACTACTACTACTACTTACTACTACTACTACTACTACTACTACTACTACAAAATACTACTACTACTGCCCTGTAACACATATCCACTCCAGGTACAAATACCTACAATACTACTACTACTACTACTACTGCAAATCTACTACTACTGCCGTAATCACATATTCCACTCCAGGTACAAATACACTACTACTACTACTACTACTGCTACTACTACTACTGCCCTGTAATCACATATTTCCCACTCCAGGTACAAATACTACTACAAATACTACTACTACTACTACTACTGCAAATACTACTACTGCCTGTAATCACATATTCCACTCCAGGTACCAATACTACTACAAATACTACTACTACTACTACTACTGCAGCAAATACTACTACTACTGCCCTGTAATCACATATCCACTCCAGGTACAATACTACTACAAATACTACTACTTACTACTATACTACTACTATGCCCTCACATATTCCACTCCAGGTACCAATACTACTACAATATACTACTACTACTACTACTACTGCAGCAAATACTACGGTACCAGGTACAACTACTACTACAAATACTACTACTACTTACTACTGCCCTACTAAATCACATATTCCACTCCAGGTACAAATACTACTTAATACTACTTACTACTACTACTGCAGCAAATACTACTTACTATGGTAATCACATATTCCACTCCAGGTACCAATACTACTACAAATACTACTACTACTACTACTACTGCAGCAAATACTACTACTACTGCCCTGTAATCACATATTCCACTCCAGGTACCAATACTACTACAAATACTACTACTACTACTACTACTGCAGCAAATACTACTACTACTGCCCTGTAATCACATATTCCACTCCAGGTACAAATACTACTACAAATACTACTACTACTACTACTGCAAATACTACTACTACTGCCCTGTAATCACATATTCCACTCCAGGTACAAATACTACTACAAATACTACTACTACTACTACTACTACTGCAGCAAATACTACTACTACTGCCCTGTAATCACATATTCCACTCCAGGTACCAATACTACTACAAATACTACTACTACTACTACTACTACTGCAGCAAAACTACTACTATGCCCTGTAATCACATATTCCACTCCAGGTACCAATACTACTACAAATACTACTACTACTGCAGCAAATACTACTACTACTGCCCTGTAATCACATATTCCACTCCAGGTACAATACTACTACAAATACTACTACTACTACTACTGCAAATACTACACTTACTGCCCTGTAAATCACATATTCCACTCAGGTACAAATACTACTACTACTACTACTACTGCAAATACTACTACTACTGCCCTGTAATCACATATTCCACTCCAGGTACAAAATACTACTACATACACTACTACTACTAACTACTACTAAATACTACTACTGCCCTGTAATCACATATTCCACTCCAGGTACAAATACTACTACTACTACTACTACTACTACTGCAAATACTACTACTACTGCCCTGTAATCACATATTCCACTCCAGGTACAAATACTACTACTACTACTACTACTACTACTACTGCTAAATACTACTACTACTGCCCTGTAATCACATATTCCACTCCAGGTACAAATACTACTACAAATACTACTACTACTACTACTACTGCAAATACTACTACTACTGCCCTGTAATCACATATTCCACTCCAGGTACAAATACTACTACAAATACTACTACTACTACTACTGCAAATACTACTACTACTGCCCTGTAATCACATATTCCACTCCAGGTACAAATACTACTACTACAACTACTACTACTAATCCTCGTCGTCTGGTGTTTTTCTTCCGTCAGTTGCCTGCGCTCGTGGTTCCAGCGGCAGCAGACGTGTCCCACCTGTCGGATGGACGTGCTCCGGGCGTCCAACCCTCCGCCCACTCCCGCCGCCGCGCCCGCCGCCGCACCCGCCAACGCCCCTGCACCTGCCAACGCCGCCGCTCCTGCCAACAACAACGGTCAGACACTTCTTCTGCTCGTGGAACCTGCCCACGGCCCTCAAAAAGGAAAAAAAAATCTGTTCTTTTGTCCAGTTGAAAGAAATAGATTTTTTTTTCTTTTTGCTCTCGTGTTTGAACTGTTTTTCCACCAAATGTTGACGGTTCAAATCCTCTTTCCCTCTCTTTCCTCCCTCTTGTTTCTCTGTCTCTGCTCCACAGTGGCTCCTGGGATGATGCCGGCGTTCCCTCCTGGAGTCTTTCCGTTCTGGGGTCCTTTTCCTCCTGTTCCTCCTCCCGCGGCGGCTGCAGCGCCCCCTGGAGCTGAGGCGGCTCCGGGCCCCTCCGAGGCCCCGCAGGGCGCAGGTACGAGTCCCCCCGCCACCGCACTTGTCACGAGACACGCTCACACTTTTATACATTTTAGTTTAAATGTGCTGTCAATCAATAAATGTCATGAATGTCGTAGTGAACTCAGGATGAATCTCAAATGAATCTCACATTTTTGTCCATTTTTGAATCGTCATTTTAGCCACAGAGAAAAGTGGATCGGCTTTGTACAAATGTTTTATTACAAACCAGAACAGTTGTGAGTGAGACTTTGTGTTGATGTTCCACTGTGATGAAGAGGAGCAGTGTGACGAAGAGTCTCTTCTGTCTTCAGTCAAACTCTCTGAAGTTCCTCTGTGGCTGAAATAATGAGACCTGAGGAAGTTCTCCTGACTGAGAGACGTCCAGAGATCTGCTGTGACACAATGTGTTTGTGTGACCTACACAAACCGGCGTCGTCACATGGCACTGTTTGTTTGTTTGCGTCTCGTGCTGCGGTGGAGCTGGTGCTTCAGGCGGAGAGGGAGAGTCCAGCAGCGTGAGGTGTGTGTAGAGTGGAGGCAGGGCTTCTGTCGCTGGCCACGCTCCATGTCGGGGCTGGGATGTTTTCGAGTGGACTTCGTTTCGTGTTTTCCTTGTGGGAGTCATCAGCGTTCTGATGCTTGGGCGCTCAGGCTCGGGCGCTCGGGTTCGGGCGCTCGGGTTCGTGCGCTCGGGCTCGGGCGCTCGTGCTCGGGCGCTCGGGTTCGGGCGCTCGGGTTCGGGCGCTCAGGCTCGGTTCGGGCGCTCTGGGTCGGGCGCTCTGGTTCGGGCGCTCTGGTTCGGGCGCTCTGGTTCGTGCGCTCGTGCTCGGGCGCTCGTGCTCGGTCGCTCGGGTCGGGCGCTCGGGTTTGGGCGCTCGGGTTCGGGTCGTTCGGGCGCTTGGGTTTGGGCGCTTGGGGGGCTTGGGTTTGGGCGCTTGGGTTTGGGCGCTTGTGCTCGTGCTCACGCTCGGGCACTCGGGTTCGGGTGCTCGGGCGCTCAGGTTTGGGCGCTCGGGTTCGGGCGCTTGTGCTCGGGTGCTCGCGCTCGGGTGCTGGGGCGCTCGTGCTCAGGCGCTCGTGTTCCGGCTCGGGCGCTCGGGCCTGGGTGCTCGGGCGCTACAAATGAACACATTAAAACTGTTTTGCGTTAACTCATTAATAACGCACCATTTTGGACAGCACTAGTTTTTATTAACCTTTTTACTTTGTTTTGGTGTAAAATGAATTCAATCTTTGCTTCTCACATTTGTTTTCTTTTTAAAGATTCAAATGTGGTTAGTTTCAGTACAATGTTCTTTTTTTTTTTTAAACCCTTGTGTTTGTTTGTGTGTTTGTGTTTGTGTTTGTTTGTGTGTGTTTGTGTGTGTGTTTGTGTGTTTGTGTGTTGTGTTTTGTGTTTGTGTGTGTTTGTGTTTGTGTTTGTGTTGTGTGTGTTTTGTCCTCAGGCTCCAGCTCGGCCCCGTCCTCGTCCTCGTCGTCAGACTCTGCTGCGGCTCCAGGTGTTCCTCCTGCTCCTCCTCTGGGCTCGTCTCTGCCCGGGTTCCCCTTCTCGTTCCCTCCTCCTCCGTTCCCGTCGGCGCCGTGGCTGCCCATGCCGCCGCCGCCGCCGTTTGGTAAGAAACCACTCAAATAGTCAACACCTTTTATTATTATTATATTTATTTATTATTATATCCTAGTCGTGTAATGTTTCCTCCTCAAAAACAAAAACAGAGCTGGACTTGTGTTTGTTTCATTCACATGCTTGAGTGACTCTTTACAAACGCTCGGCTCCACCTTGTGATGTCATGAAGTGGGAGTTTTCAAGTGAACAGCTCCTTTTGGCTTTAGTTCAGCAG
>NW_026571207.1:657478-707478 GCF_026225935.1 Boleophthalmus pectinirostris | reverse complement strand
TAAAAATTGTTCTGGTTTGGTCCTGGTTTAGTCCTGGTTTGGTCCTGGTTTGGTCCCAGCTTGAACCCAAACGAGTCCTGGTCTCTTTCTGATGTAGTCCACTTATAGACCTGGTCCTGGTTTAGTGCCAACACAGACTGTTTATTTTTTGTGGTTTATTTCTGATGTAGTCCACTTTTAGACCTGGTTAAGTCTGGCCTTAGTCCTGGTTTAGACCTGGTTTAGGCCTGGTTGGTTTAGTCCAGGTTTAGTCCTGGTTTAGACCTGGTTTAGTCCTGGTTTAGACCTGGTTTAGTTCTTTTTTAGTCCTGGATCTTTGGTTTCTATTTATTTGTGCTTAAACCTGGAGCCCGGTGAGGATCTGGATCTGGATCTGGATCTGGATCTGGAGGATTTGAGGCTTCGCTCGCACTTTTTTCTGGAGGGTGGGAGAGTTTGACTTTTTTGTTTTTGAAATAATAAAAGTAAAATAATTCTTTCGTAGTTTTTTTTTGTTGAGTTTGAGTTTCTGTGGACGATGTTCATGTGATTCATGTAAATAATGTAAAAAGAGTTTTAATAAAAACGTCTGTAAATACGACAAGAACGTCTCAAAAACACAAGTCTCCTGCTGCTATTACAGACCACAGATAGACCTGGTTTAGTCCTGGTTTAGTCCTGGTTTAGACCTGGGTTAGTCCTGGTTTAGTTCTGGTTTAGTCCTGGTTTAGACCTGGTTTAGTCCTGAGTTAGTACTTAGTTCAGACCAAGTTTAGTCCTGATTGAGTACTGGATTAATATCGAGTTTAGACCTGGTTTAGGACCTGGTTTACTCCTGGTTTAGACCTGATTTAATCCTGGTTTAGACCTGATTTAGACCTGGTTTGGCTTAGTCCTGGTTTAGACCTGGTTTAGTCCTGGTATAGACCTGGTTTAGTTCTGGTTGAGACCTGGTTTTATCCTGAGTTAGTACCTAGTTCAGACCAAGTTTAGTCCTGATTGAGTCCTGGATTAATATCGAGTTTAGACCTGGTTTAGTCCTGGTTTAGTCCCAGTACAGTCCTGATTCCGACCTGGTTTAGTACCTGATTTAGTCCTGGGATTGTATTTTATTCTTGTTTTATCTTATAAATTCCTGCACTGGTTTTAGCTTGATCCACTGTTTCTGATGCACCTTTTTACTCATTGTTTTTACCTGTAGCACTTTGAGATTATTTTATGTAAAGCGCAATATAAATAAAATGTATTATTATTATTATTATTATTATTATTGGGATTTGACCTGGTTCAAACTTGGTTTAGTACTTTGTTTAGACCTAGTTTAGTCTTGAAATGGGTACTAAACCTATTGCAGACCTGATTTAGGATCTGGTTTAGTCCCTGGTTCAGTCCCTGGTTTAGACCTGTTTTAGTCCTGGTTCAGTCCTGATTTAGACCTGGTTCAGTCTTGATTTAGACCTGGTTTAGTCCTGGTTCCTCATGATAAACAAAAAGAACAGAAACATTCATATTTTACTCATTCAATTTTATTAAAAATTTTAATAAATGAAGAGAAGTGGAAGAACAAATATTTAGAAAAATATCTTTGGTTTTGTAAAAATATTTTTAGGAATGTGAAACTTTAGACAAGTTTGGAGATAAAATGAAATAAATTAAAGTTTTATACAGGAAAAAAAAAAAAACAGTTTGTGATCAGAAATGAAAACCTCCAAATATTTAAACATTTACAGACTAAATGAAAAAATATAAGTCCTGGTTTAGTCCTGGTTTAGTTCTGGTTTCGTCCTGGTTTAGTTCTGGTTTAGTCTTAAAATGCGTCCCTTTAGTTTCTAAAGACTAAACAAACAGACAAAAAAATGAATAAATAAAAGACAAAAATAAAATATATAACATCATTTAAGAACTGAGTTGAAAATCATTTGTTTGGTTGATTTTTCTTTTTTTTTTTTTAATAAGTGGAACGTTTGTGATCAGAGCTGTAAACAAAAACCTTGTCTTGTTCCCAAAAACACAAAAAAACAACAAAACAACTCAACAAATCAGTACAAACTTTTAACAAAATAAGTTACACAAACAGTTCAATCCCGAGTTTTCCCCTCACACTTTTGCGTTTGTTTTTTTTTTTTTGTTTTTGTTTGTTTGAGTGACTCTTTATTCTTGATTATTCGTCGGTCTAAAGCTCCAAACGCTCTGATCCACCCTGTGACATCATGAAGTGGTTCGTTTTATAAATGAACAGCTCCTTTTATCTTTAAGTTCAAGTCCTGGTTTAGTCCTGGTTTGGTCCAGTTTTAGTCCTAGTTTAGACCTGGTTTAGTCCTGGTTTAGTCCAGTTTTAGACCTGGTTTTAGTTTTAGTTCAGTCCAGTAGTCCTTTAGACTGTTTAGTCCTGGTTTAGTTTTTAGTCCTGGTTTAGTCCAGTTTTAGTCCTGGTTTAGTCAGTTTTAGTCCTGGTTTAGTAGTCCAGTTTTAGACCTGTTTAGTCCAGTTTTAGTCCTGGTTTAGTCCAGTTTTAGTCCAGTTTTAGACTGGTTTTAGTCCTTGGTTTAGTCCAGTTTTAGTCCTGGTTTAGTCCAGTTTTAGTCCTGTTTTAGTTCCAGTTTTTAGACCTGGTTTAGTCCAGTTTTAGTAGTCTGTTTAGTCCAGTTTTTAGACCTGTTTAGTCCAGTTTTAGTTTACCTGGTTTAGTCCAGTTTTAGTCCTGGTTTAGTCCTGTTTTTAGTCCTGGTTTAGAGTCCTGTTTTAGTCCTGTTTTAGTCCTGGTTTAGGTTTTAGTCCTGGTTTAGTTTTTAGACCTGGTTTATCCAGTCCAGTCGTTTTCCAGTTTTTAGTTGGTTTTCCTGGTTTAGACCTGGTTCAGTCCTGTTTTAGTCCTAATTCAGTCCTGGTTTAGTCCAGTTTTAGACCAGGTTTAGTCCTGGTTTATTTCTGTTTTACCAGAACTAAAACTGAACTAAACCAGGACTAAACACAACGGAGCACTTCCTGTACCACCACATGACATCACAAAGTGGAACAGAGCGTTTGTTTGTTTGTTTGTTTGTTTGTTTTTTTTCCAGTTTAAATGTTCAGAGTTCGTGAGTTAAACGAGTGAATGAAACAAAACAAAACAAAAAAAACTCCAGGTCTGAGTTTGTGACGAGGAAACGACGTCAGATCAGAGAAAATCACAAAAACAGAAAAATAAAAATACAGAATTTCACAAAATACTCGACACAAACGCTTCAGTTCTCGTATTTTCGTTTCCCTTTCGATTTTTAAGGTGCTGGTTCAAAAACTGTGGCAGGTTTTTGGTGTAAAAGTGACGCGGCCGAGGATTCGGAAAAGAAAAAAAATGTTAGAAAGAGTCAAATTTTTGCAGCAACATAAAAATTTAAACATCGTGTTTTTGGTTCAGTGTTTGAAAGTCAAGAATCTGTGTCGTTGGTTCAGTCGTTTTTCAAAATAAAACCAAAAATAAGAAACTGGAAAAAAAAAAAAAAAAAAAGATGATTTTTCTTCATTATTTGTCTCCGAAATCAAAATGAAAAAAAAAAAAAAACAGATAATGATTTGATTTTCTCAGTTTTTTATTTTAGGTTTAAATGAAAAATGGAAAAAAAAAAATGGATAACGGACTGAACCAGGACTGAGACTGGGACCAGACCGGGACTTAGACTGGGACAAAAAAATAGTTTATCCCTGGTTTAGTCCTGGTTTAGTCCCGGTTTAGTCCCGGTTCAGTCCCGGTTTAATCCCGGTTCAGTCCTGGTTCAGTCCTGGTTTAGTCCTGGTTCAGTCCCGGTTTAGTCCTGGTTCTGTCCTGGTTCAGTCCTGGTTTAGTCCCGGTTCAGTCCTGGTTCAGTCCTGGTTCAGTCCTGGTTTAGTCCTGGTTTAGTCCTGGTTCAGTCCGTTATCCGTTTTTTTGTTGTTGTTTTTTTTTTTCATTTAAACACAAAATTGAAAACTGAAAAAAATCAAATCATTATCAGTTTTTTTTTTCATTTTGGTTTGGGAGACAAATAATGAAGAATATAGTTGTTGTTGTTGTTGTTTTTTTTTTTTTTTTTCGTTTTCTTATTTTTGGTTTTATTTTGAAAAACTAATGACTGACAGGTGGATCTCCTCCAGCAGGAGGGTCGTCGGGTCGATTCTCGTCTCTGTGCAAAACTGAAGTAAAAGAAAAAAACTAAAACAGTAAAAATTGTGCAGTGGTGAAACAGTTTCTCAGAGGTTCAGGGTTTTGTTCAGTCCCCGGGCAAAAAAAACCTCACAGCAACAAGTGGAGTGTTAAAATCAACTCTCACAGAGTCAAACTGAACATGTTCTCAGAGTTTCTATGAGTCCAGTCTGTTCTAGAGTTAATTTAACATTTTTGGAAATATTCATGAAGTAAAACTGGACCAAAGTTCCTGTTTAACCCTTAAAGTCTCCGTCACAAACAGGTCCCACGAGTCACGGATCATTTTAGTCAAGTCCTCACGAGTGACAAGACAAGACTCCAGCTCAACCTGTGTGTCGCTCGTTCATTCGTTTTTCAATATAAAACCAAAAATAAGAAAATGAAAAAACAACAGTTTTCTTCATTATTTGTCTCCAAAACCAAAATAAAAAAACAGATGAGATTCGTTTTTTCAGTTTTTGTGTTTAAATGAAAAATGGAAAAAAATGGATCACGACCATTTCCCGTTGACGTGACTTCAGTGACTGAGATGCCAGAATTTTGCACCTGGTACAGACTGAACCAGGACTGATCCAGGTCCGGGACCAGACCAGGACCAGACCGGGACCAGACCAGGATTGAGAGCAGGACCAGTGGTCTGAGCAGTTCCTCTGTGCTCTGGTTCCGTGTGGGGAAAGTGAGATGTTCTGTGGACTCCAGGTCTGGACGAGCGGCTCTGGTCCTCCACACTCAAGAACCACGACTGGTTCTGAGGTGGAGCAGCGTCTGGACAGAAGCGTGAGTCCAGGTTGGTTGGTTTTATTGTTTTGACCATTCGTCGTCCATTTGGTTCTTTCCCGGGTAAAGTTCTTCTCAGGTCGAGGCTCCTGACTTCACTCCCCGCTCCAGCTCCTCTGAGCCCGACAGAACCACAGCTGCTCCCGCTGGTTGGAATAGTCCGTTTGGACCTGCTGTCCGTTTGGACCTGCTGTCCGTTTGGACCTGCTGTCCGTTTGGTGCGCACCAACTACTGTTTGTGTGAAAGCACCCTGAGACCGACCGGGACCAGACCGGGACCAGACCGGAGATCACGGTCTCTGGTCTGGTCCATCAGTCACGGTCCATCAGAGCCCAAGGCAGGACCGGAACTCAAAGCTGAAGCTCAGACCCTGCGGAGGCTCAGAGTCAAAGCTCAGAGTCAAAGCTCAGAGTCAAAGCTCTGGTCCCGCTCTAGTCCCGCTCTGGTCCCGCTCTGGTCCCGCTCTGGTCCCGGTCCCGCTCTGGTCCGGACCTGGTCAGTCCCTCTGTACGCGGTGCAAAAGTCCAGCATCACAGTCACTGAAGTCACATAAACTGGACACGGCCATTTTTTTATTTTTTCATTTAAACACAAAATCAAAAACTGAAAAAACAAATCATTATCCGTTTTTTCATTTTGGTTTTGGAGACAAATAATGAAGAAAACTGTTGTTTTTTCGTTTTCTTATTTTTGGTTTTATATTGAAAAACTATTGACACACAGATTCAGTGGGTAAACGAACGCTGAGTCTCTACGGAGGAAATGTTCCTGCACATTTTTCCTGCGGGCGGCAGCTCGGAACAAACACCTACCTCACACTGACAAGAAGTACAGGTCAAGCACTCGTCACACAGGTGTGTCGTACACACACACACACACACACAGACACACACACACACATACACACACACAGACACACACACACACACACACACAGACACACACACACACACACACACACACACACACACACACACACACACACACACACACACACACACACATACACACACGAGTCGTAGCAGACGAACTGTACACACCGAGTTTTCACCGACGAGACGCCGCCCAAAGAGAAGTGTTTTATTTTTACACTTTATTTGAGTTAATTTAAGATGAAATTATTAACAAAACTGGTTCAAACTGGTCTCACGGGAGTTTGAAGTGGAGGGAGGGAGGAGCCAAATTAACACTAGAGGAAGTTGAATTAACATTAATGGAAGTTGAATTAACATTAATGGAAGTTGAATTAACACTAGAGGAAGTTGAATTAACAAATTACATAGAGGAAGTTGAATTAACTAGAGGAAGTTGAATTAACTCTAGAGGAAGTTGAATTAACTCTAGAGGAAGTGAATTAACTCTGAAATTAAAGTTGAATTAACTAGAGGAAGTTGAATTAACTCTAGAGGAAGTTGAATTAACAGAGGAAGTTGAATTAACACTAGAAGGAAGTTGAATTAACACTAGAGGAAGTTGAATTAACACTCTAGAGGAAGTTGAATTAACTCTAGAGGAAGTTGAATTAACTCTAGAGGAAGTTGAATTAACACTAGAGGAAGTTGAATTAACATTAATGGAAGTTGAATTAACACTAGAGGAAGTTGAATTAACACTAAAGGAAGTTGAATTAACACTAGAGGAAGTTGAATTAACACTAAAGGAAGTTGAATTAACACTAGAGGAAGTGTTAAATCAACACTTCACAACACAGTGGAACTTCAACCACATCAACTCTGGAAAATAACCCTAAACTCCAACCCCGTGTTTAACTTTCAAATAGTTAAAAATAACACTTTCTGAGTTAAAAACAACTCTGAGATATTTTAACACTCCAGTTTTTGCTGCGCTCGACGCCCCCACCGTTCACTCCAGAGACCGGAGTTTGCGGCGGGAGGGCATCTGGTGTAAAAAAAAAAAAAAAAAAAAAAAACTTGTCAGATTTCTCAAAATTGTGCAACATTTTAAGAGATTTGAGTAAAACTGTTCCGTTTGTTTCGGAAAATAGAAAAAAACTAAAAAACGCTGGTAAATACGGTAACTTGGTCAGTATCCTCTGGTCTAGCACCCCGCAGTAGCAGTAGCAGTAGTAGTAGCAGTAGCAGTAGTAGTAGTAGTAGTAGTAGTAGTATTTCCTGAGTACTTCATGTATTCTGTGGCGTGGAGTAGAGCGAGTGGTGCTGGTCGTTTTGGTCGGAGCGCTGCGCGGCGAAAAGAAGCGGCGTCGTCTCCGAGCCGAACCAACTGAAAAACACAAAAACACAGAAACAAGAAAGATTAAAGCCGCACCGTGGAACTTTCCCGTCTCCATGGACACGCGACAGCTTTTCCTGAAATGTCCCGCAGTGCGAGAGTAAACGGGCGGAGTGTCTCCGTGGAGACGAAGCCACCGGACTGAAAGAACAGATTCAGACCTGGTTTAGTCCTGGTTTAGTCCTGTTTTAGTCCTGGTTTAGTCCTGGTTTTAGTCCTGGTTTAGACCTGGTTTAGTCCTGTTTTAGTCCTGGTTTAGACCTGGTTTAATGGTTTAGTCCTGGTTTAGTCCTGGTTTAGTCCTGGTTTAGTCCTGGTTTAGACCTGGTTTAGTCCTGGTTTAAACCTGGTTTAGACCTGGTTTAGGCCTGGTTTAGTCCTGGTTTAGTCCTGGTTTAGACCTGGTTTAGACCTGGTTTAGTCCTGGTTTCGTCCTGGTTTAGTCCTGGTTTAGTCTGGGTTTAGTCCTGGTTTAGACCTGGTTTAGTCCTGGTTTTAGTCCTGGTTTAGACCTGGTTTAGTCCTGGTTTAGACCTGGTTTAGTCCTGGTTTAGTACCTGGCCTGTAGAGACTGTTGGGAGTTGGTTCTGGTCCAGGGCAGTGGTGCGTCTTCGTCTCCGGCCTGAGGATCATCGAAGAAATACGGCCGAGGAAGAGGAGACGTGTTTATCACCACGGCTCTCTGAGAGAGAGAGAAGAAGAAGAAGAAGAAGAAGAAGAAGAAGAAGAGAAGAAGAAGAAGAAGAAGAAGAAGAAGAAGAAGAAGAAGAAGAAGAAGAAGAAGAAGAAGAAGAAGAAGAAGAAGAAGAGAGAAGAGAGAAGAAGAAGAAGAGAGAAGAAGAAGAAGAAGAAGAAGAAGAAGAAGAAGAAGAAAGAAGAAGAAGAAGAAGAAGAGAGAAAGAAGAAGAAGAAGAAGAAGAAGAAGAGAGAAGAAGAAGAAGAGAGAGAAGAAGAGGAGAGAAGAAGAGGAGAGAAGACATGAGTTTTGTGTTTCGTGTTTGTTTTTCGTGTTTTGTTTTTGTGTTTCATGTTCCATTGTCCGTGTTCCTTGTTCCATGTTTTGTGTTTGTGTTTCGTGTTTGCATTTAGTGTTTGCGTCTTTTTTGTTTCGTGTTTGTGTCTCATGTTTCTGTTCGTGATTTGTTTCGTGTTTTTGTTTGTGTTTTGTTTTTATTTTTGTGTTTCGTGTTTTTTTTGTTTTGTTTTTATTTTTGTGTTTCGTGTTTTTGTTCATGTTTTGTTTTGTGTCTGTGTTTCATGTTTTTTTTGTGTGTTTCATGTTTGTGTTTCGTGTTTTTGTTCGTTTTTTGTATTTCGTGTTTTTGTTCATGTTTGTGTTTCATGTTTTTTTTGTGTGTTTCATGTTTGTGTTTCGTGTTTTTGTTCGTTTTTTGTGTTTCGTGTTTTTGTTCATGTTTGCGTTTCATGTTTTTTTTGTGTGTGTGTTTCATGTTTGTGTCTTGTGTTTCTGTTCGTGTTTTGTTTCGTGTTTTGTTTTTATTTTTGTGTTTCGTGTTTTTGTTCGTGTTTTGTTTTGTGTTTGTGTTTCATGTTTTTTTGTGTCTGTTTCGTGTTTGTGTTTTGTTCGTGTTTTGTTTTCATTTTTGTGTTTGTGTTTTGTGTTTTTGTTTGTTTTTTTTGTTTGTTTTTGTGTTTCGTGTTTGTGTATTGTTTTTGTGTTTTGTGTTTCATGTTTGCGTTTAGTGTCTTGTTTTGTTTTTGTGTTGTTTCATGTTTCGTGTTTATGTTTCGTGTTTTGTTTTTGTGTTGTTTTGTGTTTATGTTTCGTGTTCATGTTTCGTGTTTATGTTTCGTGTTTATGTTTCGTGTTTTATTTTTGTGTTGTTTTGTGTTTGTGTTTCATATTTGTGTTTCATGTTTCATATTGTGTGTTTTGTTTTTGTGTTGTTTCGTGTTTATGTTTCATGTTTCGTGTTTTTGTTCGTGTTTTGTTTTGTTTGTGTTTATGTTTTTCGTGTTTTTATGTTTTTGTGTTTTGTTTTTTTGTGTTGTTTCGTGTTTATGTTTCGTGTTTGTTTCATGTTTTGTGTTTTATTTTTGTGTTGTTTTGTGTTTGTGTTTCGTGTTTGTGTTTCATGTTTCATATTGTGTGTTTTGTTTTTGTGTTGTTTCATGTTTATGTTTCATGTTTGTTTTGTTGTTTGTGTTTTGTGTTGTTTCGTGTTTATGTTTCATGTTTATGTTTCATGTTTCATGTTTTTGTTGTTTTGTGTTGTTTCGTGTTTATGTTTCGTGTTTATGTTTCATGTTTCATGTTTTGTGTTTTGTTTTTGTGTTGTTTCGTGTTTATGTTTCATGTTTATGTTTCATGTGTTTCATGTTTATGTTTCATGTTTCATGTTTATGTTTCATGTTTCGTGTTTATGTTTCGTGTTTCGTGTTTAGTCTTTCATGTACACGTGCAGTACCGCTGACCTCCTGCGGGGGGCGGCGTATCCTGAAGATGAGCATGAGCAGACTCATGGGCAAAAGTTCCCAGATGAAGAGAATCGCCCCGAACGCCAAAAACTCCCGATCCCCCAGCTCCCTCTGCAGGTCAGCCTGAGAATAACACCACACAATCACACTACTGCAAATACTACTGCAAATACTACTACTACTACTACTACTACTACTACTACTACTACTAATCCTGTGTGACCTGGTCGGAGACGTTGTACCAGTCGAAGTTGAAGTCCTCCACTCGGCTGCTCCTCAGGCTCAGGGCGGTGAGGTTATAACACGCCCTGCTGGTGAAGAGGAGAATCACAGCTGCACCCAGAGCCGCCGTCCGACACACACTCGTGCCCTGAGGAGACACACACACACACACACACACACGACACACAACACACACACACACGACAAACACACACACACACACACACACACACACACACACACACACAACACACATGAGAAACACACAGGTGGAGGTACGGGCTGGTGCAGTGAGAGTAGGGAGGGATAGAGGTAGTAGAGAGTAGGGTAGGAGGTAGGGGGTAGGAGGTAGGAGATAGGGGGTAGAGAGTAGGAGGTAGGGAGTAGGGGGTAGGGGGAAGGAAGAAGGGGGTAGGGGTAGGGAGTAGGAAGTAGAAGGTAGGTAGGAAGTAGGGAGTAGGAGATAGGGAGTAGGGTGTAGGGAGTAGGGGGTAGGGGATAGGGTGTAGGAGATAGGGGGTAGGGAGTAGGAAGTAGTGGGTAGGGAGTAAGAGGTAGGGAGTAGGGTGTAGGGAGTAGGGTGTAGGGTGTAGGGTGTAGGGAGTAGGGGGTAGGAGGTAGGGGATAGGGTGTAGGAGATAGGGAGTAGAGAGCAGGGAGTAGGGTGTAGGGGGTATTGGGTAGGGAGTAGGGTGTAGGAGATAGGGTCTAGGGAGTAGGAGGTAGGGAGTAAGAGGTAGAGAGTAGGGGTAGAGAGGTAGGTAGGGAGTAGGGGGTAGGGAGTAAGGGAGTAGAGCAAGTAGGAGAGTAGGGGAGGAGTAGGAGGCAGGGAGTATGAAGTAGGAGATAGAAGGTAGAATGTAGGGAGTAGTAGGAGGTAGGGTTTGGTGCAGTGCAAGTAGGAGGTAGGGGGTACAAAGTAGGAGGTAGGGAGTAGGAGGTAGGTAGTAAGGGGTAGGGTGTAGGAGATAGGGAGTAAGGGGTAGGAAGTAGGGGTAGGAAGTAGGGGGTAGGGAGTAAGGGGTAGGAGGTAGGGAGTAGGAGGTAGGAGGCAGGGAGTAGGAGGTAGACGGTAGGGAGTAGGAGGTAGGAAGTACAGGGTAGGGTGTAGGCGGTAGGAGTTAGGAGTTAGGAGGTAGGAGTCGTACCTTGCTGAGGAGGTAGGGTCTGGTGCAGTGCGAGTAGGAGGTAGGAGTTAGGAGTTAGGAGGTAGGAGTCATACCTTGCTGAGGAGGTAGGGCCTGGTGCAGTGCGAGTAGGAGGTAGGAGGTAGGAGTTAGGATGTAGGACACATACCTTGCTGAGGAGGTAGGGCCTGGTGCAGTGCGAGTAGGAGGTAGGAGTTAGGATGTAGGACACATACCTTGCTGAGGAGGTAGGGCCTGGTGCAGTGCGAGTAGGAGGTAGGAGTTAGGAGTTAGGAGGTAGGAACATTAGCTGAGGAGGTAGGGCTGGTGCAGTGCGAGTAGGAGTAGGAGGTAGGAGTTAGGAGGTAGACACATACCTTGCTGAGGAGGTAGGGCCTGGTGCAGTGCGAGTAGGAGGTAGGAGTTAGGATGTAGGACACATACCTTGCTGAGGAGGTAGGGCCTGGTGCAGTGCGAGTAGGAGGTAGGAGTTAGGAGTTAGGATGTAGGACACATACCTTGCTGAGGAGGTAGGGCCTGGTGCAGTGCGAGTAGGAGGTAGGAGTTAGGAGTTAGGAGGTAGGACACATACCTTGCTGAGGAGGTAGGGCCTGGTGCAGTGCGAGTAGGAGGTAGGAGTTAGGAGTTAGGAGGTAGGACACATACCTTGCTGAGGAGGTAGGGCCTGGTGCAGTGCGAGTAGGAGGTAGGAGTTAGGAGTTAGGAGTAGGACACATACCTTGCTGAGGAGGTAGGGCCTGGTGCAGTGCGAGTAGGAGGTAGGAGGTAGGAGTTAGGAGGTAGGACACATACCTTGCTGAGGAGGTAGGGCCTGGTGCAGTGCGGAGGTAAGGAGTTAGGATGTAGGACACATACCTTGCTGAGGAGGTAGGGCCTGGTGCAGTGCGAGTAGGAGGTAGGAGTTAGGAGTAGGACACATACCTTGCTGAGGTAGAGTGCGAGTAGGAGTAGGAGTAGGAGAGGAGTAGACACATACCTTGCTGAGGAGGTAGGGCCTGGTGCAGTGCGAGTAGGAGGTAGGAGTTAGGATGTAGGACACATACCTTGCTGAGGAGGTAGGGCCTGGTGCAGTGCGAGTGCCGCGTCAGCAGCATCAGGACGGACGACAGGATGACGGCGTTGACGATGAACAGGCCGTCGTTGATCAGGACCCGGACCAGGACCAGAGTCCAGGTCTGAGGACTGGACCCGTCTCGGTCCTCGAGCGTCGCACACACCACGTTCACGCAGAAGAAGACGAGGCAGAGGAGCCAGAAGAACCAGCGCATCAGACACCTGCAGACACCACCAGAAGAAGAAGAAGAAGAAGAAGAAGAAGAAGAAGAAGAAGAAGAAGAAGAAGAAGAAGAGTTCATCTGATTTATTGATTTTATTTTTACAGATAAACACACGACGAGGCAAAAAATCTGTGTCGTTCGTTCGTTTTTTTTCAAAATAAAACCAAAAATAAGAAATGATTTTCTGATTTTGTGTTTAAATGAAAAATGGAAAAAACAGATAACGACAGTTTCTCGTTTACGTGACTCTCGTGACTGCGATGCCGAACTTTTGCACCGTGTACGGACTGAACCAGGACCAGGACCAGGACAGAGCGGGACCAGAGCGGGACCAGACCGGGACCAGAGCGGGACCAGAGCGGGACCAGACCGGGACCAGACCGGGACCAGAGTACTAGACCGGACTCCGAGCTTTGACTCCGAGCCTGCGCGGGGTTCGAGCCTCAGCTTCGAGCTCCGGCCCTGCTGTGGGCTCTGAGCCTCTGGTCTGGGTCTAGTCTTGGACTCAGTCTTGGTCTCGGTCTCAGTCTCGGTCTTGGTCTCGGTCTCAGTCTCAGTCTCGGTCTGGTCCCGGTCTGGTTCCAGTCTGGTCTCTGGTCTCGGTCTCAGTCTGGTTCCAGTCTGGTCCCGTCCTTGGTCTGGTCTCGGTCTCAGTCCTGGTCTGGTCCCTGCCTGGTCCTGGTCCTGGTCTCAGTCCCGGTCTGGTCTCCAGTCTGGTCCCAGTCTGGTCTCGGTCTGGTCTCGGACTCAGTCCTGGTCTGGTCCCTGCCTGGTCCTGGTCTGGTCTCGGTCTCAGTCCCGGTCTGGTTCCAGTCTGGTCCCGGTGTGGTCCTGGTCTGGTCTCGGTCTCAGTCCCACTCTGGTCCTGGTCTCAGTCTCAGTCTCGGTCTCTTGTCTGGTCTCAGTCCCGTCTGGTCTCAGTCTGGGTCTTGGTCTCAGTCCTCGGTCTCGGTCTGTCCGGTCTCAGTCCCGGTCTTGTTCCGGTCTCAGTCTCGGTCTCAGTCTCTGGTCTCAGTCTCTGGTCTTGTCTCTGGTCTTGTTCAGTCCCGGTCTCAGTCGTTCTGGTCTCAGTCCCGGTCTTGTTCTGGTCTCAGTCCCGGTCTTGTTCTGGTCTCAGTCCTGGTTTAGTCCTGGTTCAGTTCGTTATCCGTTTTTCCATTTTTCATTAAAACACAAAATCAGAAACTGAAAAAACAAATCTTTATCTGTTTTTTCATTTTGGTTTTGGAGACAAATTATGAAGAAAATACTTTTTTTTTTCATTTTCTTATTTTTGGTTTTATTTTGAAAAACAAACAAATGAACGACACAGATTTAAAAAGTTTCTTTAAGAGGTAAAAACAGAAGCGGCGACTCACAGAGCTCTGGTCACTTCAAAGTGACAAATCTCCCGAACTTTGAGAAGAACCTGAGACAGAAAAACAAAAAAGGGTTAAAACATCTGAGGCGTCCTTCAGCGTCTCTGGGACCAGGTCCAGATCTTGGTCTAGTCTTGGTCTAGTCTCGGTCTATTCTGGTCTAGTTTTGGTCTAGTCTTGGTCTAGTCTTGGTCAGGACCTGAGCTGGAAACTCCGAGCTGAAGGAGGCTGTTCTGTACGTCTGTGTGCACAGCTTTTGACCTGGACTAGACCTGGTTTAGACCTGGTTTAGACCTGGTTTAGACCTGGTTTAGTCCTGGTTTAGACCTGGTTTAGACCTGGTTTAGACCTGGTTTAGTCCTGGTTTAGACCTGGTTTAGACCTGGTTTAGACCTGATATAGTCCTAATTTTAGCCCAAGTTTAGTCCTAATTTAATTCTGGTTTAGACCTGAAATAGACTTGTTTTAGTCCTGGTTTAGCCCAAGTTTAAAGCTGGTTTAGACCTGGTTTAGAACTGATACAGTCCTAATTTTAGTCCTAGTTTAGATCTTGTTTAGTCCTGGTTTAGACCTGATATAGACCTGATATAGTCCTAATTTTAGCCCAAGTTTAGCCTAAGTTTAGTCATGGTTTCGATTTGGTTTAGACCTAGTTTAAACCTGGTTTAGACCTGGTTTGGAACTGATTTAGTCCTAATTTTAGCCCTAGTTTAGATCAGGTTTAGACCTGAAATAGCCTGATATAGTCCTGGTTTAGTCCTGGTTTAGAGCTGGTTTAGTCCTGGTTTAGTTCTGGTTTAATCCTGGTTTAGTTCTGGTTTAATCCTGGTTTAGTTCTGGTTTAATCCTGGTTTAGTTCTCTGGTTTAGTTCTGGTTTAGTCCTGGTTTAGTTCTGGTTTAGTTCCTGGTTTAGTCCTGGTTTAGTTCTGGTTTAGTTCTGGTTTAGTTCTGGTTTAGTCCTGGTTTCTGTCACATGAGCAGGTGACTCGTGTCATGTGTTTTATCATAAATCTTTGTTTCATTTTTGTTTTGAGTTTCTTTTGGCGCTGGTCCAGACTCTGTTTAGTCCAGACTCTGTTCGGTCCAGACTCTGTTCGGTCCAGACTCTGTTCGGTCCAGACTCTGTTTGGTCCAGACTCTGTTTAGTCCAGACTCTGTTGGGTCCAGACTCTGTTCGTCCAGACTCTGTTTAGTCCAGACTCTGTTTAGTCCAGACTCTGTTCGGTCCAGACTCTGTTCGGTCCAGACTCTGTTCGGTCCAGACTCTGTTCAGACTCTGTTCGGTCCAGACTCTGTTTAGTCCAGACTCTGTTCGGTCCAGACTCTGTTCAGTCCAGACTCTGTTTAGTCCAGACTCTGTTTAGTCCAGACTCTGTTTAGTCCAGACTCTGTTCGGTCCAGACTCTGCTCGGTCCAGACTCTGGATCTAGACTCAGACACAGACCGCAGTGCATTTTGGGAAAGTAGGATTCTTTTCTATTTTCAGAACAGAAACTTTTTGAGTTTTTAAATGTGAGTCCAGACCAGACGCCCCTCTGGACCCGGGACAGTCCCTCTGGACCCGGGACAGTCCCTCTGGACCCGGGACAGTCCCTCTGGACCCGGGACAGTCCCAGGTCCGAGTCCGAGTCCGAGTCTGAGTCTCTGTCCCCACAGATTTATACAAAAAACACTGATTTGTCCCAATTTATACAAGAAACGTCCCAGTGTCTCTATTCTGGACCAAACTGATCTAAACCAGGACTAAACCAGGACTGAACCAGGACTGAACCAGGACTGAACCAGGACTAAACCAGGACTAAAACAGGACTAAACCAGGACTAAACCAGGACTGAACCAGGACTAAACAAACCAGGACTAAACCAGGACTAAACCAGGACTGAACCAGGACTAAACCAGGACTAAACCAGGACTGAACCAGGACTAAACCAGGACCAGACCAGGGATTAAACCAGAACTAAACCAGAAACCAGGTCTAAACCAGGACTAAACTAAACCAGGACTAAACCAGGACTAAACCAGGACTAAACCAGGACTAAACCAGGACTAAACCAGGACTAAACCAGGACTAACCAGTAAACCAGGACTGAACCAGACTAAACCTGAACAGGACTGAACCAGGACTAAACCAGGACCAGACCAGGATTAAACCAGAACTAAACCAGGTCTTGAGTGGTACCTGGGTGAAGTAGAGGCTGATGAGGCTGAAAGTGAAGAACTGGAGACAGACGGGGAAACAGTAGAGGAGCCAGTACAGCGCCACCTGCAGGAAACACACACACACACACACACTTTAGCTTTCACCTGTCTCTTTCACCTGTCGTTCTCACCTGTCGTTCGCCCGTCTTACCGGCAGGTGGTTGGCCTGGACGGCGTTCCTGAAGTAGAAGCAGAAGAGCGTGGTGCGGAGCGCGGCCCACAGGAGGCACAGGAACAGGAAGCCGCTCTGGAAGCTCCAGCGTTTGTGTCGCCGCAGCAGGAGGAGCCAGAGCTGCGCGTACGCCCACAGGAAGAGGGCGCCGTAGAGCAGCGCGTACAGCAGCGTGAAGGAGAACTGCACCGACGGCGGCACGGCGGGCGACAGGGGCAGCGGGGACGGCGCCAACGAGGGGCCGGGGGGCGCTGTGGAGGAGGAGTACGGAAGACGAGAGGGGTCACAACAAACGCAAACGCCGCGACAAAACGCAAACGCCGCAACAAATACAAATGCGACGACACAACAAAAAGCCACAACACAACAAAAAAAGCCACGATACACCAAATAAAGCCACAACAAACAAAAAAAAAAAAAAAAGCCACAACAAAAAAAAGCCATATACACCAAATAAAGCCACAACAAACCAAAAAATAAGCCACGATACACCAAAAAAAGCCACAACAAACCAAAAAAAGCCACGATACACCAAAAAAAGCCACAACAATTTTTTTAAAGCCACAATACACCAAAAAAGCCACAAAAACAAAAAAAGCCACGATACACCAAAAAAAGCCACAACAATTTTTTTAAAAGCCACAATACACCAAAAAAGCCACAAAAAAAAAGCCACAATACACCAAAAAAAGCCACAATACACCAAAAAAGCCACAACAAACCAAATAAAAGCCACAATACACCAAAAAAGCCACAATACACCAAATAAAGCCACAACAAACCAAAAAAAAGCCACGATACACCAAAAAAAAGCCACAACAAACAAAAAAAAGCCATGATACACCAAAAAAGCCACAATTTTTATAAAAGCCACAATACACCAAAAAAGCCACAACAAACAAAAAAAAAGCCACAATATACCAAAAAAATCCACAACAAACCCAAAAAAAAGCCACAATACACCAAAAAAAGCCACAACAAACCAAATAAAAGCCACAATACACCAAATAAAAGCCAGAACAAACCAAAAAAAAAGCCACAATACACCAAAAAAAGCCACAACAAACCAAAAAAAAGCCACGATACACAAAAAAAAGCCACAAAGGAAATGAACGGAAATTTTAATGTAAACGCCGCAATACAAACGCCACAACACAAACGCCACAACACAAATTCAAAAGCCACAACACATTCAAAAGTCACAACACATTAAAAAGCCACAACACACCAAAAAGCCGCAACACATTAAAAAGCCACAACACAACAAAAAGCCGCAACACACCAAAAAGCCACAACACATTAAAAAGCCGCAACACATTAAAAAGCCGCAACACATTAAAAAGCCACAACACATTAAAAAAGCTACAACACATTAAAAAGCCACAACACATCAAAAAGCCACAACACATTAAAAAGCCACAACACATCAAAAAGCCACAACACATCAAAAAGCCACAACTCATTAAAAAGCCACAACACAAACGCAAATGCCAGAACACATCAAAAAGCTGCAACACATTAAAAAGCCACAACGGAAGGGACTCTATTTTCCGACGGACCGATCAAGCGGCAAGTGAAGAAGAAGAACTACAACGTGAAAAGTAAAGGAACGGGGAAGTTGGAAACGTAAGTAAAAGTAATTTATTGTTTTATCATTATTTGTTTCACGTTGTAGTTCTTCTTCTTCACTTGCCGCTTGATCGGTCCATCGGAAAATAGAGTCACTTCTGCTTTGGCTTTTTGATGTGTTGTGGCTTTTTAATGTGTTGTGGCTTTTTAATGTGTTGCGGCTATTTGCGTTTGTGTTGTGGCTTTTTTAATGTTGTTCTTTTTGATGTGTTGTGGCTTTTTAATGTGTTGCGTCTTTTTCATGTGTTGTGGCTTTTTAATGTGTTGTGGCATTTGCATTAAAATAGAGTCCCGCGGTCATTTCCGTTGTGGCTTTTTTTGGTTTGTTGTGGCTTTTTGTCGCGCCGTCGCATTTGTATTTGTTGCGGCGTTTGCGTTTGTTGTGACCCCTCTCGGCTTCCGTAGCGGAGGGGCATCAGAACAATCTAGAACCTCTATTCATACTCTTCTGTGAAAAATGTGTAGAAAATGACGTCATTTGAGTTTCTCCTTCATCATGTGAATAAATATGTGACAAATACTGAACTCAAAATGTCCCTTTGATCATATTTGTCACTTCCTGTTCTCTGTCTTTGAGTCATGAGCCTAAAATAAGTTTTCGTGCGTGTGTGTTTTGTTTGTGGAACTAAACCAGGACTGAACCAGGACTAAACCAGGGACTGAACCAGATTTAGTTCATAAATATATGTATGAATTTATTTTAAAATCCTTTTGTCTCCTTCTTTTTGTCGTGTTCTTGGCTCAGAGTCTGAACGCAGTAAATAAATAAACCTTTGTGTTCAATTATACTTCAGTGATCTTTAAAGTGAAAGTATCTGGTGTATTTATTCGTACTGTACATCAGGGGTCCTCAAACTATGGCCCGCGGACCGACTCCGGCCCACAGCCCCTCGTGCCCGATGCCACAAAAAAAAGTTTGGTGATGATCCGAGGTCATTTGAGGTCACAGGGGTCAATTGAAAGGTCACGCCGTTATAAAGGATTTGGCAACTTCTGCGAATTTCTGAATCATCTGTGTCCAAAAATATTCATCCATTAATCATCACAGGAGTCGGGACACAGATCACTGATGAACTGTTCCCACGACGCCTTGACCAGGTCACTGTCTCTGACTGTGTTTGTTTTAAATGACTTTTTGTCAAATTATAACACGTCGACATCTTGTATTTTGTTGATTTTTTTTCAGTTAAAAATAATATTTATATGAAGTATTTATATTTGAATAATTATGACATATTTACATTTGCCAACAAATCTGCAGCTGAATTTTCATCATTTGACAAGATCAAGATCAGAGACAGTCGACGCACACACAGAGTACTGTAGTACTGTACTGAGCTCTGTAGTACTGAGCTCTGTAGTACTGAGCTCTGTAGTACTGAGCTCTGTAGTACTGAGCTCTGTAGTACTGAGCTCTGTAGTACTGAGCTCTGTAGTACTGAGCTCTGTAGTACTGAGCTTCTGTAGTACTGAGTTGTGTAGTACTGAGTTGTGTAGTACTGAAGTTGTGTAGTACTAAGTTGTGTAGTACTGAGTTGTGTAGTACTGAGTTGTGTAGTACTAAGTTGTGTAGTACTGAGTTGTGTAGTACTAAGTTGTGTAGTACTGAGTTCTGTAGTACTGAGTTGTGTAGTACTGAGTTGTTGTAGTCTGAGTACTGTGTAGTACTGAGTACTGTTGTGTAGTTACTGAGTTGTGTAGTACTGAGTTGTTGTAGTACTGAGTTGTGTAGTACTGAGTTGTGTAGTACTGAGTTCTGTAGTACTGAGTTGTGTATAGTTCTGTAGTACTGTAGTACTGAGTACTAAGTTACTACTGTTGTGTAGTACTAAGTTCTGTAGTACTGAGTTGTGTAGTACTGAGTTGTGTAGTACTGAGTTGTGTAGTACTGAGTTGTGTAGTACTGAGTTGTGTAGTACTAAGTTGTGTAGTACTGAGTTGTGTAGTACTGAGTTGTGTAGTACTGAGTTGTGTAGTACTGAGTAGTACTGAGTTGTAGTACTGAAGTTGTGTAGTACTGAGTTGTGTAGTACTGAGTTGTGTAGTACTGAGTTGTGTACTGAGTTGTGTAGTACTGAGTTGTGTAGTAGTTGAGTGTAGTACTAAGTACTGTTGTAGTACTGAGTTGTGTAGTACTGAGTTCTGTAGTACTGAGTTCTGTAGTACTGAGTTCTGTAGTACTGAGTTGTGTAGTACTGAGTTCTGTAGTACTAAGTTGTGTAGTACTGAGTTGTGTAGTACTGAGCTGTGTAGTACTGAGTTGTGTAGTACTAAGTTGTGTAGTACTGAGTTGTTGTAGTACTGAGTTGTGTAGTACTGAGTTGTGTAGTACTGAGTAGTACTGAAGTTGTGTTAGTACTGAGTTGTGTAGTACTAGTTGTGTAGTACTGAGTTAGTTGTGTAGTACTGAGTTGTGTAGTACTGAGTTGTGTAGTACTGAGTTGTGTAGTACTGAGTTGTGTAGTACTGAGTTGTGTAGTACTGAGTTGTGTAGTACTGAGTTGTGTAGTACTGAGTTGTGTAGTACTAAGTTGTGTAGTACTGTTGTAGTACTGAGTTGTGTAGTACTAAGTTGTGTAGTACTGAGTTGTGTAGTACTGAGTTGTGTAGTACTGAGTTGTGTAGTACTGAGTTGTGTAGTACTGAGTTGTGTAGTACTGAGTTGTGTAGTACTGAGTTGTGTAGTACTGAGTTGTGTAGTACTGAGTTGTGTAGTACTGAGTTGTGTAGTACTGAGTTGTGTAGTACTGAGTTGTGTAGTACTAAGTTGTGTAGTACTGAGTTGTGTAGTACTGAGTTGTGTAGTACTGAGTTGTGTAGTACTGAGTTGTGTAGTACTGAGTTGTGTAGTACTGAGGTTTTTTTAAATCTCTAATATTTCCTCCAAATTATGGCATTTAACTTTATAATCTCCATGGCAACAAACAGGAGACGCCACCCGGGCAATTTACAGGTCAGATCCGTGGAGAGGCGACTCCACTCACAGTAAGAATTGATGTTTTTAAAGATATTTTTGATCAATAAAATCACACGTCATCGAATAAATGCGTCTTTGTGCAAGTTTAATACAATATTGTGGAACACCGGGGGCCTGAATGTTCCGCAGTGCACCTTTAACTGCCACCAAGTGTTCATTTCCTGTGTGTTTTTCAGAGCTTTGAACTTTGAACTTTGTTTGTGACGTCGTTTTGTGTTTGTCTCGATTCGGGAAGTGTCCCCCGAGACATAAAACTGTCTCACTGCAGCACCTGACAGCACCTGACGTCACCTGACATCACCTGACATCACCTGACATCACCTGACATCACCTGACATCACCTGACATCACCTGACGTCACCTGACATCACCTGACATCACCTGACACACCTGACATCACCTGACATCACCTGACATCACCTGACGTCACCTGACAGCACCTGACATCACCTGACAGCACCTGACGTCACCTGACATCACCTGACATCACCTGACATCACCTGACAGCACCTGACACCTGACAGCACCTGACGTCACTGACACTGACATGACGTCACCTGACATGACATCACCTGACATCACCTGACATCACCTGACACACCTGACATCACCTGACTGACACCTGACATCACCTGACATCACCTGACATCACCTGACATCACCTGACGTCACCTGACGTCACCTGACATGACGACGTCACCTGACATCACCTGACACACACCTGACATCACCTGACATCACCTGACCACCTGACATCACCTGACGTGACGTCACCTGACGTCACCTGACGTCACCTGACGTCACCTGACGTCACCTGACATCACCTGACGTCACCTGACACACACTGACACACCTGACACACTGACACCTGACACACCTGACGTCACCTGACAGCACCTGACGACACCTGACATCACCTGACATCACCTGACATCACCTGACTCACCTGTGACTGCGACCGCGTCCATGCCGGGGCCTCTACTGCGTCTCCATGGTAACGACAGGACCGCACCTGCACCTGAAACACGACAGATTTGAGATTTGAGTTCAGGCCACAGAAATGAGTTTAGACACGAAAATGTAAAAGTCCATTTCAGAGCCGAGGGACAAACTCTGAGCTCAACACAAACTCTGAAATATAAAATACAAATCAAATTATTATGATTAAAAATCCTCTTTTTTTAAACAAGATCCTGAGATTTTTCCACATTAAAAAGAAGAAATTTATTTTCTATTTCCATGTGTCAATATATCTGTGTCTAAACCAGAACTAAACCAGGACTAAACAGGTCTAAACAGGACTAAACCAGGTCTAAACCAGGACTAACCAGGACTAAACCAGGACTAAACAGGTCTAAACCAGGACTAAACCAGGACTAAACCAGGTCTAAACCAGGACTAAAACCAGGTCTAAACCAGGACTAAACCAGGACTAAACCAGGACTAAACCAGGTTAAACCAGACTAAACCAGGTCTAAACCAGGACTAAACCAGGACTAAACCAGGTCTAAACCAGGACTAAACCAGGTCTAAACCAGGACTAAACCAGGACTAACCAGGTCTAAACCAGGACTAAAACCAGGTCTAAACCAGGACTAAACCAGGACTAAACCAGGTCTAAACCAGGACTAAAACCAGGTCTAAACTAAACCAGGTAAAACCAGGTCTAAACCAGGACTAAACCAGGGCTAAACCAGGACTAAAACCAGGTCTAAACCAGGACTAAAACCAGGACTAAACCAGGTCTAAACCAGCTCAAAACCAGGTCTAAACAGGTCTAAACCAGGACTAAAACCAAGTCTAAACCAGGTCTAAAACCAGGACTAAACCAGGACTAAACCAGGTCTAAACCAGGACTAAACCAGGACTAAAACCAGGTCTAAACCAGGTCTAAACCAGGTCTAAACCAGGTCTAAACCAGGTCTAAACCAGGACTAAACCAGGTCTAAACCAGGACTAAACCAGTTCTAAACCAGCTCAAAACCAGGTCTAAACCAGCTCAAAACCAGGTCTAAATCAGGTCTAAACCAGGTCTAAACCAGGACTAAACCAGGACTAAACCAGGTCTAAACCAGGTCTAAACCAGGTCTAAACCAGGACTAAACCAGTTCTAAACCAGCTCAAAACCAGGTCTAAATCAGGTCTAAACCAGGTCTAAAACAGGACTAAACCAGGTCTAAACCAGAATTAAACCAGGACTAAAACCAGATCTAAACCAGAACTAAAACCAGGACTAAACCAGAACTAAACCAGAACTAAAACCAGATCTAAACCAGAACTAAAACCAGATCTAAACCAGGACAAAACCAGTTCTAAACCAGGACAAAACCAGTTCTAAACCAGGACTAAACCAGGTCTAAACCAGGTCCACGTTCTCTGTGCTTTTATACTCGTTGTAAAAGTCGATTTCTTTCCTGTAAACATGATTTTTATTTTATTTTTTTAAAGAATCGAAAATGAGGCTCCAGTTTCGATATTTGTTTTATTTTGAGTGATTTTTTTTTTTTTAACTTCTTGTCGTTTCCTCCACGTGATTCTCACTCAAGACGAGTCCGGGTAAAAACGGGACAATAACAGGAAACGACGTCGCTCGAGTTTCTGCTGCACTTTGAAACTCGCAGCAACAAACGCAGAAAACTCCAACCACTTTAACGAGGTTTTTAACGAGCGAACTGCGTTTCAGGATCGGTCAGGGTTTTATCGGCCTTGTCAGAGATCAGACCTCGACTAAAAGTAAAAATAAAAATAAACTTTCTTTTACTCTTACTTTTCTGGTCTCGGTTTTGTCGTTTTTTAGTCTCAAAAACTCAAAAACTGGAGTTGTGTTTTCGTTAGTCTTTTAGTCCTGGTTTAGACCTGGTTTAGACCTGGTTCAGTCCTGGTTTAGACCTGGTTCAGTCCTGGTTTAGTCCAGATTAAACCAGGTCTGAATCAGGTCTTTACTGGGTCTAAACCAGGACTAAACCAGGGCCTAAACCAGGACTAAACAAGGTCTAAACCAGGTCTAAACTAGGACTAAACCAGGTCTAAACCAGGACTATTTCAGGACTAAAACCAGGACTAAACCAGGTCTAAAACTAAAGGACTAAACCAGGGTCTAAACCAGGACTAAACCAGGTCTAAACCAGGAACTAAACCAGGACTAAACCAGAACTAAACCAGGATAAACCAGGTCTAAACCAAGGACTATTTCAGGTCTAAACAGGACAAGGTCTAAACCAGATCTAAAACCAGGACTAAACCAGGTCTAAACCAGGTCTAAACTAAACCAGGACTAAACCAGGTCTAAACCAGGACTATTTCAGGTCTAAACCAGGTCTAAACCAGATCTAAAACCAGGTCTAAACCAGGTCTAAACCAGAACTAAACCAGGACTAAACCAGGTCTAAACCAGGTCTAAACCAGGTCTAAACCAGGTCTAAAACCAGGACTATTTCAGGTCTAAACCAGGTCTAAACCAGATCTAAAACCAGGACTAAACCAGGTCTAAACAAACAATCTGATACGGCCACACAAATTAAATCGTCAGTGTCAATATGTTTTAATTTTACAGAAACAGTTTTAATATTCAAAGTTTTTCTGTAGAATTCAAGTTGTTTATTAATAAAAAATATAGATTTTTCTGGGGTCAAAATCCTCCAGCACAACGGGACAGTCCCAGTTTGGTCCTGTGTCTCTGTCCCACTTTTATTCAAGAAATGTCCCAGTGTGTCTATTTTTAATCTGACCTGTTCAGTAAAAAGACTCACACAGCCCAGGTTTTTATAGTTTCAGGTTTTTGTTTTGGTATAAAAAAAATGGAACTATATCAGGACTAAACCAGGTCTAAACCAGAGCTAAACTAGAACTACATCAGGTCTAAACTGGATCTAAACCAGGACTATTTCAGGTCTGAATCGGGTCTTTACTGGGTCTAAACCAGGATTTAACTATGACCAAAAACTGAATGAAACCAGGTCTAAACCAGGTTTAACCTAGGATTATATCAGGTCTTGATCAGGTCTTTTTCAGGTCTAAACTCGGTCTAAACCAGGATTAAACTAGGGCCAAAAATTTAACAATTTCAGGACTAAACCAGGACTAAACCAAGACTAAATCAGGTCTAAAGAAAGTCTAAACCAGGACTAAACCAGGTATAAATCAGGTCTAAACCAAGACTAAACCAGGACTAAACCAGGTCTGAACCAAGACTAAACCAGGACTAAACCAAGTCTAAACTAGGTCTAAATCAGGACTGAACCAGGTCTAAACTAGGTCTAAATCAGGACTGAACCAGGTCTAAATTAGGTCTAAACCAGGACTAAACCAAGACTAAACAAGGTCTAAACCAGGTCTAAACTAGATCTAAACCAGGTCTAAACCAGATCTAAACTAGGATTAAACAAGGTCTAAACCAAGTCCAAAACAGGTCTAAACTAGGTCTAAACCAGGTCTAAACTTGGTCTAAAGAAAGTCTAAAACCAGGAGTAAACCAGATTAAACCAGGTCTAAAACCAAGTCTGAACCAGGTCTAAACCAGCTCCAGGACTTAAACGAGGTCTAAACTAGGTCTAAACCAGGACTTAAACGAGGTCTAAACTAGGTCTAAACCAGGACTTAAACGAGGTCTAAACCAGGTCTAAATCAGATCTAAACCAGGACTAGGTTAATCTCCTTCTAGATATATTTTTTAATGATATTTGTTGCATATTATTGCGAATATGAAACTATTATTTACATTATTTATATTAAATTATTTGACCGATAATTACAGTTTAAACACGAAGTCCGCGTCTGTTCCAGTCACAATATTCAGGACGGAGCTGTACCTGTGTTATGCAACTGTATTTATTCAGGCTGCAGTTCGTTTGCTGCACTAATCTGCTTCATCTGAGCAAATAAAAAAAAATTGATAAATAAAATAAAGATAAAAAAACAGTGTGTACAGAATATTCCGTACAGTCTGCGGTCATAACACTAACATCCGAATCAAAAAGTGAAACTGCACACACCGACAAAACAACCCGGGATTCGACTTAAAATATTATAATTATACAAACTAAATGCAATAAATGAATTTAAAAAAAACGAATTATTATAGAACTGCATTGCGTTTCGAGTCTGGAAATCGTTAAAATCACTTGTTGTTTATAAGTAGTCCATAACAAACTCTGCACTTTTCGCTCTAAAATTAAAATCGTTCATTAAAACTCACCAGAAAATACGTGTCCCGGTTCGGATCTCCGGTATCGTGAGTTTATCGCGTAGTTCGGCGCGTAAAAGTGTGAAAAATGTTGAGTTATTTTGACGTAAACACTCGGCGAGGCGAGCGCTGCCCGATCCGTGCCAACTGTAATCCCTCACTTCCGCATTGTACCCCGTGCGTCTGGTGACGTCAGCGCCGCGTAATGTTTTTTTTTTTTTTTTTTTCAAAGTTTGGAATCAAACGGCCAATCAGCGCGCGCACGTGTAAACCAGGACTAAACCAGGACTAAAACCAGGTCTTAATCAGATCTAAACCAGGACTAAACCAGGTCTTAATCAGATCTAAACCAGGACTAAACCAGGGTCTTAATCAGATCTAAACCAGGACTAAACCAGGTCTTAATCAGATCTAAACCAGGACTAAACCAGAACTAAACCAGGACTAAAACAGGTCTAAAACCAGGTCTAAACCAGACTAAACCAGGTCTAAACCAGGACTAAACTAAACCAGGACTGAACCAGGACTAAACCAGGTCTAAACCAGGACTAAACCAGAACTAAACCAGGACTAAACCAGGTCCAGTAAAACCAGGTCTAAACCAGGTCTAAAACCAGGTCTAAACCAGGACTAAAACCAGTCTAGGACTAACCAGGTCTAAACCAGGTCTAAAACCAGGAAACCAGGAACTAAACCAGGTCTAAACCAGGTCTAAATCAGATCTAAACCAGGACTAAACCAGGTCTAAACCAGGACTAAAACCAGGTCTAAACAGGTCTAAAGGTCTAAACCAGGTCTAAACAAGGTCTAAACAGGTCTAAAAGGAAACAGGTCTAAACCAGTCTAAAACCAGGACCAGGTAAAACCAGGTCTAAAACCAGGTCTAAACCAGGTCTAAACCAGGTCTAAACCAGGTCCAGGTCTAAACAGGAAACCAGGTCTTAATCAGATCTAAACCAGGACTAAACCAGGTCTTAATCAGATCTAAACCAGGACTAAACCAGGACTAAACCAGGGTCTTAATCAGATCTAAACCAGGACTAAACCAGGACTGAACCAGGTCTTAATCAGATCTAAACCAGGACTAAACCAGAACTAAACCAGGACTGAACCAGGTCTTAATCAGATCTAAAAACCAGGTCTTAATCAGATCTAAACCAGGACTAAACCAGATTTAAACCAGGTCTAAACCAGGACTAAAACAGGACTATAACAGGTCTAAATCAGATTTAAACCAGGTCTGAACCAGAGCAGACGTGCTGACGTCATCGCGGCGTAACGTTTGTTTTGTTTTCTTTTGTTTTTTCTAGATCCTAACGGCCAATCAGCGCGCGCAGGAAATCGCGCTTTCTTCAACTTTTGTTTTGTTTTGGTCGCTGTGGCGTGAAGCCGCGTGCTCCGGGGGATTAAAACTGTTCACTTTCACTTTAGGGCACAGATAGTTTCGGTAGTTTGACTTTTTAATGAGTTATTCGCTCGGAAAACGCGACGCAGTGACTCGTCCGCGCGCAGTTCTCGCGTAACCGCTGCATTATTAAACACGCGGAAGGAGCAGGAAGATGCCGATGGTTCTGCGGTCCCGTAAGTCCATCCGTGCCCCGGAGCTCTCGGACTCGGACTCGCAGCGGGACAGTCCCGGGTCCGGACCACACGGCTCTGCCCCGCCGCCGCCTCAACCGCCGCTTCGCCACAGGAGGAGGAAGTCCACGCGGCTCCAGGTCAGACGCACCAAATACGAGGTGAGCGCGTTTTTTGGAGTCACACTTTCCACCTCCTCTCCTCTTCCTCCTCCTCTTCAGACTCACTGCTGCTGCTGCTGAAAAAACCCCGCACTCGGCCACGTAGCTGCCTCGCGAACGCCACCGCCGCAGCCCCGCGACTTTTACGGCACCAAAAACGACCTAAATTCTCATTGTTTTGACCAAAAAAAAACCACCCAAATTAGTCTTTTTTTTTTGGAGCCGTTCTCGCCGTCGGAACGCTGCGTAATGGTGAGTTTTGCTGACTTCACGCTTTTGCAAGTCATCCATTCCACTTTTAATCCATCTTTTTTTTTTTATATTATTTTTCATTTACGACGCTTTGGAGAGCTCGAAAAACGCTGCAAAATGAAATCCGCTTTGGTGCAATTACGTGCCCGTGCGTAATTACCCCTCTTGTTTGAAGTCACCGGGTTTGTTATTGATCCGCAGGAGGGGGACGATTCGGACTCGGATTCGGGCCAGAACTTGGGTTTGGACAAGACTGAGGATTTAAGCCGAGAGGGAGAAGGAGAAATGGTGAGTTTGTTTAATGACGCCCGAGTTTTGTTTTTTGACGAACAGGTTTGGGGTTGAAATGGACGCAGGGGAACGGGGTTTTCAAATAAACGCCTGGGTGTGGTGCGGTTTTAGGACAAGAGTAATATCATAATACCGACTTTGTGCACGTGCGGTGGCGGCGATGCAGCACAGGAAGCACCGGTAAAGCCCAGCGGAAGTGTCCTAATCTCACACAAAAGACAAGTTCTGTTTACAGCGCGTCACCTCTTCAGAGCAGAGACAGGACTAAACCAGGACTAAACCAGGTCTAAACCAGGACTAAACCAGGTCTAAACCAGGTCTAAACCAGGACTAAACCAGGTCTAAAACCAGGACTAAACCAGGACTAAACCAGGACTAAACCAGGACTAAACCAGGACTAAACCAGGACTAAACCAGGACTAAAACCAGGACTAAAACCAGGTCTAAACCAGGTCTAAACCAGGTCTAAACCAGGTCTAAACCAGGTCTAAACCAGGTCTAAACCAGGTCTAAACCAGGTCTACTAAACCAGGTCTAAACCAGGTAAACCAGGTCTAAACCAGGTCTAAACCAGGACTAAACCAGGTCTAAACCAGGTCTAAAACCAGGTCTAAACCAGGTCTAAACCAGGTCTAAACCAGGTCTAAACCAGGTCTAAACAGGTCTAAACCAGGTCTAAAACCAGGTCTAAAACCAGGTCTAAACCAGGACTAAACCAGGACTAAACCAGGTAAACCAGGTCTAAACCAGGTCTAAACCAGGTCTACTAAACCAGGTCTACTAAACCAGGAAACTAAACTAAACCAGGTCTAAACCAGGTCTAAACCAGGACTAAACCAGGTAAACCAGGACTAAACCAGGTCTAAACCAGGTCTAAACCAGGTAAACCAGGTCTAAACCAGGACTAAACCAGGACTAAACCAGGACTAAAACCAGGTCTAAACCAGGACTAAAAGGACTAAACCAGGACTAAACCAGGACTAAACCAGGACTAAACCAGGACTAAAACCAGGACTAAACCAGGTCTAAACCAGGTCTAAACCAGGACTAAACCAGGACTAAACCAGGTCTAAACTAAACCAGGTCTAAACCAGGACTAAACCAGGACTAAACCAGGTAAACCAGGACTAAACCAGGAAAACTAAACCAGGACTAAACCAGGACTAAACTAAACCAGGACTAAACCAGGTCTAAACCAGGACTAAAACCAGGTCTAAACCAGGTCTAAACCAGGTCTAAACCAGGACTAAACCAGGACTAAAAAAACCAGGACTAAACCAGGTCTAAACCAGGTCTAAACCAGGTCTAAACCAGGACTAACCAGGACTAAACCAGGTCTAAACCAGGACTAAACCAGGTCTAAACCAGGTCTAAACTAAACCAGGTCTAAACCAGGTCTAAAACCAGGTCTAAACCAGGTCTAAACCAGGTCTAAACCAGGTCTAAACCAGGTCTAAAACCAGGACTAAACCAGGTCTAAACCAGGTCTAAACCAGGTCTAAACCAGGTAAACCAGGTCTAAAACCAGGTCTAAACCAGGTCTAAAACCAGGACTAAACCAGGTCTAAAACCAGGAAAACCAGGACTAAACCAGGTAAACTAAACCAGGACTAAACCAGGTCTAAAAGGTCTAAACCAGGTCTAAACCAGTAAACCAGGTCTAAACCAGGTCTAAACCAGGTCTAAACAGGACTAAACCAGGTCTAAACCAGGTCTAAACTAGGACTAAAACCTAGGTCTAAAACCAGGTCTAAACCAGGACTAAACCAGGTCTAAACAAGGTCTAAACTAAACCAGGACTAAACCAGTCTAAACCAGGTCTAAACCAGGACTAAACCAGGACTAAAACCAGGTAAACCAGGTCTAAACCAGGTCTAAACCAGGTCTAAACCAGGACTAAACCAGGACTAAACCAGGTCTGAACCATAAGGTGGAGGTTTAAATATTCGCCCTTTCGTCACCTGCTCTTGTATCTTGTTTCCTTTTTTATTTTTATTGTCGTATGTTATATACGTGCAAAAACAAACAAACAAAAAAAGGTCACAGGTCAGATCTGTGGAGAGGCGAGCCCGCTCACCGTCAGGGCAGAGTCTGTTTCTCGGCTCTAGTGCGTCTCTCAAAATGTGGCGGGAGTTTTTTTTTTTTTTTTTCAAATAAGACGACGAAAACCTCCGAGCTGCTGAAAGCGTCGGTTAAAGGAAGTGGAGCTGTGTGTGTGTGTGTGTGTGTGTGTGTGTGTGTGTGTGTGTGTGTGTGACCGCCGCTCATCGACTTTTATCACAATAAAAAAACGCACGTGTGTCTCCAGAGCGAAAAATTATAACAACGACGTCATAAAACACATCAGAAATATGATAATTCGCCGTTTTCTGATCTGTTCTAATCAGCGTTGGGAAGTTTACTTTTAAAATGTAATCCCCAGACAGATTACAGATTACACACCCCAAAATGTACTTTGTAAAGTAATCCATTAAATGATTTAAAGTGAGTAACGTAATCTGATTACTTTGGATTACTTGATTTGCTGTAGAGAAGCAAAGACGAGGATCTGAACATAAGACGTTTTGTCTGATAAAAGAAAATAAAAAGTCCAGACTTTACTGAACCAAATAAAAAATATTATTGATAGAAAACGAAGAGACACGTCCACACAGCAGGATTTAGTCCTGTTAAATCCTGGTTTAGTCAAATTTTTGATCTAGTTTAGTCCTGGTTTAGTCCTGGTTTAGTCCTGTTTTAGACCTAGTTTAGACCTCGTTTAGACCTGGTTTAGTCCTGTTAAATCCTGGTTTAGTCCTGTTTTAGTCCTGGTTTAGTCCTGTTAAATCCTGTTATAGTCCTGGTTTAGACCTGGTTTAGTCCTAGTTTAGACCTGGTTTTGACCTGGTTTAGTCCTGGTTTAGACCTGGTTTTAGTCCTGGTTTAGTCCTGGTTTAGACCTGGTTTAGTCCTGGTTTAGTCCTGGTTTAGACCTGGTTTAGTCCTGGTTTTAGTCCTGGTTTAGTCCTGGTTTAGTCCTGGTTTTAGTCCTGGTTTAGTCCTGGTTTAGTCCTGGTTTAGACCTGGTTTAGTCCTAGTTTAGACCTGGTTTTGACCTGGTTTAGTCCTGGTTTAGACCTGGTTTAGTCCTGGTTTAGTCCTGGTTTAGTCCTGGTTTAGACCTGGTTTAGTCCTGTTAAATCCCGGTTTAGTCCTGGTTTTAGTCCTGGTTTAGACCTGGTTTAGTCCTGGTTTTAGTCCTGGTTTAGACCTGGTTTAGTCCTGGTTTAGTCCTGGTTTAGTCCTGGTTTAGACCTGGTTTAGTCCTGGTTTAGCCCAAAATGTGAAAACAGTAAAATCCCACCATGTAATCCATTTATTTCAACAAAGTAACTGTAATCCAATTACCACTCACTGAAACAGTAACTGTAACCGAATACAGTTACTCATAAATTGTACTCTGATTACTCCGGTACATGTAATCTGTTACTCCCCAACACTGGTTCTAACGCCGTGTCCTCGTCGCACACGGAGCTGGAGACGCGTTTGTTTCGTTCACACGTTTAAAAACAAAAAACCTGCACATTTAACACGAGCTCTTCTGCTCTAAAAACTCTGTTCCACTTTGTGATGTCACGAGCTCTAAACTCCACACGCCTTCACTGGACGTGTACGAACGACGTACGGCGAGTCATCAACAAAGTATAAATATAAACACGCCGCAACTGCTGAGCCGATCACCAGGACTGGACCAGGACTAGACCAGGACTACACCAGGACTGGACCAGGACTAAACCAGGACTACACCAGGACTGGACCAGGACTAAACCAGGACTACACCAGGACACCAGGACTGGACTGGACCAGGACTACACCAGGACTGGACCAGGACTACAACCAGGACTGGACTGGACCAGGACTAAACCAGGACTGGACAGGACCAGGACTGGACCAGGACTACACCAGGACTGGACCAGGACTACACCAGGACTGGACCAGACCACCAGGACTACAACCAGGACTGGACAGGACTAGGACTACAGGACTACACCAGGACTACACAGGACTACACAGGACACACCAGGACTACAGGACTACACCAGGACTAGGACTAAAGGACCAGGACTACACCAGGACTACACCAGGACTAAGGACACAGGACTACACCAGGACTGGACCCAGGACTACCAGGACGGACTACAGGACTACACCAGGACTACACCAGGACTAAACCAGGACTACACCAGGACTACACCAGGACTACACCAGGACCAGGACTTACACAGGACTAGGACTACACCAGTACACACCAGGACTACACCAGGACTAAACCAGGACTACACTAGGACTACACCAGGAACTACACCAGGACTACACCAGGACTACACCAGGACTACAACAGACCAGGACTACACCAGGACTACACCAGGACTACACCAGGACTACACCAGGACTGGACCAGTGTTATTAGTGGAGTATAAACACATACACATCAGAGCCGCTGAGTCGTTCTCCTCTGATGTTTTTATGTCATAAAAACACTCAAGTCTCTCAGTCTGGTCCATGGTTTTGGGAAAAGACGTTAAACGTCACTTGTTTCCGGGGCAACAGACGCCCTGGACGGTGTCAACTATTTTTCTCCCTTTCGTCCACGGCGTCTGAGACGCGTGTTGAAGGCGTCTGAACTAGTGACGGGCATTTGATGAAATTTTCTTAATCGATCGTCGGAAGAATTAACGATCGATTATCGATTAATCATTAACGTTTTTATATTAAAATGATCATCATTATTATTACTATCTGCACTAATCTGCATAAATAAATTCAACTTTACGACAAATAAACATAACGACTCTAGATCCACATCAGCTGTTTGACATTATAATGTGTTTAATTCAGTTTTGTTCAAATCTCACAGAAACAAAACCACCATCACTAATTTACATAAACTAAGTGAAGATAAAACTCCAGCTCTTGTGTCGCTGATGTGGTTCAACTTGTGTTGGATTAAAAGACATGACTCAGGTGAATACAGGTCAGTGTGACCAGATTTGTGTTTGTCAAACCCAGGACAGCGTACGGGGGGAGGGGGGCGGGGCCTCGTCATCCACATTGAGCGACTCTCACCTGGAAAAACTTTTTCCCACTGGACACAGAAACATATGTGCTGCTTTATCCACTGTGCACATGGACTCACACTTGTCCCAACGCAACGGAAAGTGTGGAATTTCTTGTACAAATCCTGGTTAAATCCACATTTGTGCTTCGGTTCGTTACAGACTGACCCACTGTTTGTGTCTCGCTCCTTCTGATGCAGAGACACATGTACACACCTGTTTGGTCACGACACACACAGCAACATACATTCAGTTTGTCGATTAAAATGAACGTAATCGATGAAATTCTTAATGATCAATTATCGATTAATCGACTAATCATGCCCATCCCTAGTCTGAACTCAAGTGCAAAGGCGTCTCGAGGCGTCCAGTGTGTTTTCTGACTCTGCGGCCTGAACGCACCTTTACAGTTGTTATCAGTAAAATTGATTGAAACGCCTCGTATCTGGAAACACAAACACACACACACACACACACACACACACACACACACACACACACACACAGCTCCGTCATGTTTGTGGAATTTCAAATCTAAATCTCACACACACTTTAAGATAAATAGATGCTCACTGTGCTAAAAGTAGAAAATGAAAAGTGCGTCGTCGTGGTTCCTGTGACCTGAGAACAGAAATGTGAGTTATGTGGAGTATGAGGAGCCGGGAGGAGCCGCCTCGTTTAATCTGCTCTTTCTGCTCTTTCTGCTCTTTGGAACATGTTTATAACGACAAACACGTGAGCAGAGACGCCGAAACCAAGTGATGAGTCCAACTAAACTCAAACTCAAACGCTCGGTCAGACTCACCCGCGTGTCGTTTTTCAAAATAAAACCAAAAATAAGAAAACGGAAAAAAAACCCACAACGATTTTCTTCATTATTTGTCTCTAAAACCAAAATGAAAAAACAGATAAAGATTCGTTTTTTCGGTTTTGTATTTTGTGTTTAAATGAAAAATGGGGAAAAAAAAACGGATAAAGGACTGAACCAGGACTGAACCAGGACTGAACCAGGACTATACCAGGACTGAACCAGGACTAAACCAGGACTGAACCAGGACTAAACCAGGACTATACCAGGACTGAACCAGGACTAAACCAGGACTGAAGGAACCAGGACTAACCAGGACTAACCAGGACTAACCAGGACTGAACCAGGACTATACCAGGAACTAAAACCAGGACTGAACCAGGACTAGACTAAACCAGGACTACTAAACCAGGACTAAATAAAGACTAAATAAGACTGAACCAGGACTAAATAACCAGGACTAAAACTAAGACTGAACCAGGACTGAACCAGGACTGAACCAGGACTAAAGTACAGGACTAAGGACTATAACCAGGACTAAACCAGGACTGAACCAGGACTGAGGACTAAACCATGATTAAACCAGGACTAAATTAAGACTGAAACCAGGACTAAATAAGGATTAAACTGAGACTGAACCTGGACTAAATTAAGACTGAACCAGGACTAAACCAGGACTGAAGGACAGGACTAAACCAGGACTAAACCAGGACTAAACCAGGAACCAGGACTGAACCAGGACAGGACTAAACCAGGACTGATTAAACTGACAGGACTAAATTAAGACTGAACCAGGACTAAACCAGGACTAAACCAGGACTAAACCAGGACTGAACCAGGACTGAACCAGGACTGAACCAGGTCTGAGTGTCGGGACAGGCCCAGAGGTGCGCCCACATAGACTGTCGGGTGAACGGGACTGAGACCAGTTTAGTCCTAGTTTAGTCCTGGTGTAGTCCTGGTTCAGTCCTGGTTTAGTCCTGGTCTAGTCCTGGTTTAGTTTAGGTTTATAACGACAAACACGTGAGCGCAGACGCCGAATTTCGAAGTGATGAGTCCAACAAAAGTCAAACTGAAACACTGGGTCTGGTTCTGTGCACCTGTTCACACTGCAGGGCGTCGTCTGAGTGTGTGTGTGTGTGTGTGTGTGAGTGTGTGTGTGTGTGTGTGTGTGAGTGTGTGTATGTGTGTGTGTGTGTGTGTGTGAGTTTGTGTGAGTTTGTGTGTGAGTTTGTGTGAGTTTGTGTGAGTTTGTGTGTGAGTTTGTGTGTGAGTTTGTGTGAGTTTGTGTGCGTTTGAGTTTTGTGTGAGTTTGTGTGAGTTTGTGTGAGTTTGTGTGTGTGTGTGTGTGAGTTTGTGTGAGTTTGTGTGAGTTTGTGTGTGAGTTTGTGTGAGTTTGTGTGAGTTTGTGTGAGTTTGTGTGAGTTTGTGTGTGTGAGTTGTGTGTGTGTGTGTGTGTTTGTGTGAGTTTGTGTGAGTTTGTGTGTGAGTTTGTGTGAGTTTGTGTGAGTTTGTGTGTGAGTTTGTGTGTGTTTGTGTGTGAGTTTGTGTGTGTGTGGAGTTTGTGAGTTTGTTGTGAGTTTGTGTGTGAGTTTGTGTGTGAGTTTGTGTGTGAGTTTGTGTGTGTGTGAGTTTGTGTGTGAGTTTGTGTGAGTTTGTGTGTGTTTGTTGTGTGTGAGTTTGTGTGAGTTGTGTTGTGTGTGAGTTTGTGTGTTTTGTGTGAGTTTGTGTGAGTTTGTGTGAGTTTGTGTGTGTGAGTTTGTGTGTTTGAGTTTGTGTGAGTTGTGTGTGTGTTGAGTTTGTGTTTAGTTTGTGTGAGTTTGTGTGAGTTTGTGTGAGTTTGTGTTGAGTTTGTGTGTGTGTGAGTTTGTGTGAGTTTGTGTGAGTTTGTGTGTGTTTGTGTGAGTTTGTGTGTGTTTGTGTGAGTTTGTGTGTGAGTTGTGTGTGTGTGTGAGTTTGTGTGTGAGTTTGTGTGTGTGGAGTTTGTGTGAGTTTGTTGTGTGTGTGAGTTTGTGTGAGTGTGTGAGTTTGTGTGTGTTTGTGTGAGTTTGTGTGAGTTTGTGTGAGTTTGTGTGTGTGTGTGGAGTTTGTGTGTGAGTTTGTGTGAGTTTGTGTGAGTTTGTGTGAGTTTGTGTGTGAGTTTGTGTGTGAGTTTGTGTGAGTTTGTGTGTTGTGTGAGTTTGTGTGAGTTTGTGTGAGTTTGTGTGAGTTTGTGTGAGTTTGTGTGAGTTTGTGTGAGTTTGTGTGTGAGTTTGTGTGAGTTTGTGTGAGTTTGTGTGAGTTTGTGTGAGTTTGTGTGAGTTTGTGTGAGTTTGTGTGAGTTTGTGTGTTTGTGTGAGTTTTGTGTGAGTTTGTGTGAGTTTGTGTGAGTTTGTGTGAGTTTGTGTGGGTTTGTTTGTGTGAGTTTGTGTGAGTTTGTGTGAGTTTGTGTGAGTTTGTGTGTGTGTGTGAGTTTGTGTGAGTTTGTGTGAGTTTGTGTGAGTTTGTGTGAGTTTGTGTGGGTTTGTGTGAGTTTGTGTGAGTTTGTGTGAGTTTGTTGTGAGTTTGTGTGTGTTGTGTGGTGTTTGTGTGTGTGTGTGTTTGTGTGAGTTTGTGTGAGTTTGTGTGTGAGTTTGTGTGTGAGTTTGTGTGAGTTTGTGTGAGTTTGTGTGAGTTTGTGTGAGTTTGTGTGAGTTTGTGTGAGTTTGTGTGAGTTTGTGTGTAGTTGTGTGTGAGTTTGTGTGTGAGTTTGTGTGAGTTTGTGTGTGTGTGAGTTTGTGTGAGTTTGTGTGAGTGTTGTGTGTGTGAGTTTGTGTGAGTTTGTGTGTGAGTTTGTGTGAGTTTGTGTGTGTGTGAGTGTTGTGTGAGTTTGTGTGAGTTTGTGTGAGTTTGTGTGTGTTTGTGTGTGAGTTTGTGTGAGTTTGTGTGTGTTTGTGTGTGAGTTTGTGTGAGTTTGTGTGTGTTGTGTGTGAGTTGTGTGTGAGTTTGTGTGAGTTTGTGTGAGTTTGTGTGTGAGTTTGTGTGAGTTTGTGTGTGAGTTTGTGTGAGTTTGTGTGTGAGTTTGTGTGAGTTTGTGTGAGTTTGTGTGAGTTTGTGTGTGAGTTTGTGTGAGTTTGTGAGTTTGTGTGAGTTTGTGTGTGTGTTTGTGTGTTTTGTGTGTGAGTTTGTGTGAGTTTGTGTGAGTTTGTGTGTGAGTTTGTGTGTGAGTTTGTGTGTGAGTTTGTGTGAGTTTGTGTGAGTTTGTGTGAGTTTGTGTGAGTTTGTGTGAGTTGTGTGTGAGTGTTGTGTGTGAGTTTGAGTTTGTTGTGTGTGAGTTTGTGTGTGTTTGTGTGAGTTTGTGTGAGTTTGTGTGTGAGTTTGTGTGTGTTTGTGTGTGAGTTTGTGCTGCTGCTCTTCGTCGGTTTTCAGGGTGTAACGTGATGATGATGATGATGAAGCAAAAACCTGCACACAAACAAACCTGAACCTGCTGCTTCTGTTTCTCTTTAAACTGTCAAACTTTTTATTTATGTCCTGACAAAGATCGGAGCTGATGCAGACTGATGTCATCAACATTCCTCAAGAAATCCATATCAGACCTGGTTTAGTCCTGGTTTAGTTCTGATTTAGGTCTGGGTCAGTTCTTGTGTAGTCCTGATATAGTCTTGGTTTAGTCCTGGTTCAGTCTCTTTTTTTAGTCCTGGTTTAGTCCCTTGTTCAGTCTTTTTTTTAGTCCTGGTTCAGTCCTGGTTTAGTCCTTGTTTAGTTCTGGTTTAGTCCTTGTTCAGTCTTTTTTTTTTTAGTCCTGATTCAGTCCTGGTTTAGATCTGATTTAGTCCTTGTTTAGTCCCTGGTTTAGTCCCTGATTCAGTCCTGGTTTAGATCTGGTTTAGTCCTTGTTTAGTCCCTGGTTTAGTCCCTGATTCAGTCCTGGTTTAGATTTGGTTTAGTCCTGTTTTAGTCCTGATTCAGTCCTGGTTTAGATCTGGTTTAGTCCTTGTTTAGTCCCTAGTTTAGTCCCTGATTCAGTCCTGATTTAGATCTGGTTTAGTCCTGTTTTAGTCCTGATTCAGTCCTGGTTTAGATATGCTTTAGTCCTTGTTTAGTCCCTGGTTTAGTCCCTGATTCAGTCCTGGTTTAGATCTGGTTTAGTCCTGTTTTAGTCCTGGTTTAGTCCTGATTCAGTCCTGGTTTAGATCTGGTTTAGTCCTTGTTTAGTCCCTGGTTTAGTCCCTGATTCAGTCCTGGTTTAGATCTGGTTTAGTCCTGTTTTAGTCCTGGTTTAGATCTGGTTTAGTCCTTGTTTAGTCCCTGGTTTAGTCCCTGATTCAGTCCTGGTTTAGATCTGGTTTAGTCCTGTTTTAGTCCTGTTTAGTTCTGGTTTAGTCCTGGTTTAGATCTGGTTTAGTCCTGGTTTAGTCCTGATTCAATCCTGGTTTAGATCTGGTTTAGTCCTTGTTCAGTCTTTTTTTTAGTCCTGGTTTAGTCCTGGTTTAGATCTGGTTTAGTCCTGGTTTAGATCTGGTTTAGTCCCTGCCCCATACAAAAAAATAAATTCATCTTACAATTATGTTTTCACATTTAAACAAACAAAGAATAAGCAGAGCTCCATAAAACAACGTAGAGCATCTTAATAATCCAACAATAACAAGAACATGAACTGGACTTCATAAAAACGTGTATAAAACAAGCGATTAGCATCAGGCTAACATTAATGGAGATTTCCATAGACATGCTAACGCTATTAGCATCTTATATTTTGGCAAGAATTTAAAACTCTAAAACAACTTAAAGTGTCCTGCGGAGTGAGTATAACATGTTATAACATTACAAAACGTACACACACATGTTTTCATGGGGCCAAAAACAAATACAAAAAACAAAAAAACAGTAACAGAACAGTGGAAAAGTCTAGAACAATATGGCGGCTAAAGAAGCTCAGAGTGAACAAAACAAATAAACTCAAAACAAAAACAGAACAGAAAAGTGTGACGCTAAAAGTCTTTGTTAAACCGTTTCTATTGTGCAAAGTTCATACAAACATTTTAATCCTCAGAACAGAGAAAACGTCAAATGTGTCGCATAAACGAGTTTTCTTCGTCTGAACAAACAACAAAACTGTAACTGTGACAAAATAATTTAGTAAAATAAACCAAAAAAATCCTCTTGGTGACATATCGAAACAGCAGCGCACGATATCGATACTTTATCATCACATTAAACGATACGAATCCGTGTGTCGTTCGTTCATTTGTTTTTCAAAATAAAACCAAAAAAATAAAGAAAAGAAAATGAAAAAATCAACAGTTTTCTTCATTATTTGTCTCCAAAACCAAAATGTAAAAACGGAAAACGACCGTTTCCCGTTTACGTGACGTCTGTGATTGTGATGTCGGACTTTTGCGCCGCGTACGGACTGAACCAGGACTGATCCAGGTCCGGGACCAGACCGGGACCGAGGCCGAGACTGAGACTGAGATCAGGACTGAGACCAGGACCAGACCGAGACCGGGACTGAGACCGAGACTCAGACCGGGACTGAGACCGGACTCAGACCGGGACTGAGACCGGGACTGAGAGTGGGACCAGACCAAGACTCAGACCGGGACTCAGACTGGGACTGAGACCGAGACTCAGACCGAGACTCAGATCGAGACTGAGACCGGGACTGAGACCGAGACTCAGACCGAGACTCAGACCGAGACTCAGACCGAGACTCAGACCGAGACGGAGACCGGGACTCAGACCGAGACTCAGACCGAGACCAGACCGGGACTGAGACCGAGACTCAGACCGGGACTGAGACTGAGAGCAGACTGCCGAACCAGACCGAGACTGAGACCGGGACCAGACCGAGACCAGACCGGAGGCTCAGAGCGGGGTGTGGGTCGGGGCTCTGGTTCTGGTGCAGCGGGGTGTGGGTCGAGGCTCTGGTTCTGGTGCAGCGGGGTGTGGGTCGGGGCTCTGGTTCTGGTGCAGCGGGGTGTGGGTCGAGGCTCTGGTTCTGGTGCAGCGGGGTGTGGGTCGGGGCTCTGGTTCTGGTGCAGCGGGGTGTGGGTCGGGGCTCTGGTTCTGGTGCAGCGGGGTGTGGGTCGAGGGCTCTGGTTCTGGTGCAGCGGGGTGTGGGTCGGGGCTCTGGTTCTGGTTCTGGTGCAGCGGGGTGTGGGTCGGGCTCTGGTTCTGGTGCAGCGGGTGTGGGTCGGGTCTGGTTCTGGTGCAGCGGTGTGGGTCGGGGCTCTGGTTCTGGTGCTGGTGCAGCGGGGTGTGGGTCGAGGGCTCTGGTTCTGGTGCAGCGGGGTGTGGGTCGGGGCTCTGGTTCTGGTGCAGCGGGGTGTGGGTCGGGGCTCTGGTTCTGGTGCAGCGGGGTGTGGGTCGAGGCTCTGGTTCTGGTGCAGCGGGGTGTGGGTCGGGGCTCTGGTTCTGGTGCAGCGGGGTGTGGGTCGGGGCTCTGGTTCTGGTGCAGCTTTAGACTCTCTTTAGTTGTGGGCGTGTCCGTTGTGATTGACAGATTTAAGAGCCTGTTTTTGAAGCGTCGCAGATTCTTGCCGTGGTTTTGTTTCCTCCTCGTCCTCTTCTTCTTCTTCTTCTTCTTCGTCGTGGCTCGGCTCCAGACCCGACCACGCCCCGATAAAAACCTCAAATCACCAGAGTCTGAATCTGAAATGTGAGGCTCCGCGTAAAGAGAGCCCGGGAGAGATCACTAGATTACTCAGACGTGCAGGGTTGACGCCGTAAATGACGTCTGAAACCTCTTCAGGCAGGTTTTTAATGAGGGACTAAACCAGGACTAGACCAGGACTATACCAGGACTAAACCAGGACTAGACTAGGACTAAATTGGGACTAAATCAGGCCTAAACTAGGACTAAAGCAGGACTAAATCAGGACTATACCAGTATTAAACTCAGACTAAATTAGGACTAACCCAGGGCTAAACTACGACTAAAACAGGACTAAACCAGGAGTAAACTAGGACTAAACCAGGACTAAACTAGGATTAAGATAGGACTAAATCAGGACTGAATTGGGACTGAACCAGGACTAAACTAGGACTGAACCAGGGCTAAATCAGGCCTAAACTAGGACTAAAACAGGACTAAATCAGGACTGAACTAGGACTGAACCAGAACTAAACTAGGACTGAACCAGGACTAATTTAGGACTAAACCAGGACTGAACCAGGACTAAATCAGGACTAAACCAGGACTAGACTAGTACTAAACCAGGGCTAAACTAGGATTAAAACAGGACTAAACCAGGACTAAATCAGGACTAAACCAGAAACTGACTCGCTCCCTCCTCACAAACAGACCCGGAGTTTAGTTTTGTGTTTAGTTTCATCTCCAGAGCTCCGAACGCTCCGCTCCACCTCGTGATGTCACCAAGAGGCGGTTTCCACGGCGACTCCGGGACTGAAAAAAAAAAAAATAATAATTTTTTTTATTTTGCCGCTTTGCCCGTTTATCCGTCCGTGGTCGTGGTTTTCGATCACAACGCGGCCGAACCTGAACCCGAGGAGAGTTTTATCAGTGTTATTATGATGATGATGAGTATTATGGTCTGTCTGTGGTGTGGCGCGGTCTCCATGGCGACAGGTTAAACAGCATCATTTGAATAGGAGCGACAGTTTGAAGTCAACAGGAAACCAAGGAAAACCAGGACTAAACCAGGTCTGAAACAGGACTAAACCAGGACTAAACCAGGTCTGAAACAGGTCTGAAACAGGACTAAACTAGGACTAAACCAGGACTAAACCAGGTCTGAAACAGGTCAACTAAACCAGGACTAAACCAGGACTAAACCAGGACTAAACCAGGTCTGAAACAGGACTAAAACTGACTAAACCAGGTCTGAAACAGGACTAAACTAGGACTAAACCAGGACTAAACCAGACTAACAGGTCTGACTAAACAGGACTAAACTAGGACTAAACCAGGACTAAACTAGGACTAAACCGGACTAAACTAACTAGGACTAAAACCAGGACTAAAAGGACAAAACAGACTAAACTGGACTAAAACAAGACTAAACTAGGACTAAATAAAACAAGACTAAAACTAAACTAGGACTAAAACCAGGACTAAAACAAGGACTAAAAACAGGACTAAACCAGGACTTAAACTAGGACTAAAACAAGACTAAACGGACTAAAACCAGGACTAAACCAGGACTAAAACTAGGACTGACTAAAAGGACTAAAACTAGGACTAAACAGAAAACTAAAACAAGGACTAAACTAGGACTAAAACCAGGTAAACTAAACCAGGTAAACTAAACCAGGACTAAACCAGGACTAAAACAGGACTAAAACTAAACAGGACTAAACCAGGACTAAAACCAGACTAAAACCAGGACTAAACTAGGACTAAACAGGACTAAAACCAGGACTAAACGGACTAAAACCAGGTCTAAACCAGGACTAAAACCAGGACTAAAACCAGGACTAAACCAGGACTAAACCAGGACTAAACCAGGACTAAAACCAGAAAATTGAGTTTTAAGTCGTGTTCTAATGTCGTTATTTGCTCAAAAACAGAGCACTTCCTGTATCACCGCGTGACATCAGCAGGTGGAACAGAGCGTTTTCAGTCCGATACGGGACATTTAAAGACGTGATGTTTCTCTCTCTCTCTGTTTCTCTCCAGCACATCCAGAGCTGCAGTATTTTATTGAACCGCCTCGAAGCCGAACGGGACGAAATGAACCGGAAGAGCGGGATTCCCAAACCGGCCTCACGGATCCCGACGTTCCACAAGAAAACCACGACCGCGGAGGGCCCCCGGGCCAGACCCGCGGAGGCCCGAGAGCGCTCCCTGCCCGCCCCGTCCGTGCGCTCGCCGTTCCCCAGCTCCGACGTCGCCGCGGAGACCGTCGTCGTCGTCACGCACGCCGTCTCCTCCGCCGCCGCCGTCCCGAAAACGCTCCCGTCCGAGTCGTACCTGAGCGCCAGCCCCAGACCGGCGATCAGACCGGACCGGGCGTCGCACCAGCAGCTCCCGGACCGGACCAGGACCGGGACCGAGATCAGGACCGGGACCGGGTCTGGATCGGAGGAGGAGGAGGAGAGGGAAGAGGCGGCGGGAGAGAGATACGGATTCAGGAAAGAGGAGAGGAAAGGAAAGCGGGGGACGGAGACGGAGAGAGCGACGACGAAGAAGAAGAAGAAGAGGGAGAGCGTGAGGAGGAGGAGGAGGAGGAGGAGGAGGAGGGCATCACGGAGGAGCAGCCGCCGTGGGAGAACGAGACTCTGGAGCTCCGGGCCAAAGAGGTGAGAGGGATTTTAATCCGGGAAATATTTCAGCGGACTTGAGGATTACGTTTACATCGTGTTTTTTTTTAACTCCGACTGAATTATATTTTTCCTTCGTGTTTACGTGGAAATAATAATTTTGCACCGAGGTTTAGATGGAAAACTCAGTAAGTCGTCTTTATTTAATTCTGCTCAGCGTTTGAGGGGTAGTCCTGCTTTAGTCCAGTTTTTAGTCCTGCTTTAGTCCAGTTTTACTCCTGTTTTAGTCCAATTTTAGTCCAGTTTTAGTCCTGTTTTAGTTCCTGGTTTTAGTCCAGTTTTTACTCCTAGTTTTAATCCAATTTTAGTCCAGTTTTAGTCCTGCTTTAGTCCTGTTTTAGTCCTGTTTTAGTCCAGTTTTAGTCCTGCTTTAGTCCTGCTTTAGTCCAGTTTTAGTCCTGTTTTAGTCCAATTTTAGTCCAGTTTTAGTCCTGCTTTAGTTCCTGGTTTTAGTCCAGTTTTAGTCCATTTTTCATCCTGCTTTAATCCAGTTTTAGTCCTAGTTTAGTTCTGTTTTAGTCCTGTTTTAGTCCAGTTTTAGTCCTGCTTTAGTTCTGTTTTAGTCCAGTTTTAGTCCTGTTTTAGTCCTAGTTTAGCCCTAGTTTAGTCCTGGTTTAGTTCTGTTTTAGTCCAGTTCTAGTCCTGTTTTAGTCTGCTTTAGTCCTGTTTTAGTTCCTGGTTTTAGTCCAGTTTTAGTCCATTTTTCATCCTGGTTTAATCCTGATTTAGTCCTGTTTTAGTCCTGCTTTAAACCTGCTTTAGTCCTGATTTAGTCCAGTTTTAGTCCAGTTTTTTAGTCCTGCTTTAGTCCTAGTTCAGTCCTAGTTTAGTCCTGTTTTAGTCCTGCTTTAGTCCAGTTTTAGTCCTGTTTTACTCTAGTTTTAGTCCAATTTTAGTCCTGTTTTAGTTCCTGGTTTTAGTCCAGTTTTAGTCCATTTTTCATCCTGCTTTAATCCAGTTTTAGTCCTAGTTTAGTTCTGGTTTAGTCCTGTTTTACTCTAGTTTTAGTCCTGCTTTAGTCCTGTTTTAGTCCTAGTTTAGCCCTAGTTTAGTCCTGGTTTAGTTCTGTTTTCGTCCAGTTCTAGTCCTGTTTTAGTCTGGTTTTAGTCCTGCTTTAGTCCTAGTTTAGTCCTGTTTTAGTCCTGCTTTAGTCCTGTTTTAGTCCAGTTTTAGTCCTGTTTTAGTCCTGTTTTAGTCCAGTTTTAGTCCAGTTTTAGTCCTGCTTTAGTCCAGTTTTAGTCCAGTTTTTAGTCCAGTTTTAGTAGTCCTGTCTTTAGTCCTGCTTTAGTCCTGTTTTAGTCCTGTTTAGTCCTGCTTTAGTCCTAGTTTTTAGTCCTTTTAGTCCTGTTTAGTCCTGCTTTTAGTCCTGTTTTAGTTTTAGTCCTGCTTTAGTTTTAGTCCTGCTTTAGTCCTGTTTTAGTTCCTGGTTTTAGTCCAGTTTTAGTCCATTTTTTCAGTCCTGCTTTAATCCAGTTTTTAGTCCTAGTTTTAGTTCCTGGTTTTAGTCCAGTTTTACTCTAGTTTTAGTTCCTGTTTTAGTCCAATTTTAGTCCAGTTTTAGTCCTGCTTTAGTCCTGTTTTAGTCCAATTTTAGTCCAGTTTTTTAGTCCTGCTTTAGTCCTGTTTTAGTCCAGTTTTAGTCCAGTTTTAGTCCTGCTTTAGTCCTGTTTTAGTCCAGTTTTAGTCCAGTTTTAGTCCTGCTTTAGTCCTGTTTTAGTCCAGTTTTAGTCCTTTTAGTCCTGTTAGTCTGTTTTAGTCCAAGTTTTTTAGTCCTGTTTTAGTCCTGTTTAGTCCTAGTTTAGTCCTGTTTAGTTCTGTTTTAGTCCAGTTTTAGTCCTGTTTTAGTCCTGGTTTTAGTCCTGCTTTAGTCCTTTGTTTTAGTCCTGGTTTAGTCCAGTTTTAGTCCTGCTTTTTAGTCCTGGTTTAGTCCTGTTTTAGTCCATTTGTTTTTAGTCCTGCTTTAGTCCAGTTTTCCTGTTTAGTCCTGCTTTAGTCCAGTTTTAGTCCTATTTAAGTCCTTTAGTCCAGTTTTAGTCCTTTTAGTCCTTCTTTAGTCCTGTTTTACTCCAGTTTTAGTCCAGTTTTTGTCTCGTTTACATGAAAATCATAATTCTGAATTGAGTTTTTCGTGTCAAACTCGTCAAATCGTCTTTATTTAATCGGGGAAGGTTCTGATCGGACGGAGACACAAACGGATTTACGTCGTCGTGAAGAAAAAAACCACAAACTTGAGCCGTGTCAGTCTCGCGCCAGAAAAGTTGCGCAGATTTTAGTTTTATTTTTATTTTTTTTTTTGTGTGTAACTTTTATTTTAACTTTAATATGTTGAATTTGTTCCAGTTGGTTGTGTCTTCAACGGACGAGGACGAGGCTCCGGTCGCAGAGTCCGAGGTCCAGAACGTCGAGTCTCTGAAACCGGACGAGAAACACAAGGAAGAAAAAGACGAGAAAAGGAAGAAAAAGAAGAAAAAGAGGAGAAAGAAAAAGAGGAGATGGAGAAGGATGAAGATGGACCTGAGACCGAAGCTCCAGCGCAAACTGAGAAAACCGAGCTGCCCAACGCCCAGAGGACGAAGAAGGTGAGACCCGGTTTAGTCCTGGTTTAGTCCTGGTTTAGTCCTGGTTTAGTCCTGGTTTAGTCTTGTTTTAGTCCTGGTTTAGTCCTGCTTTTAGTCAGTCCTTTTAGTCCTGGTTTAGTCCTGGGTCAGTCCTGGTTTAGTCCTGGTCTGGTCCTGTTAGTCCTGGTCTGGTCTGGTTTAGTCCTGGTTTAGTCCTGCTTTAGTCCTGCTTTAGTCCTGGTTCAGTCCTGGTTTAGTCCTGGTTTAGTCCTGGTTAGGTTTAGTCCTGGTCTGGTCCTGGTTTAGTCCTGTTCAGTCCTGGTTTAGTCCTGGTTCAGTCCTGGTTCAGTCCTGGTTCAGTCCTGGTTTAGTCCTGGTTGGTCCTGGTTAGTCCTGGTTTAGTCCTGGTCTTGGTTTAGTCCTGGTCTGGTCCTGGTTTAGTCCTGGTTCAAGTCCTGGTTTAGTCCTGGTTTTAGTCCTGGTTTAGTCCTGGTTAGTCCTGGTTTAGTCCTGGTTTAGTCCTGGTTTAGTCCTGGTTTAGTCCTGGTTTAGTCCTGTCCTGGTTTAGTCCTGGTCTGGTCCTGGTTTAGTCCTGGTTCAGTCCTGGTTTAATCCTGCTTTAGTCCTGTTTTAGTCCTGGTTCAATCCTGGTTTAGTCCTGGTTTAGTCCTGGTTCAGTCCTGGTTCAGTCCTGGTTTAGTCCTGGTTTAGTCCTGGTTTAGTCCTGGTTTAGTCCTGGTTAGTCCTTGGTTTAGTCCTGGTCTGGTCCTGGTTTTAGTCCTGGTCTGGTCCTGGTTTAGTCCTGGTTTAGTCCTGGTTTTAATCCTGGTTTAGTCCTGGTTTAGTCCTGGTTCAGTCCTGGTTTAGTCCTGGTTTAGTCCTGGTCTGGTCCTGGTTTTAGTCCTGGTTTAGTCCTGGTCTGGTCCTGGTTTAGTCTGGTTTAGTCTGGTTTCCTGGTTTAGTCCTGGTTCAGTCCTGGTCTGGTCCTGGTTTTAGTCCTGGTTCAGTCCTGGTCCTGTCCTGGTTTAGTCCTGGTTCAGTCCTGGTTTAGTCTGCTTTAGTCCTGGTTTAGTCCTGGTTAGTCCTGGTTTAGTCCTGGTTTAGTCCTGGTTTAGTCCTGGTTTAGTCCTGTTTAGTCCTGCTTTAGTCCTGGTTTAGACCTGGTTTAGACCTGGTTTAGTCCTGGTTTAGTCCTGGTTTAGTCCTGGTCTGGTTTCTCTGAGTCATATTTTTCTCTGGAGTCTTACACTGTGACTGGGGCCACTCCCTGAAGGAGAATGCAGCTCCATCCACTCGGCTCAGACTGTCTGGTCCCAGTCTGGTCCCAGTCTGGTCCAAGTCTGGTCCAAGTCTGGTCCCAAGTTTAGTCCCGGTCTAGACCATGTTCAGTCCTGGTGTAGTCCAGGTTTAGTCCCGGGTGCAGTACGTGTGCATCTTGTCTGTTTAGATTTTCGGAATGAATTTTCTCAAGGTCGTTTCAAATTAAATGGTTCATTGAGTCACTGGTATTCAAGACCAGGACTGAACCAGGACTAAACCGGGGCTGAACCAGATCTAAACCTGGACTAAACCAGGACTGAACCCGGACTACACTATGCATACACGAGGACTAAACCTGGTCTAACCTCAGTTTAAACCTGGTCTAACCTGGCCTAATCCCGGTAACCCTGGTCTAAACCTGGTCTATCCCTGGTCTAACCCTGGTCAAACCTGGTCTATCCCTGATCTAAACCCTGGCCTAAACCCGGTTCTAAGCCTGGCCTAAACCCGGTCTAAACCCTGGCCTAAACCTTCTAAGGGCCTTATCCCCTGGTAAACCTGGTCTAAAACCCTGGCCTAAACCCGGTTCTAAGCCTGGCTAACCCGGTCTAACCCTGGCCTAAACCTGGTCTATCCCTGGTCTAACCCTGGCCTAAACCCGGTCTAACCCTGGCCTAAACCTGGTCTATCCCTGGTCTAAACCCTGGCCTAAACCTGGTCTAAACCCTGGTCTAACCCTGGTCCTAAAACCTGGTAAACTGGTCTAACCTGGTCTAACCCTGGTTAAACCTGGTCTATCCTAAACTGGTCTAACCCCTGGTCTAAACCTTGGCCTTAAACCTGGTCTAAACCTGGTCTAACCCTGGCCTAAACCTGGTCTAATCCCTGGTCTAACCCCTGGCCTAAACCCTGGTCTAACCCTGGCCTAACGCGTCTATCCCTGGTCTACCCTGGCCTAAACCCGGTCTAACCCTGGCCTAAACCTGGTCTATCCCTGGTCTAAACCTGGCCTAAACCTGGTCTATCCCTGGTCTAAACCCTGGTCTAAACCTGGTCTAAACCTGGTCTAATCCCTGGTCTAATCCCTGGTCTAATCCTGGTCTAAACCCTGTCTAAACCTGGTCTAAACCTGGTCTAAACCTGGTCTAACCCAGTGTCTGTGTCTGTTGTTTCCTGCAGAGGTCTTCTTGCTGCAGTTCTGCTCTACATTAGGTCTAAACCTGGTCTAACCCCGTGTCTGTGTCTGTTTCCTCCAGAGGTCTTCTTGCTGCGCTCTTCTCTCTCGTTGTCTCGTGCCGCTCCTCGTGCTCTTCTTCGGGGGTTTGTCTCAGCACCTGTGGCTCTACGGTCTCCCTCGCTCTGTGGCTCAGCTCTCGGCTCAGATGCACCTGCACTGGCTCCAGGGACTCGTGCCCCAGACCGCGCCCTGCTCCTCCGACTGCAGGTCAGTCCTCGATGAAAGTCCTCTGAAAAAAGTCCTCTGAAAGTCCTCTGAAAGTCTCTGATGAAAGTCCTCTGAAGTCTCTGAAAGTCCTCTGAAAGTCCTCTGAAAGTCTCTGAGAAAGTCCTCTGAAAGTCCTCCTCTGAAAGTCCTCTGAAAGTCCTCTGAAAGTCCTCTGAAAGTAAGTCCTCTGAAAGTCTCTGATGAAAGTCCTCTGAAAGTCCTCTGAAGTCCTCTGAAAGTCCTCTGATGAAAGTCCTTCTGAAAGTCCTCTGATAGTCCTCTGAAAGTCTCTGAGTCTCTGAAGTCCTCTGATTCCTCTGAAAGTCCTCTGTCCTCTGATCCTCTGAAGTCCTCTGAAAGTCTCTGATAGTCCTCTGAAGTCCTCTGAAGTCTCTGAATCCTCTGAAGTCCTCTGAAAGTCCTCTGATAGTCCTCTGAAAGTCCTCTGAGTCCTCTGATAGTCCTCTGAGTCCTTTCTGAAAGTCCTCTGAGTCCTCTGAAGTGAAAGTCTCTGATGTCCTGATAGTCCTCTGATAGTCCTCTGAAAGTCCTCTGAATCCTCTGATCCTCTTAGTCCTCTGATAGTCCTCTGAAAGTTCCTCTGAAGTCCTCTGATAGTCCTCTGAAAGTCCTCTGATAGTCTCTGATAGTCCTCTGAAAGTCCTCTGTTAGTCCTCTGAAAGTCCTCTGTAGTCCTCTGAAAGTAGTCCTCTGAAAGTCCTCTGTCCTCCCTCTGTTAGTCCTCTGATAGTCCTCTGAAGTCCTCTGAAAGTCCTCTGTAGTCCTCTGATAGTCCTCTTGAAAGTCCTCTGAAGTCCTCTGATGTAGTCCTCTGAAAGTCTGAGTCCTCTTGATAGTCCTCTGAAAGTCTGAGGTCCTCTGAAGTCCTCTGATAGTCCTCTGATGAAAGTCCTCTGAAAGTCCTCTGAAAGTCTCTGATGAAAGTCCCTCTGATAGTCCTCTGATAGTCCTCTGAAAGTCCTCTGATAGTCCTCTGATAGTCCTCTGAAAGTCCTCTGATAGTCCTCTGATAGTCCTCTGAAAGTCCTCTGATAGTCCTCTGAAAGTCCTCTGTTAGTCCTCTGATGAAAGTCCTCTGAAAGTCTCTGAAAGTTCTCTGATGAAGGTTTTCTGAAAGTCCTGAAAGTAGTCCTGTTTTACTCCTGTTTTACTCCAGTTTTACTCATGTTTTAGTCCAGTTTTACTCCTGTTTTAGTCCTGCTTTAGTCCTGCTTTAGTCCAGTTTTAGTCCTGGTTTAGTCCTGGTTTTAGTCCTGTTTTAGTCCTGCTGTAGTCCTGGTTTAGTCCAGTTTTACTCCTGTTTTACTCCTGTTTTAGTCCTGCTTTAGTCCAGTTTTAGTCCTGGTTTCGTTCTGTTTTAGTTCTGTTCTAGTCCTGTTTTACTCCTACTTTCTTTAGTCTTGCTTTAGTCCTGCTCTAGTCCTGCTTTAGTCCTGGTTTAGTCCTGCTTTAGTCCTGCTTTAGTCCTAGTTTAGTCCAGTTTTAGTCCTGGTTTAGTCCTGCTTTAGTCCT
>NW_026571207.1:622478-652478 GCF_026225935.1 Boleophthalmus pectinirostris | reverse complement strand
GGACAAAAACTGGACTAAAAACTGGACTAAAGCAGGACTAAAACTGGACTAAAACTGGACTAAAAGCAGGACTAAACTGGACTAAAGCAGGACTAAAACTGGACTAAAACTGGACTAAAGCAGGACTAAAACTGGACAAAAACTGGACTAAAACTAGACTAAAGTAGGACTAAAACTGGACTAAACCAAGACTAAAACTGGACAAAACCAGGACTAAACCAGGACTAAAACTGGACTAAAGCAGGACTAAAACTGGACAAAAACTGGACTAAAGCAGGACTAAAACTGGACTAAAGCAGGACTAAAACTGGACTAAAACTGGACTAAAACTGGACAAAAACTGGACTAAAACTGGACTAAAGCAGGACTAAAACTGGACAAAAACTGGACTAAAACTAGACTAAAGTAGGACTAAAACTGGACTAAACCAAGACTAAAACTGGACAAAACCAGGACTAAAACTGGACTAAAGCATGGGACTAAAACTGGACTAAACCAGGACTAAAACTGGACTAAACCAGGACTAAAACTGGACTAAACCAAGACTAAAACTGGACAAAAACTGGACAAAACCAGGACTAAAACCAGGACTAAACCAGGACTAAACCAGGACTAAAACTGGACTAAAAGGACTAAACCAGGACTAAAACTGGACTAAACCAGGACTAAAACTGGACTAAACCGGGACTAAAACTGGACTAAACCAGGACTAAAACTGGACTAAACCAGGACTAAAACTGGACTAAAACTGGACTAAACCAGGACTAAAACTGGACTAAACCAGGACTAAAACTAGACTACAGCAGGACTAAAGCAGGACTAAAACTGGACTAAAGCAGGACTAAAAATTAACTAAACCAGGCCTAAAACTAGACTAAAGCAGAACTAAAACTGGACTAAAGCAGAACTAAAGCAGGACTATAACAGGACTAAAACTGGACTAAAGCAGGACTAAAACTGGACTAAAAATTGACTAAATCTGGACTAAACCAGGACTAAACCAGGTGTAAAACTGGACTAAAACTGGACCAAACCAGGACTACCCTCCAGACGTGAGCGGAATTAAATAAAGACAACTGAACGTGTTTTCCATGTGAACTCGAAGGAGAATATTTGAATTCTGAACTATTTAATTCAGAATTTAAAAAAACATCATGTAAACGTGGACACTGAGGATCTAGTTTCGATATTAGTTTCAGTATCGATTAGTGTTTGATTTTTTGATCCCTGGACCTAACCCGCTCTCGTCTGGTCTCTTCTCGTTCCTGTGGCGTTTCGTCCGGTCTGGTTCTGGTTCTGGTCTGGTTCTGGTTCTGGTTCTGGTCCGGTCCCTCAGAGCGCTCCTCCTCAGCTCTCCACTCGGGGGCGCACCGACGACCTGGAGGCCATTCTGTCTGTGATGGACGACGCCCGACAGTTCATCCACGTCTCCGTCATGGACTTTCTCCCCCAGGATCAGTTCTCCAAACCACCAAGGTACTTTCTGAAACTGAACCAGGACTGGACCAGGACTGAACCAGGACTGGACCAGGACTGAACCAGGACTGAACCAGGACTGAACCAGGACTGAACCAGGACTGGATCAGGACTGTGTCAGGACTGAACCAGGTCTGAACCAGGACTGGATCAGGACTGAACCAGGACTGAACCGGGACCAGGACTGAACCAGGACTGAACCTGGACCAGGACTGAACCAGGACTGTGTCAGGACTGAACCAGGTCTGAACCAGGACTGAACCGGGACCAGGACTGAACCAGGACTGTGTCGGGACTGAACCGGGACTGAGGACTGAACCGGGACTGAACCGGGACCAGGACTGAACCAGGACTGTGTCGGGACTGAACCGGGACCAGGACTGGACCGGGACTGGATCGGGACTGTGTTGGGACTGGGCCAGGACTGGGTCGGGACTGGACCGGGACTGGACCGGGACTGGACCGGGACTGGACCGGGACTGGACCGGGACTGGGACTGGGTCGGGACTGGGCCGGGACTGGGTCGGGACTGGACCGGGACTGGGTCGGGACTGGACCGGGACTGGACTGGGACTGGGTCGGGACTGGGCCGGGACTGGGTCGGGACTGGACCGGGACTGGGTCGGGACTGGGCCGGGACTGGGTCTAGACTGGACCGGGACTGGGTCGGGACTGGACCGGGACTGGGTCTGGACTGGACTGGGACTGGGCCGGGACTGGACTGGACCGGGACTGGGTCGGGACTGGACCGGGACTGGACCGGGACTGAACCAGGACCAGGATTGAACCAGGAATGAGCCGGGATCAGGACTAAATAAGAACCAGGACTAAACCGAGACTGGACCAAGGACTTAATCATGACCAGGACTGAACCAAGACCAGGACTGAGCCAGGACTGAATCAGGACTGAGCCAAGACCAGGTCTAAATGAGAACCAGGACTGAACTAGGACCAGAACTGAACCAAGACCAAGACTGAACCTCTCCTCTCCTCCCCTGACCTTCTCCTCCTCTGGTCCTCCTCTGGTCCTCCTCTGGTCCTCCTCTGGTCCTCTGGTCTCCTCTGGTCTTCCTCTGGTCTCTCCTCTGGTCCTCCTCTGGTCTCCTCCTCTGGTCTTCCTCCTCTCTGGTCTCCTCCTCTGGTCCTCTGGTCTGGTCCTCCTCTGGTCCTCCTCCTCCTCCTCTGGTCTCCTCTGGTCCTCCTCTGGTCCTCCTCTGGTCTTCCTCTGGTCCTCCTCTGGTCCTCCTCTGGTCTTCCTCCTGGTCCTCCTCTCCTCTGGTCTCCTCTGGTCTCCTCTCTGGTCCTCCTCTGGTCTTCCTCTGGTCCTCTGGTCCTCCTCTGGTCCTCCTCCTCTGGTCTCCTCTGGTCTCCTCTGGTCCTCCTCCTGGTCCTCCTCTGGTCTCCTCTGGTCTCCTCTGGTCTCCTCTGGTCCCTCCTCCTGGTGGTTCTCTCCTCTCTGGTCTTCCTCTGGTCCTCCTCTGGTCCTCCTCTGGTCCTCCTCTGGTCCTCCTCTGGTCTCCTCTGGTCTCCTCTGGTCTCCTCTGGTCTTCCTCTGGTCCTCCTCTGGTCCTCCTCTGGTCTCTGGTCTTCCTCTGGTCCTCCTCTGGTCTTCCTCTGGTCCTCCTCTGGTCCTCCTCTGGTCCTCCTCTGGTCCTCCTCTGGTCTTCCTCTGGTCTCCTCTGGTCCTCCTCTGGTCCTCCTCTGGTCCTCCTCTGGTCCTCCTCTGGTCCTCCTCTGGTCTCCTCTGGTCTCCCTCTGGTCCTCCTCTGGTCCTCCTCTGGTCCTCCTCTGGTCTTCCTCCTCTGGTCTTCTCTGGTCCTCCTCTGGTCCTCCTCTGGTCCTCCTCTCTGGTCCTCCTCAGGTCCTCCTCTGGCCTCCTTTAGACTCGTCCCTCCGCTCGGCCGCCTGCGTCAGAAGGTTGAAGGTTCGACTCCTGGTCAGCTGTTGGCCTCACTCTCCGGCGGCCATGTTTGTTTACCTTCAGTCTCTGCTCGTGCTGAACCGTCCGCCGCTCAACTGCGACATCCAAGTGGTACGTCCAGATCCCTGCTCGCGTGGACCAAACAAACCGTCGCAAACTGCTCCTCTCACCGTCACAAATTCCAACAGTCGTATTTTGTCAACCGACAATCGACTGTTGACAAACACCGACTGTTGACAGTTTTGGCCAACAGTAGTTTTATTCAACACTCGTTCTTCGCCAACAGTTGTTTTTTGCCAACAGTCGTTTTTTGTCACTAGTTGTTTTTTGTCAGCAGTCGGGTTTATTCAACAGTCGTTTTTTGCCAACAGTCGTTTTTTTGTCAACAGTTGTTTTTTGTCAGCAGTTGTTTTTGTCAGCAGTCGGTTTATTCAACAGTCGTTTTTTGCCAACAGTCGTTTTTTTGTCAACAGTTGTTTTTTGTCAACAGTCGTTTTTTGTCAACAGTTGTTTTTTGTCAACAGTCGTTTTTTGTCAGCAGTTGGGGGTTTTTCAACAGTCGTTTTTGGCAGCAGTCGGTTTTATTCAACAGTCGTTCTTTGCCAACAGTCGTTTTTTGTCAGAAGTTGTTTTTTTGTCAACAGTCGTTTTTTGTCAACAGTCGTTTTTTGTCAGCAGTTGTTTTTAGGTCAACAGTTGTTTTTTGTCAACAGTCGTTTTATTTAACAGTCGTTTTTATTCAACAGTCGTTTTTTGTCAGCAGTCATTTTTTTGTCAGCAGTCGGTTTTATTTAACAGTCGGTTTTATTTAACAGTCGTTTTTATTCAACAGTTATTTTTTGTCAACAGTCATTTTTTGTCAACAGTCGGTTTTATTTAACAGTCGGTTTTATTTCAACAGTCGTTTTTATTCAACAGTTATTTTTTTCAGCAGTCGTTTTTTGTCAGCAGTCGTTTTTTGTCAGCAGTCGTTTTTTGTCAGCAGTCGGGTTTATTCAACAGTCGTTTTTTGCCAACAGTCATTTTTTGTCAGCAGTCGTTTTTGTCAGCAGTTGTTTTTAGGTCAACAGTTGTTTTTTGTCAACAGTCATTTTTTGTCAGCAGTCGTTTTTATTTAACAGTCGGTTTTATTTAACAGTCGGTTTTATTTAACAGTCGGTTTTATTCAACAGTCGTTTTTTTGCCAACAGTCGTTTTTTGTTTTTTTTGTCAACAGTCGTTTTTCTTGTGTCTGTTTCAGAAAGTGTTCACGATTCCCTCGACGCCGGATCAGATGAAGATCCCGTACGCTCGAGTCAATCACGCCAAGTTCATGGTGACGGACCGAGTGCTTTATATCGGTAAAAACAAAAAATCTATTATTACGAATATAAGACTGGACCAGAACCGAACCAGAACCAGAACCGAACCAGGACTGAACCAGGACTGAACCAGGACTGAACTAGTGAATCTCGAGTCCGTTTGTCAGTTCAGGATTCAGATTTTTATTTTCCGTTCCAGGGACTTCAAACTGGTCCGAGGGATACTTCACGCAGACGGCCGGAGTCGGTCTCGTCGTGAACCAGACCGGGTCCGAACCGGGACTGGAGACCCTCCGGACCCAAGCCGACCAGATCTTCCTCCGAGACTGGACCTCGCAGTACTCCACAGACCTGACCCTGGACCAGACCGACGCCTGCCCCCTGGCCCAGAGCTAGACCGGGACTGGACCAGGACTGGAACAGGGACTAGACCAGGGACTAAAACAGGGACTAAGCTAGGGACTAGACTAGACCAGGGACTAGACCAGGGACTGGACCAGGGACTGGACCAGGACTGGAACAGGGACTAAAACAGGGACTAAGCTAGGGACTAGACCAGGGACTAGACCAGGGACTGGACCAGGGACTGGACCAGGGACTGGACCAGGACTGGACCAGGGACTAGAACAGGGACTAAAACAGGGACTAAGCTAGGGACTAGACCAGGGACTGGACCAGAGACTAAACCAGGGACTGAACCGAGGACTAGACCAGGGACTAAACCAGGGACTGAACCGAGGACTAGACCAGGGACTAAACCAGGGACTGAACCGAGGACTAGACCAGGGACTAAACCAGAGACTAAACCAGGGACTGGACCAGGGACTAAGCCGGAGACTAGATCAGGGACGAAAATCAGGGACTAAGCTAGGGACTGGACCAGGGACTAGACCAGGGACTAGACCAGGGACTAGACCAGGGACTAGACCAGGGACTGGACCAGAGACTAAACCAGGGACTAAACCAGAGACTAAACCAGGGACTGGACCAGGGACTAAGCCAGAGACTAGATCAAGGACTAAAATCAGGGACTAAAATCAGGGACTAAACCAGGTCTAAACATGAACTAAACCAGGACTAGATCAGGGACTAAACCGAGACTAAACAAGGACCGAACCAAAGATTAAACAAGAACCCCATGGGGACTCAACCAAAGCAGGACTAAACCAGTACCAAACCAGGTCTAAACCAGGACTAACAAGGACCTAAAGTTGGACCTCTTCATCATATCTGCGTTATGAGGACTGAACCAGGACTAAACCGGGGCTGGACCTGGATTTACCGAGGATTAAACTCATCGTGGACTAAATGGACCTCCCCCCGCTGGACTTGAACCAGTCCTGGATCTGGACCGGACTCTGCACATGTGTTTGAAGTGTTATTTTTGTGTTTGTACAGTTTGTGCCTGGAGCAGTTTGTATATACTCAGACGAGACGTTTACGTTTATGTTTCACACGCAGGTTTTATTTCACTTTTTCAGTTTGGCAAAGATTAAAAAAACTTATAAATGTCTCAAAAGTCGAATCGAGAACTAAACCAGGACTTTTATCAAATCGAATCAGGGGCAAAAGAAGGACTAAACCAGGTCTAAACCAGGTCTAAACCAGGTCTAAACCAGGTCTAAAACCAGGTCTAAACCAGGACTAAACCAGGTCTAAACCAGGTCTAAAACAAGGTCTAAACCAGGTCTTTATCAGGTCTAAACCAGGTCTAAAACAAGATCTAAACCAGGTCTTTATCAGGTCTAAACCAGGTCTAAAACAAGGTCTAAACAAGATCTAAACCAGGTCTTTATCAGGTCTAAACCAGGTCTAAAACCAGGACTAAACCAGGTCTAAACCAGGTCTAAAACCAGGACTAAACCAGGTCTAAACCAGGTCTAAACCAGGTCTAAAACAAGGTCTAAACCAGGTCTAAAACAAGGTCTAAACCAGGTCTAAAACAAGGTCTAAACCAGGTCTTTATCAGGTCTAAACCAGGTCTAAAACAAGGTCTAAACCAGGTCTTTATCAGGTCTAAACCAGGTCTAAAACAAGGTCTAAACCAGGTCTTTATCAGGTCTAAACCAGGTCTAAAACCAGGTCTAAACTCGTGTAGTAAAACGGTTAAATATAACAGGTCTAAACAAGATCTAAAACCAGGACTAAACCAGGTCTAAACAAGATCTAAACCAGGTCTTTATCAGGTTTAAACCAGGTCTAAACAAGATCTAAACCAGGTCTTTATCAGGTTTAAACCAGGTCTAAACAAGGTCTAAACAAGATCTAAACCAGGTCTAAACAAGATCTAAACCAGGTCTAAACCAAGTTTAAACCAGGTCTTAATCAGGTCTTAATCAGGTCTTAATCAGGTCTTAAACCAGGTTTAGACCAGGTCTTCTTTAGTCTCTTGTTCTTCTGTCTCAGTTTTGTTTTAAATCGTGGGTTTTGTGCATTAATTGACTTTATTTGAGCTTTTTTCTCATGTTCTGACGTTGTTCCTCGTCACAGGCCGAGCTCCATCACCTGCTCGTTTCCACGGAGACGTCGCTGCTCCGCCCGGAATGTTCCGCGGTGCGACTTTAAACGGCTCCAAACCAGGACTAAAACTGGAGTAAACCAGGTCTAAACCAGGACTAAACCAGGACTAAAACTGGAGTAAACCAGGTCTAAACCAGGACTAAACCAGGTTTAAACCAGGACTAAAACTGGAGTAAACCAGGTCTAAACCATGTGGTTTTAAAGCTCAAAAATACAGAGAAAAGTGGGCGTTGTGACTGCCAGCGGGGTCGCCTCTCCGCAGACCTGACCCGTGACCCGGACAGGTTCGGGTTAGAAAGGTTTAAAGCCACACTGCGGAACATTCCAGACCCAGAGAGCGAAGAGCGACGTTTCCAAAGAGACGAAAAGCGTCGGACGGACGGACCCGCAAACGTAACCACCAAAGACGACCGGGGCTTTTTCCCCTGTGTCGCCGTGGAGACGGGGAGAGCGTCCGTGTACGTAGATCCGACTCAGAATCTATTTGTCTAAAGCGGCGACGTGTTTCCACTGTTGACTGGACGCAGACGCTATCCCTCTGCACTGGAGTGTCTGCGGACGCCGAGACAACCACCAGTTTACTGTAAATAAACAAATCAACTAGAAATGTGTCTGTGGAATCACCGGGACTAAACCAGGACTAAACCAGGACTAAAACAGGACTAAACCAGGACTAAACCAGGACTAAACCGGGACTAAAACCAGGACTATAAACCAGGACTAAAACCGGGACTAAACCAGGACTAAACCCAGACTATAAACCAGGACTAAACCAGGACTAAAACCAGGACTAAACCCAGACTATAAACCAGGACTAAACCAGGACTAAACCAGGTCTAAATTAGAACTAAACCAGGTCTAAATTAGAACTAAACCAAGGACTAAACCGGGACTAAAACCAGGTCTAAACCAAGGACTAAACCAAGGACTAAACCAGGATTAAAACAGGTCTAAAACAGGACTAAAACCAGGTCTAAACGAGATGTAAACCAGGTCTTAATCGGGTCTAAAACCAGGTCTAAAGTCAGGACTAAACCAGGTCTAAACTGAACCAAAACAGATTTTATTCACATTTTATTCCTCACACAATCTGAAAACATTTAAAATAATAAAAACAATAATAATAATAATAATAAAGTTGATTGTCCCTTCAGAGGCTCCGTAGCAGCAGCGGCTCCTCCTCCTCTTCCTCCTCCTCTTCCCTCCTCCTCTTCTCCTCCTCCTCCTTCCTCCTCCTCTTCCTCCTTCCTCCTCCTCTTCCTCCTCCTCCTCCTCTTCCTCCTCCTCTTCCTCTTCCCCCCTCCTCCTCTCTCCTCTTCCTCCTCCTCCCTTCCTCTTCCCCCTCCTCCTCTTCCTCCTTTCCTCCTCCTCTTCCTCCCCCTCCTCCTCTTCCTCTTCCTCCTCTCCTCCTCTTCCTCCTCCTCCTCTTCCTCCTCTTCCTCCTCTTCCTCTTCTCCTCTTCCTCCTCTCCTCCTCCTCTTCTCCTTCTCCTCCTCCTCCTCTCCTCCTCCTCTCTCTCCTCCTCTCTCCTCTCCTCCTCTTCCTCCTCTTCCTCTTCTCCTCCTCTTCCTCTTCCTCCTCTTCCTCCTCCTCCTCCTCCTCCTCTTCCTCCTCTTCCTCTCCTCCTCCTCCTCCTCTTCTCCTCCTCCTCCTCCTCTTCCTCCTCCTCCTCCTCCTCTTCCTCCTCCTCCTCCTCCTCCTCCTCCTCTCCTCCTCCTCCGTCCAAACGCCCAACTTCATTTTCACCACAAACTCAAACACTAAAAACTGACGACGAGGACGCGGCTTTTCACAATAAAACTCTTCCTCCTCGTCAAAATAAAGCGGCTCTTTCAGAATAAGAGTCCAGTATTTACAACAACAAAAAAAAACCAAAACTAAAAATATTGAAACTGTGTGTTTGTTTTTATTCCATGGAGAGTTGGACGCTGTCGGTCTGGTTCTGCTGCTGCTGCTGCTGCTGCTGCTGATCGTATTTACGAGCTGAAAAAACAACAAAACAAAAAGAGGATTTAGAAAAGGAAAAAAAAAAAAAGAAAATGTCCCAAACTGTGTCTTTATTCTGTGTCCTCTGTGTTTGACGTGTTCTTCTAGAATGTTCCACAATAAACCGGGTCCTGACCAGGTCTAAATCTGGACTAAAACAGGTTTAAGATTCAACTGGAACTAAACCAGGACTAAAACCAGGAGTAAAACCAGGTCTACACCAGGTCTAAACCAGGTCTAAACTTGGACTAAACCAGGACTATAACAGGACTAAACCAGGTCTAAACCAGGACTAAAACAGGGACTAAACCAGGACTATAACAGGACTAAACCAGGTCTAAACCAGGTCTAAACTTGGACTATAACAGGACTAAACCAGGACTGAACCAGGACTAAAACAGGGACTAAACCAGTTCTAAACCAGTAACTGGACCAGGACTGAACAAGGACTAAAACATGGACTAAACCAGGTCTAAACCAGAACTAAACCAGTAACTGGACCAGGACTAAACCAGTAACTGGACCAGGACTAAAACAGGGACTAAACCAGGACTAAAACAGGGACTAAACCAGGACTATAACAGGACTAAACCAGGACTAAAACAGGGACTAAACCAGGTCTAAACCAGTAACTGGACCAGGACTGAACCAGGACTAAAACATGGACTAAACCAGGTCTAAACTTGGACTAAACCAGAACTAAACCAGTAACTGGACCAGGACTAAAACAGGGACTAAAACAGGACTAAAACAGGGACTAAAACAGGGACTAAACCAGGACTAAAACAGGGACTAAACCAGGACTATAACAGGACTAAACCAGGACTGAACCAGGACTAAAACAGGGACTAAACCAGGTCTAAACCAGTAACTGGACCAGGACTGAACCAGGACTAAACCAGGACTAAAACATGGACTAAACCAGGTCTAAACTTGGACTAAACCAGTAACTGGACCAGGACTAAACCAGTAACTGGACCAGGACTAAAACAGGGACTAAACCAGGACTAAAACAGGGACTAAACCAGGACTAAAACAGGGACTAAACCAGGTCTAAACCAGTAACTGGACCAGGACTGAACCAGGACTAAAACATGGACTAAACCAGGTCTAAACTTGGACTAAACCAGAACTAAACCAGTAACTGGACCAGGACTAAAACAGGGACTAAAACAGGGACTAAAACAGGGACTAAACCAGGACTAAAACAGGGACTAAACCAGGACTGAACCAGGACTAAAACAGGGACTAAACCAGGTCTAAACCAGTAACTGGACCAGGACTGAACCAGGACTAAAACATGGACTAAACCAGGTCTAAACTTGGACTAAACCAGTAACTGGACCAGGACTAAACCAGTAAAACACAGGACTAAACAGGACTAAAACAGGGACTAAACCAGGACTAAAACAGGACTAAACCAGGACTAAACCAAAAACAGGGACTAAACCAGGTCTAAACCAGTAACTGGACCAGGACTGAACCAGGACTAAAACATGGACTAAACCAGGTCTAAACTTGGACTAAACCAGAACTAAACCAGTAACTGGACCAGGACTAAAACAGGACTAAAACAGGACTAAAACAGGGACTAAAACAGGACTAAAACCAGGACTAAAACAGGGACTAAACCAGGACTAAACCATAAACAGGACTAAAACCAGGACTGAAACCAGGACTAAAACAGGGACTAAACTCAAACCAGGTCTAAACCAGGTAAACCAGGACTAAACAGGACTAAACCAGGTCTAAAACCAGGACTAAACCAGGTCTAAACCAGGACTAAACCACCAGGTCTAAACCAGGACTGGTCTCTAAACCAGGGAACAGAAACAAGTCCAGTGAACTGAAACAGACTGGACCTAAACCAGGACTCTAAAAACACAGGACTAAAACACAGGAAACTGAAAACCCAGGACTAAACAGGAACTAAACGGACATGGACTAAAAGGAAGGATTGGAACATGAACTGAACCAGGACTAAACAAGGACCAAACCAGGTCTAAACTAGGTCTAAACCAGGACTAAACCAGGTCTAAAACAGGACTGAACCAGGTCTAAAACAGGACTGAACCAGGTCTAAAACAGGACTGAACCAGGACTAAACCAGGACTCAACAAGGTCTAAACCAGGACTAAACCAGGTCTAAAACAGGACTGAACCAGGACTAAACCAGGATTAAACCAGGACTCAACTAGGTCTTAACATGGACTAAAACAGGAACTGAACCAGGACTAAACAAGGTCTAAACTAGGAATAAAACAGGACTAAACAAGGACCAAACCAGGTCTAAACAAGGAACTAAACCAGGACTAAACTGAGTCTTAACAAGGACTAAATCAGGACTAAACCAGGACTAAGACAGGTCTAAACCAGGACTGAACCAGGACTAAACCAGAACAAAACCAGGTCTAAAACAGGACTGAACCAGGACTAAACCAGGACTAAACCAGGACTGAACCAGGACTCAACCAGGACTCAACAATGTCGAAACCAGGACTGAACCAGGTCTAAAACAGGAACTGAACCAGGACTAAACAAGGTCTAATCTAGGAATAAAACAGGACTAAGACAGGTTTAAACAAGGTCTAAACCAGGTCTAATGAAGGAACTAAACCAGGTCTAAACAGGACTAAACCAGGTCTAAAACAGGACTGAACCAGGACTAAACAAGGAACTAAACTAGGACTAAACCGGAACAGAAACGGAACCAGGACAGTCACATTTTTTCTTTGTTTTTTTGCTCGTCTTTTTGAAGCTGATTTTTTGTTTTGTTTACAGCGGCAGAGCGACGATCACGTGCGTCCTGACGTTTGACCCTTGACCCCTGACCCCGCGCTTTGTTTACATCTGTCCCTTTTTTCGTGCGTTTCTCGTGTTTTGTTTTTTTTGTTTTGTTTTTTTGTTTCTTTTTTTGTTGTTGTTTTTTTGCACGTACTTTTTGGCGTAGATGAGCAGACCGAAGCTCACCAGAATCACCAGCAGATACACGTTTGTCGCCTCGTTCCACGCCTCGTGCACAGAATAATCCAGCGCCTCCTGCGGCTCGTTCCCCAGCAGCGCGTGACCCATGAGACCCGACAAATACGATCAGATTACGCACAAAAAACACGGACAGATCACACGGACAAACGGCGAGATAAATACGGAATAAAAACGAACGAGAGATTTTCTTCCGTCTTCTTCCTTCAGGTGGGTTTTATTTACGGTTGGCAAACGACTAAAGGTGAATTACCGCCACCAGCCGACAAGGAGTGAGAACTGACACGTGATAAACTAATAAAAATAAATAATAACAATAATAATAATAACTAAAGTAAAATAACTCCAATTAATAAAAAAAAATCATAAAAAAATGTATCATAAATAATAATTTTTCCACCTTTAAAATTATTTTATTTTCTTCTTCGTCTTCTTCTTCAGGTGGGTTTTATTTACGGTTGGCAAACGACTAAATGTGAATTACCGCCACCAGTCGACAAGGAGTGAGAACTGAAACGTGATAAACTAATAACATAATGGCAATAAATAAATGTAATAATAATAATAGTAATAGTAATAAAAGTAAAATAACTCAATAAATAATAATAATTTAAAAAAAAAATCTTTCCACTTGTTTCAATTATTTAATTTGCGACATACAAAATGCACACAGACATTAGAGAGGACAGGACAATACACGAAGTTTTTGTTTACCGTCGTACAAACTAATAATAATGATAAAGAAGGCACAAAGTGTATTGTTTATGATCGTATCAATTTACATTTCAAAACTATTTATAAAGTCCAAATCTATTGTGTTTGTTGCGTCTGTTAAGCACTTCACGTCACATGAATTAAAATCCTAGTTTAGTGCCTTAATAGAAATGACACTTTCACTTTAGTTGTGACCCGCCCTTACCTCATCATTATTCACCAGCGAAGAATAGGTGAGCGTGAGGCTCAGGTCATGACAGGTGTTTTTATGAAGAAAACCAGAAGAAAAACTTCAGAACATGCTGCGGTTTGATTTATTTCTCCTCGTAGCGCTGTCCGCATTTCCATGTTGTTTTTCAGAAGGTAAATCCCACTCTTACACTTTTTTATTCAGACTATGGATACGTGAATCATTGTCGTGCGCTCTCTGTTCGGGCTGTTTGTGCTGTCGTTAAAGTTCAGATGATTCTAGATTAGTACAAGTGTTGTGTTTTCATGTGACTGGGGGTAACAAGTGTGTTTTTCTTAATTCAAGCAACTTTTCTCTAGTTTAGTATTTATGGAGCTACCCGGAAATGTCACTTCTGACAAGTCATCTGTAAGAGTATGCGGGCTCCGGTTATATAAGGTCATATCAGGCTCACTCATTTATTTTTTAAGACATGGTGCCATCTAGTGGTGCGCACAGGTACTAACCCCAGACGTGAAAACACTTTGGCTCACGCTCGTTTGGTTTGAACATGTTCACTTCTCTTTAAATATGATGAAAGTGAAAGGTCCAACACAAACTGACAGAATAATAATAATTATGATTTTAAATAGTTAAATGGAGTAGAGCCGCTGCTCCTTCACGTTGAGAGGAGCCAGTTGAGGTGGCTCGGGCATCTTTTCCGGATGCCTCCTGGACGTGTCCCTCGGAGGTGTTCTGGGCATGTCCCACTGTGTGGCGCTATGTCTCTGTGAGCTGTTCTTATTTAAAGGAGCACTGTGTAACTTTATGCACTTTTTGAAGAAGAACCTCTGGCAGCTTTTGTCTCTAATCACAAATTTGCAACACAGACAAATCTCTATTTTTTTTATTTATTGCTATAGTCAAATTAATAATCTCAATTCAATTTACTGTCTACTTAAAGGCAAAAACACACACAAAACATGTTTTTATACACATCTAAAAGTTACACAATGCAGCTTTAAGTCCTGTAAGAAGTGGCTTTTTTTTTCATGTTCAGGGTTAATGTAAAAAATAGAAGCAGGCGTCAGAAATGTCTTTATATTTGTATCCTGTGAGGCACAGGGGCCCCACACAAATCCAAACGTCATCTCACACTTTAGGGTGTGTCTGTGTGTATGTGTCTGTGTGTGTGTGTGTGTGTGTGTGTGTGTGTGTGTGTGTTATAACCCTCCAGCACTTGTGCTCGCAGCCTCAGCCGGTACTTTTGAAGCTGCGATGACCGGAGTGAAGACGAGACTTATCGCACCGCACGCCTCCTGATGCTTTCCTACAAAACTTTTCCAGACAATACCGAATAACGGTGTTTCTGGCGTGTGGCTGGAATGTTTTATGAAGAAAACCAGAAGAAAAACTTCACCAACATGCTGCGGGTTGGTTTATTTCTCCTCGCGCTGTCCGCATTTCCCCGTTGTTTTTCAGAAGGTAAATCCCACTCTTATACTTTTTTATTCAGACTATGGAAGCACCGACACGACTTAAATACGTGAATCATTGTCGTGCGCTCTCTGTTCGGGCTGTTTGTGCTGTCGTTAAAGTTCAGATGATTCTAGATTAGTACAAGTGTTGTGTTTTCATGTGACTGGGGGCAACTTGTATAACTTTTCTCTAGTTTAGTATTTATGGAGCTACCCAGAAATGTCACATCTTGATCGAGCGGAAAATCACTAGTCACTTCTATAATGGTCGCTGCGGGTTCAGGTCATATCAGGTTCATTCATATCAGGTTCATTCATTTATTTTTAAGACATGGTGCCATCTAGTGGTGCGCACAGGTACTAACCCCAGACGTGAAAACACTTTGGCTCACGCTCGTTTGGTTTGAACATGTTCACTTCTCTTTAAATATGATGAAAGTGAAAGGTCCAACACAAACCGACAGAATAATAATAATTATGATTTTAAATAATTAATGGTTTAGATTTAGATTCAACCTCAGAGACGAGAAGAGCTGCAGAATGTGTTTTATTTGTGAACACAAAACATGCTCCAGGACAAGTCAAGTGCAGGTTTAACCCAGAGACACTGGAGGGTCAAGTGCAGAGGACGTTTGTCTCTCTGGGGTTTGTGAGTTTGTGTCTCTGAGTGTCTCGTGTTTTCTCCCTCAGACGCTGTTGTCTCCTGTGTTCTTCTGGAGACCTGTGTTCTGCCCTGCAGATTTGAGTCTGGACCAGACCCTGTGATCCACTGGACCAAAAGAACCTCATGATCAAACTCCAGTTCATATTTACTTTAAAGGTCGGAACAAGCTTCATATCCAGAACCAGAACTTCAGAGGTCGGACCTCTCTGTTTGAGAAGGAACTGTCCACAGGAAACGCATCACTGCGGCTCTCAGGGGTCAAAGTTCAAGATGAAGGAAGATACAAGTGTTATGCCAATGCTGCCTACAAACTCACCACAGAGATTTATGTGGATGTGTTGGTTTCTGGTAAATACTGTGTAACTACCCTGGTTTTCTTAGCGAGAAAGGAGTTCACGCTTCATACTGATGATTGTGTGTCGGTATTTATTTTCAGCACTCTTCATTAACACACCAATACACCGTGAAAACTAAAACAAAACAGACAAAAAATAACTTAACTTTTCATAAACACCCTTAAATAAATACACAATAGAAACTATATTTACCGTGTTCGCCTTTACGTTACCAGCAGTAGTAAAACAGCATATTTTTATCTTGATGTCCCTTTTCTTTACACCTCTCTCTGTTTTCTCTCTTTTGTCCCCTTCTCTCTTTTTCGCGCTACTATTTTTCTCTTTTCTACTTCCGGGGGTAAGGCAAAGGTCACACAACTAAAAAAGGCAAATATATTCACAAATAAAATACAAAAACAATAACTGCAATATTATGACCCCTCTCAATACTTGAACAAATAAAATAATAACCTTTTCACTTATTACTATAAAAACAAATATACTGACATTATCGTCAGTTACATACTGAGTATTATTTTGATAATAACATGTGTATCAGTGTAAAAGTGGTTTGACAGTGAAGTGTCTCTGCAGCTCCAGTGTTGACAGTGTCTCTGGAGACTCGGGGGCAGGAGCTCCTCTGTAGATCTGAGGGAATCTACCCCCAACCCTCAGTGTCCTGGAGCCCTCCCTCCTCTGCAGCTCGTACCAGGGTGACCCCCTCAGAGGGCGGAGTGTGGTCTGTGCACAGCTCTGTGTCTCTGCCTCACAGCCCTCCACATCAACACAGCTGTAATGTGAGCAACAGCAGGGGCAGCTGGAGGAGCGCCACCTACAGGACCAACCGTGAGTCACGCACCAGAACTCTCACACTTTACTTTCACTGTTTTATTTACTCTTTTGTTTGTTGTTGTTTTGTTTTGTTTCGTTTCTAGTCGACATTCATGTTTCAGCTTCTGGAGAGACTGAAGTTCCCTGCACTAAACCCTCTGCTCCAGTGAAGAGTCTCATCTGGAGGTTCAACCAGAATCACATCATTCTGAGTCGGTCTGGACCAGAACAGAAAAACACTGAGTCCTGGACACAGTTTGTTGTTGGAGTCACAGAGTCCAACAGTCTGGTCCTGAAAGAATCTGACCAAAGATCAGCTGGGCCTGTTCTCCTGTGAACTCAAGACTGAACGAGAGAACTTTATTATCCTCACTCAAGTCACTGAAGCAGAGACAAAGACAGAGACAAAGACAGGAGGTAAGTGTGAGCAGTGCCTCCTGGTTTCATCTGATCACAGGGATCTCACACACTCTTCTGTTTCTGCAGGAAAACTCTCACATCTGTGGATAATTGTTTTATTGGTACTCCTGTATGTCCTGATCATCGCTCTTCTCGTCGTCGTCTGTTGCAGACGTTCCCAGGTGAGTAGATCTAGAGTCAGATCCAGTTTGTTTCTGTTCTTCTGTCAGGACCAGAGCAGCTGGACCCTGTCGTTCTCTCTGAAAAGCATCTGGAGCCTCGTCACCTTCAAGTTTGTGAAGGACCAATCAGGAGTCATTTATCTGCTGCTGTAAACGCAGGAACAAGCCTCCTCAGATCTCTCTGTTTCATGGAGACTTTAGAACATCTCATTGTCTTATTAAGGCCTTATGAAGCTGATGTTCCTGTGTCTTTGTCTCCTGATGATCTGAAGCTCTGTCTGTGGCTCAGTCCTCTGTGTCATTTTCAAATCAAGGAAAATGATTTGGACACAGCAGCTCACACATCACAATATAATATCAAAACAAAGAGTAAAAGACAGAAATGGTGATAATAAATTCTAAATAAGTGGCAGAAATGGCAAGCGTCAGGAGTCAAACATTATATAAATGTATAAGTAAAAATAATCTAACTGTGTGTTGTTTTACAGGTTGAGGTGTGAAACTGAGAATCTCCTGCTTCACTGTTGTGCTGTTGTTGATTTGACAAACTGGACGTCACTTCCCTTCAGCTCTGGAGTCTGGAGCTGATAAAAGACGATGGAGAGACTTGTGTTCTGCAAACACAAACACTCTTGCATTGTGTAACTTTTCAGATGGCAGGTCAATCAAATGCTTTTCTCCATTTCTCCCATTTCTGTATTTTTGTTGTGTAGTGCTACGGTAGTTTTACACTGAACCCAATTGTGAACTATGAGATGATTTTATTTTGTAAATACTTAGAGGAAACAAACTGTTTTTATTAGGGCCCAAATGATATAACTGTTGGCCGATAATATCGGCTCTTTGAAACATATCGGCGATCAGTCTAAATCTTACCGATATTTCACATGGGCCTGTTATACCACGTTATAAAGCTCAGACTTCTACATTCTGTTCAGTTTACAGACAGATAAATGTCTTAATATTTGACTCCACATCAGTATTTATCTGCAGAGTTATTTGTCTGTGTGTGTGTGTGTGTGTGGTTATACCAGGTGCTTTTATTATGACGGTGCCACTACTTCCTGTAGAGACGCTCAGTTCCTCTCAGTTGTTCGCAGCAGCAGCAGCAGCAGCAGCAGCAGCAGCAGCAGCAGCAGCAGCAGCAGCAGCAGCAGCAGCAGCAGCAGCAGCAGCAGCAGCAGCAGCAGCAGCAGCAGCAGCAGCAGCAGCAGCAGCAGCAGCAGCAGCAGCAGCAGCACAAACTTCATACTGACTTTATTCAGACGTTGATTGTGATTTTTAAGGCCTTTGCCGTTGTTCCTGTTGGTAAAACATGTGAGATATTGTTTTTATATGTGAATGCATTACTTACAAGACGTACTGTTAGAGTGAATTTGTACTAGAAAGCAAGTCTCATGTGTCTGTGCCTCTTTATTTCTCTGCACGTGTGTGTGGAGCTGTGACACTTGGACGCTGCACTTTGATATTTTTTGTGTTTCACAAAGGTTTTTGAGCATCATATTGTACATCAACACCAAATGTTATTTTTCATATATTGTATTTGGTATAACGTGTACCGTTTGTACATGATTTATTGTTCTTTTAAAAATATAAAATAGCCATGATTGGGGGATTTACTTGTAGAAATGTAAAACTATACGATCACACTGTAAAAATAATTTATTGTACTTAATAATATTGTTATTAGACGTGAGTTGGTCAGAGGAGAGCAGAGGGACACGTGTGTGGAGCTGTGACACTTGGAGTCTGTACTTTGATATTTTTGTGTTTCACAGTAAATCTCCTGAATGGTAAAACCCTGTGTGCGGCTCACTTCATCTACACAACACAACACAGACGACTGCTAATCGGTCGGTTCAAGCACGAAGGTTCCATGTGTCCGTACTGTCCCTGAACACACCACAGACTCACTTCACCGTAACCGTGCCAACGCTAAATTATATGACACATTAAATTAGTCGTGTAAAAAAAATGAAAACACTTCAGAATTCTAATGTTTTACTCAATTTATTTTAGTCGATACATGATATTTACAAAGCAATGAATCGTTTCTACTGATCCATCGATACAGAAACTCAGGACTTAAAGCTGCACTGTGTAACTTTTTGGTTTTCTGGGTCCGTCACCTGCTTGTTTCTATGGATACATCACTGCTCTGTCTGGAATGTTCCGCAGTGTGGCATTAAACAGCTCGACTTGGCGGTTTTAGAGCTCAAAAATATCTCCAGAAAAAACGACGTTCTGAGTGCGAGCGGGTGTCGCCTCTCCGCGGATCTGACCTGGAACTTCTCTCCGGCCCCAGTTTGGTCTCCGTGGAAATAAAAAAGTTTTAAAGCCACACCGTGAAACATTCCAGACAAAGGGAAAACATGTCCACAGGGAAAAAGCGTTTGACGGACTCTACGGAAGATCATTTGTTTCATCAAATTTTGAATTTTAAACACTGTTGAATTTCTCACTTTAAAATTTTTAACTCTGAAAAAACATGTTTGAATTAATTTTATTATTAATTTTTGTTTGCTGAAATTTTAAGTGTACATTTTCTGTGTATAAAATTCAACATAAAAAAATAAATCACCTTTTAAATATTCAGCACAAATATTTTCAAGCCTTCAAATTCAACTGTCAAAATTCAGAGTGTAAAATTCGCAGTGAAGAAAATTCGCAGTAAAGCTCCGAGATGCCGAGGCAGAAGCAATCGATCCAAAGTGATCCGATCGAACTTAGTAACAAACAGAAAATGTTGCAGTGACGCGATCTGATTGGTCAAAATTCGCCTCATCGTGACCTCATCTCATTGATTGGTTAAGTGTAAGCCCCGCCCACAGATGAGAACAGCCAATAGGAAACAGCCTCCGTCCTCCTCGCTCACATGATCGATTGCTTCTGCCTTGGCATCTTGGATTTTTGCTGTGAAATTTTTCACCGCGAATTTTACGTTCTGAATTTCGAGGGCTTGAAAATATCCAAGGTGATTTTTTTTTTTTGGTTTATTTTGAATTGAAAGCAAACTTCAAAATTTCAGCCACGAGTTTAAAAATTCAAAATCTGATGGAACAAATGATCTTCCATAGAACTCTCCGCCAGGAAAAAGCTACACAACCGCACCTCTGAACGAAACATAAAAACTGAAAATCTTTGGACGAGACAAAAATAAGAAAAGTGGTTCTTGAGATAAACGGAAAAAAAAAACGAAGGAAAGAAGAGAGAAGAAGAAAGAAGTTTGAAATCGAAACTTAAATTAAACGGGGGGGGAAAAAAAAGGAGCGAAACTAAACATTTTACAATCATTCATTTTCTAATATTTACAATTGTTTGTGAGCGAAATAAAAGCGAAACACTTTCTGTACAAAACACAAGATTCAGAGTTCAGAATTATTAGCAGGAAAATCGAAGCGAGTCAAATGAACATGCAGCTGTTCAGTGCTCCCTCTACGCCTTCGGAGGTGAAATGACTTTTTTTTTTAAATATAACGAACCAGCGGAAAGTTTAAAGAGGGGGGATCGCGCTTCTGTTACTTCTCGGGGGCCGACGCACACGGCAGGATTTAATCGGTTTTAAAATCTCCGATCCTGGATATAAATCACAGGATACAGGCGAGTTTCAGATGACGTCGTTGTTATTAAAAGCCCGCGTTGCTGCTGGGAAATATTTTGGTCGGAGGCGAGAAACATGGTAGCATCAAACACAGTGCGTAACCTCGCGTATTTCTCCACGATAATGGTAAATTCCTGCTCTGTTATCGGACGCACAAATAGAAGCACGGAAGAAGGAAAATGTCTTTTTCGTATTCTGAGTGAAAAGAACCGCTAACGGTGAATTAAACGACTTTCAAACATCCGCAGAGCAAACGTAGAAGATCCTAACAAACCGTGGACTCCAACAAGTTCAACAACACATCCAGACTCTTGGAGGTTTTCATCTTTTCTGCTGTGAACGGCCCAGGAGTTTCCACCAAGTCATTGTGGATATCGCTACTATTACTTCATTTACTGAACTAAAATGTCATGAGTTTATCCAGGAAAACCTGCACTAGTTTACGATTCAACGAACCCACACTGGGCTCCTGAGATCAACACGACGCACGAGTCGAAGAGTCTGTGAGACCGAACCTCGAAAGAATCGACCATGAAAAGATCCTCGCGAACGTTAGAAAAATCCACTCACAAAAAGAGATTAATTCTAGAAGACAAAGTTGTGGATAAACAAGACAATAAAGAAAACATGGTCCTACGACGAGTGACATGTTTATATGTGCTGGAAGATCCAGTTTCTACTCACACTCACACTGCAAATGTTTTCTTTTTACATTTTAGTTCAGTAAATGTGCTTCTCTCATTAAATAAACTATGAAACAATTTAAATAGTAAATACCTTGATGAAAGTGACGTGAGTGTGTCTTGATTGGAAATCTCTTTGTGGTTTATGTTCTCTAGACATAATTCGTTTTTTTTTTCAATAATTCCCTTGTTTGATCCTGATGAGTCATTTCCAGAGGAACAGTGAAGAAACAATTTGTTTTATCCCTTTCAGAGCGTCTAGAACAACCAAATACACAACAAAACCTGCCCATGTTTCTCCGATGCTGCTGAAGTCAATGACATAGTGTGTCCGGTGTCATGACGGCGTAGTTACCGTTGCCATGGGGACACGTGACGGTGCTAAGTCTCTATGTGGAGGTAAATTAACACCTTAGCGTTTTGTTCATTTTATTTTTATTTATAATTTTTACAACATGTCCTCTGTAATGGACGCCGGGGACATTTTGGTGTTAAATCCGAACAATAACAACTTTTTTGATGACCAACAGCTTCTACAGTCGCCTCTAAAAGTTTGTTTAGACTCCCTTTTTATTTAGTCCTAGTCCCCCACCCCCCGTTAAGAGTCTGTCTCAAAACACTAAACTCGACGTCCACTACAGAGGACGACACAATCGAATGGGCCGGCTCTCGGGAGGACATCGAAAGAACGGAAAGCAGAGTACGGGAAATGTTTGTAGAGCGGTAGAGTGGCAAAGACGACCGATCGCAGCCCTTTTTGTCTGCATCGTGTTCGCTTACAGTCCAAAAAATACGGTACGTGATTTTGAAAGCATAAAAGATCGGCGATAAAGTCACTGCGGTTCACCCGGATCCGTAAACAGACACGCGTGAGGAACTACTCCCACCTTTTTACTTAAAAAAAAAACGACTCAAACTGGATTCACGGCGCCGTTTTGTGGACTGGGCTCATTATTTGCGGAGGACAATTTCAATTTCTATGGATAATGCGGATGAGACGCTGCGGTTTATTCCTAACCTCTCGTAAAGTGATAAATTTAAAGTCTTTTTATTATTTTCGCCGTTTCCCGAGTTTGTATTTTTGTGTCCTGAAGTGTGTCGCAGCCTTAAAACATCACATATTTAGCTCACCGTGTTCCTTTAATCGTTTTAATAATGCTCAAAACGACGTACTGAGATGTGTTTTTTTAACCTGCGGTTTCTTTGCTCCCCGCGCTAAGTCACTCCCCCTTCAGAGCGCCGCCACGAAAGAACACAAGCGCGCGCCCCGTTACCGAAACTCCTGCACGTCGCGTCGGTTTTGCGTCGAGTTTTTGCGTGTTTCTGGAGAGTTGTCGCGTGGGAGAGTTGTCGCGTCGGCTCGTGGGCGGGGCCTCGTACAGTCGGGCGTGTTTTTAAAGAGGAACGGCGTCAGAACGAGAGACAAAAAAGCGCAGAGTGCCCCCTCTTTAAGCGCGTTGACGGAGATGGTGCAGGATCGATGCTTCGCGGGGCAGTAAACAGTGGTTCCTTATTTATTTAAGACTATTTGAGCAAAGCCGCTAGCATCTATTTTCCTACATTACCCACAATTCACAGCTGAAGCGCGCCGGGTACAGCTTTAAGTGACGGGTCTGCGACAGCTGCGCGTCAGATGCCCTTCCGTCTGTAGTGTTGGACTGAGACTGCAGCGTCACTCAGAGAAAAAAAAAAAAAACATTTGTGGATTTGACTTTTGGAGATTTGGTCTAGTCCCTTAGTCCCTGGTCTAGTTTCCGGTCTAGTCTCCGGTCTAGTCTCTGCTCTTGTCTCTGCTCTTGTCTCTGGTCTAGTCCTTGATCTAGTCCCTTAGTCCCTGGTCTAGTCTCTGGTCTAGTCCCTGGTCTAGTCTCTGCTCTTGTCTCCGGTCTAGTCCCTTAGTCCCTGGTCTAGTCCCTGGTCTAGTCCCTGGTCTAGTCCCTGGTCTAGTCTCCGGTCTTGTCTCCAGTCTAGTCTAGTCCCCGGTCTAGTCTCTGCTCTTGTCTCCGATCTAGTCCCTTAGTCTCCGGTCTAGTCTCCGGTCTAGTCTCCGGTCTAGTCTCCGGTCTAGTCTCCGGTCTAGTCTCCGGTCTAGTCTCCGGTCTAGTCTCTGGCCTTGTCTCTGGTCTAGTCCTTGATCTAGTCCCTTAGTCCTTGGTCTAGTCCCTTAGTCCCTGGTCTAGTCCCTGGTCTAGTCATTGGTCTAGTCTCCGGTCTAGTCTCCAGTTTAGTCTCTAGTCTAGTCCCCGGTCTAGTCCCTGGTCTATTCCCTGGTCTAGTCCCTTAGTCCCTGGTCTAGTCTCCGGTCTAGTCCCTGGTCTAGTCTCCGGTCTAGTCTCCGGTCTAGTCCCTGGTCTAGTCCCTGGTCTAGTCCCGGGCTAGTCCTGCTCTTGTCTCTGGTCTAGTCCTTGATCTAGTCCCTTAGTCCTTGGTCTAGTCCCTTAGTCCCTGGTCTAGTCCCTGGTCTAGTCCCTGGTCTAGTCCCTGGTCTAGTCCCTAGGTCTAGTCCCTGGTCTAGTCCCTGGTCTAGTCCCTGGTCTAGTCCCTGGTCTAGTCCCTGGTCTAGTCCAGTCTAGTCCCTGGTAGTCCTGGTCTAGTCCCTGGTCTAGTCTCCGGTCTAGTCCCAGGTCTAGTCCCAGGTCTAGTCCCTGGTCTAGTCCCAGGTCTAGTCCCTGGTCTAGTCCCAGGTCTAGTCTCCGTCTAGTCCCCGGTCTAGTCCCCGGTCTAGTCCCCGGTCTAGTCCCAGGTCTAGTCCCAGGTCTAGTCCCTGGTCTAGTCCCAGGTCTAGTCCCAGGTCTAGTCCCAGGTCTAGTCCTGGTCTAGTCCCTGTCTAGTCTCCGGTCTAGTCTCCGGTCTAGTCCCCGGTCTAGTCCCCGGTCTAGTCCCCGGTCTAGTCTCCGGTCTAGTCTCCGGTCTAGTCTCTTAGTCCTCAGCAGTAGGAGTGTGGGAGGGCATCTGACTCAGGGCTGTAGTGTGGTGTGTAGTGTCGGGATGAGCGGGCGGGGGGCGTGTCCTGGGGGGGTGGGGGGCGGGGCCAGGCCTAGCGGGAGCACTGATTGGTTCACGTTGGTCACATGAGCACGTCGAGGTCGTCGGCGTGGTCGTCCTCCTCCGTCACCCGCAGCGACAGAACCTCCTCGTTCAGGAACAAACCGCTGAGTCGCTCTTTCCGCGCCTGACGCTGCTCCTTCAGCTGACGCTTCCTCAGAGCCTTCTGCTGCAGCTTCCTCTGCTTGGAGCGCTTCTGCGGGCACCGGGAGGGCATCCGGGCCACGGGGGGGGCAGAGGGAGGGCAGAGGGAGGGAAGAGAGAGAGGAGAGAGAGAGAGGGAAGAGAGAGAGAGAAGAGAGAGGGAAGAGAGAGGGAACAGAGAGAGGGAAGAGAGAGAGGGAAGAGAGAGAGGAGAGAGAGGGAGAGAGAGGGAAGAGAGAGAGAGGGGAGAGAGAGGGAAGAGAGAGGGCATCAGGGTTAGAGAGAGGGCAGAGAGAGAGAGAGAGGGAAGAGAGAGGAGAGAGAGAGAGGGAAGAGAGAGAGGGAAGAGAGAGAGCAAAGAGAGAGAGGGAAGAGGAGAGAGAGAAGAGAGAGAGGGAAGAGAGAGGGAAGAGAGAGGGCAAAGAGAGAGGAAGAGAGAGAGGGAAGAGAGAGAAGAGGGCAGAGAGAGGGAAGAGAGAGAAGAGAGAGAGGGAAGAGAGAGAGAGAGAAGAGAGAGAGGGAGAGAGAGGGCAGAGAGAGGAAGAGGAGAGAGAGAGAGAGAGGGCAGAGAGAGGGCAGAGAGAGGGAAGAGAGAGGGCAGAGAGAGGAGAGAGAGAGGGAAGAGAGAGGGCAGAGAGAGGGCAGAGAGAGGGTAAGAGAGAGAGGAGAGAGAGAGGGAAGAGAGAGAGAGAGAGAAGAGAGAGGGAAGAGAGAGAGAGAGAGAGAGAGAGAGGGAAGAGAGAGAGGGAAGAGAGAGGGAGAGAGAGGGCAGAGAGAGGGAAGAGAGAGAGGGAAGAGAGAGGGAGAGAGAGAGGGAAGAGAGAGGGAAGAGAGAGGGCAAAGAGAGAGAGGGAAGAGAGAGAGAGAGGCAGAGAGAGGGGAAGAGAGAGGCAGAGAGAGAGGAAGAGAGAGGGCAGAGAGAGGGAAGAGAGAGAGGCAGAGAGAGGGTAGAGAGAGGGTAGAGGAGAGAGAGAGAGGCAGAGAGAGAGGAAGAGAGAGAGAGCAGAGAGAGAGGGAGAGAGAGGGTAGAGAGAGGAGAGAGAGGAAGAGAGAGAGAGAGGGCAGAGAGAGGGCAGAGAGAGAGGGTAGAGAGAGGGAGAGAGAGGGTAGAGAGAGGGCATCACGGTTAGAGAGAGGGTATCAGGGTCAGAGAGAGGGCAGAGAGAGGGTAGAGAGAGGGCATCAGAGAGAGAGAGGGTAGAGAGAGGGTAGAGAGAGGGCATCAGGGTTAGAGATCCAGATGAGAGAAATCTACTGTGTTCTTTTTTGTTGTTGTTTTTTTTTTTTTACATATATTTGTCTTTTGGTTTAAAGTGACACAATCTGCAGACTTGACTCCGGATCATTTTCATCTTCAGGTTTAATCTTTTTAAATCTTTTTACCTTTGAGTCTCTGATCCTCTCGGCGGCGCTCGACAGGTTTCCATCACTGTGAGCTCGGCTGATGTTTGTCACACTGCTCCCACTACAGGCCGACGCCGGACCTGCAGCACGAACACAAACACAAACACAAACAACACTACATCATTATAATATGACACAGGCCGATGAACTCCCCCTACAGGCCGACGCCGGACCTGCAGCAGGAATAATATCATCATTATAACAGTGGTGGCGTCAGGACCTGCAAGGCCTAAAAAAATATCAGACTGACTCAGATTTTGAGTTGGTGTCACCAGGAACTTGAACAGCGAACGACAACGACACCGAGTTCAGACCCGTGATTGGACAGAGAGAAAACCAGACAAAACAGCAAACTGTATCTGCAGCGGAACCAGGTCTAAACCAGGACTAAACCAGGACTACACCAGGTCTAAACCAGGACTAAACCAGGACTAAACCAGGACTACTAAAACCAGGTCTAAACCAGGACTAAACCAGGACTACACCAGGTCTAAACCAGGACTACATAAACCAGGACTAAACCAGGGGACTACACCAGGTCTAAACCAGGTTTTAAACCAGGACTACACCAGGACTACACCAGGACTACTAAACCAGGACTTTAAACCAGGACTAAACCAGGACTACAGGAACTACCAGGTCTAAACCAGGTCTAAACCAGGACTAAACCAGGTCTACTAAACCAGGTAACCACTAAACAGGACTAAACCAGGACTAAACCAGGTCTAAACCAGGACTACACCAGGACTCTAAACCAGGTCTAAACCAGGACTACACCAGGTCTACTAAACCAGGACTCTAAACCAGGACTAAACCAGGACTAAACCAGGACTAACAGGACTACTAAACCAGGTCTAAACCAGGACTAAACCAGGACTAAACCAGGTAAACCACCAGGACTACTAAACCAGGACTAAACCAGGACCAGGACTCTAAACCAGGACTAAGGACTACTAAACCTAAAACAGGTCTAAAACCAGGACTAAACCAGGTCTAAACCAGGACTGAAACCAGGTCTAAACCAGGTCTAAACCAGGACTACCAGGACTCTAAAACAGGTCTAAAACCAGGACTAAAACCAGGACCCAGGACTAAACCAGGTCCAGGACTCTAAACCAGGGGTCTAAACCAGGTCTAAACTAAACCAGGACTAAACCAGGACTCTAAACCAGGTCTACTAAAAACCAGGTCTAAACCAGGACTAAACCAGGACTAAACAGGACTAAACCAGGACTCTAAACCAGGACTAACTAAACCAGGACTAAACCAGGACTAAACCAGGACTAAACCAGGACTAAACCAGGACTAATCTTGGACTTGAGAGAGAGTGAGAGAGATCCCCGAGCCCGAGGACCAGGGTGTCCACAAAGCGCGATTGGACAACAGCTGCACTGAGCCCTGTGCGCCGTGGAGCCCCGTGTGGTCCTTTTGTCCGCGGTCACCTGACAGTCTACGCAGGTGCACCTTCGGGCTCGTCCCAACAAACAGTCCTGGTTTAGTTCTGGTTTAGTTCTGGTTTAGTTCTGGTTTAGCACCCCACTCTCCTCACTTCTCTGTGCACAGAATCTCCAGCTCTTTATTCTGTGTTTCTGTAGAATAAGACACTTTTATAACCATAAAACATTTCTTGAGGAGGGGATTGTTTCAGACGGAGCTCTACTGAAGGTCCAGGCCCACCACTGTTATAACAACAACTGAATATGAGCGCCCTCTACAGGACGACGCTGGTCCTGCAGCAGAAACAGAAGCCCAATTTATGATCATGCGTCAAACCGCCTGAACCCCTCCACAGAGCGTCTGCGTCCGTCGACATGCACCGCCAACATTTTGTAACCACGTCAAAGCGACGCAGACAATAGGAGCTGTGATTGGTCGACTCTACGTCCTCTCTACACACATTTCCATTACTCCACTTTCCCGCTTCATTTTATAAACACAAACACCAGCTTTAAGTCGTCGCCTCCTAGTGTTGAGGCGGTGAATTACTTGGCGGCGCATCGACCTCGACGCAGATCTGTAAATCAAAAACGACGGCGGCAGAGTGCGCTGAGTCGACACAGATCTATAATTCAGCCTTTAAACTGATAAATATATTAATAAGAGCTCCCCCTACAGGCCAACGCTGGTCTGGCAACAGAAACAGGAACATTGCTCTTTTTTTTTTGCTCATTATTACCATTTATATTTTTTTTACTCTTTGTTTTTATAATGTATTGTGATGTAGAGCTCCTGTGTCCAAATAATTTCCCTTGTGGATCAATAAAGTTTGTCAAAGTCTAAGCCTGTCATCATCATCATGAATATGTGACTGAAGTTCTGTAAATAAAAGAAATTCCGTCTAATTCCGTCTTTATACTGCATTACACTGTGAGGAGGAGGATCTAGGTTTAGTGTTTCTGTAGTTTATTTTAGTCCCAAATGTAGTCGAGTTAGTCAGTCAGTGATTTTAAACCCGTAGATTTTGTTTCCACTCATGTACCTGTGACAGAGTTGGAGGCCGTGGACCCGGTGGAGGAGCTGGCAGAGCTGATGATGCTGGCGTTGCTGGCGTTGCTGCTCCCCGCCCCGGTGCTGTGGGCGCTGTGGGTGCTGTGGGCGCTGTGGGCGCTGTGGGTGCTGTGGGAGCTCCTCTTCCAGCTCTCTCTGTCCCTGGTGCTCGCCCTCTGCCGCGGGCTGTGCTCACGGATGTAACTGCGCACCTGCACGGGCGAGGACAGGTGAGGGACAGGGGAGGGACAGGGGGGGGACAGGTGAGGGACAGGTGAGGGACAGGGGAGGGACAGGTGAGGTCTTCAGCGTCTTCTTAAACAGTGAACGGCCATTTCAACTACACTTTGCGTCTCTCAGTCACACACACCGGCCGCAGTGTATTTTCAAAGTCAGAGTATTTTCAAATAGTAGTACTGGAATCGTGTCTTCATTTACCTTTCCTCTCCTCTTTCTTCCTCTCTCCTCCTCTCTCTCTGTCTCACCTGTTTGAGTTTGTCGTCCGTCAGACAGTTGAGCTCGATGATGAACTCGCTGTCCGTGGGGGAGATCTGGGCGCTGGGGTCGATGATCTTGATGATGTCCAGCTGTTCCCGCAGGCCCATCTCCGTGCTCACCTTCCGACTCAGGTACTCGATGTACTCCACCTGCAACGCACGGAGAGGGAGGGAGGGCATCAGGGGCAATCTGACACACGGGGAGGGCATCTGACACACAGGGAGGGCATGACACACGGGGAGGGCATCTGACACACACACGGGGGAGGGCGCCTGACACACACACGGGAGGGCACCTGACACACACACGGGGGGAGGGCACCTGACACACAGAGGGAGGGCACCTGACACACAGAGGGAGGGCACCTGACACACACACGGGGGGAGGGCACCTGACACACACGAGGGCACCTGACACACACAGAGGGAGGGCACCTGACACACACGGGAAGGGCGCCTGACACACACACACGGGGAGGGCACCTGACACACACAGAGGGAGGGCACCTGACACACACAGAGGGAGGGCACCTGACACACACGAGGGAGGACCCTGACACACACACGGGGGGAGGGCGCCTGACACACACACGGGGGGAGGGCACCTGACACACACGGGGGGGAGGGCGCCTGACACACACGGGGGAGGAGGGCGCCTGACACACACAGGGGGAGGGCACCTGACACACACACGGGGGGGAGGGCACCTGACACACACGGGGAGGAGGGCGCCTGACACACACAGGGGGAGGGCACCTGACACACAGAGGGAGGGCACCTGACACACATAGAGGGAGGGCACCTGACACACACGGGGGGCCCTGACACACAGGGAGGAGGGCACCTGACACACACACGGGGGGAGGGCACCTGACACACACACGGGGGAGGGCGCCTGACACACACACGGGGGGAGGGCACCTGACACACACACGGGGGGGAGGGCACCTGACACACACAGGGGGAGGGCACCTGACACACAGAGGGAGAGGAGCACCTGACACCACACACACGGGGGGGAGGGCACCTGACACACATAGAGGGAGGGCACCTGACACACATAGAGGGAGGGCACCTGACACACACGGGAAGGGCGCCTGACACACATGGGGAGGAGGGCACCTGACACACACGGGGGGAGGGGCACCTGACACACACATCGGGGGGAGGGCGCCTGACAC
>NW_026571207.1:609978-614978 GCF_026225935.1 Boleophthalmus pectinirostris | reverse complement strand
GTAATTATCAAATATGGTTTTTATATAGTGTGACCCGATGTCCCTGTTGACCCGGGACAGTCCCAGTATTTATCCAAAAACAGTGATTTTTCCCAGTTTTGTACATGAAATGTTCCTGGTGTCTCTATTTTTGACCAATCTGATCCTTGCCAACAGTAAAAAGAGGCAGATTTGTTTAGATAAAATACAAAACAAATCTGCTAAAAACGACCAAAACACAAAGAAAACGTGACTTTACTGACTCTCATGTTCGTCATGAATGTTTTTTGCAGTGAACAATTTTCCTTAATTACGCACTCGTTTCACAATTTTATTATCACCAATCACCAAAAAAAAAAAAAAAAAAAAACGAGTACGTCCGAGTTTTTTTTATTTATTTTGAAATTCTGATCACCGTATTTTTCTATCCCCAGTTTTCACAATTTAATAAATAAAAGACTTTAGACATGACACTTATTGAGTTATTGTGTTGTCAGAAATAGTGATTAAAAAAAAATAAATAAATAAATAATTGAACGATTAAATCCGCTGTTTTCTGCGCTTTTCTGTTCTAAAATGTGATTGGTTAAACCCGACGGTGACGCATTGGTCATATGATAAACCCGGAAGACGTCGATGGCTTCAGTTTAGCTTCAAACCTCTTCGTATTTTGCAGAATTTATCTTTTTTGTTGTTGTTTTTTTTTTTCGCATGCGTTTTCGTCCGTAGATCGTGTTGATTTCCGCGGCTCGCCATGTCCGCGGGCCACACGAAAGAGCCGAGTTTTCTGGGAGGCAGAATTCCCCCAGAAATCGAGTCGATGTCCAAGAATCTGAAGGATCTGGACCAGGACACGTTCAGAAAGTTATTAAAAGGTAAAAAAAAAAAAAACAACTACTCAACTCTACGACGTCTGCGTACGTTTTTATGATTTATTTACGTTTTTGACAACACCTCATGACGTGCACTGTAGGTTAAAGGGTATTTATTACGATATTTTCAGATTTTCTCTGTTCTAATGTTTCCTCATCACAAACGGACCCGCTGGAGTTGTTCTGTTCCACTTTGTGACGTCATGTGGTGATACAGGAAACGCTCCAACTCCAACACACGTTCACTAGAATCATCTGGATCGTTTTTTTTTGTTGTGTTTTGTTTTGTTTTTTTTCAGTTCTGGAATTGTCTAATCTGTACCGAACTGAAGGAAAACGGAGCTGTTCACGTGAAAACCGCCACTTCATGACATCACAAGGTGGAAAAAGAACGTATTGAGTGTTGGAGATGTAGACGGTAATGGTTGGTCGATATTTTGGCTTTTTAGCACATGGGCTATGTCAAATTGTTTCCCAAAAGCTGGCTCGGTTTCACTTCGTAGAAACCGTGTGACCTCGCAGCGTTAGGGTTCGTTCGCTCGACGGTCGGTGGGGACTTTTTTTAATTTAACCAATCGCTGCTGTTTGGTCGTGACGTATGTAATGCTCTGTACACACGGGGGAGGGCGCCCGACACACACGGGGAGAAGTGCACCCGACACAATTCACCTGACACACACACACACACACACACACACACGGGGAGGGCACCTGACACACACACATCGGGGTCTGACGGTGTTGTTCCTCGTAGCGGTGGTGGGGGCGCTGGAGGGCAGGGACGGCAGAGACGCGCTCAGGTCCGTGTCGGAAAACTCCCCCGTTCCTCTGGAGAAACTCGGCCTCGTCGTCGCCGGGATGTTCCGGGTTTTGTCCGAGGCCTTACGCGTCTCCACGGCAACGCTCAAGCAGGAGGTGAGGACTGGACCGGGACTGGACCAGGACTGGACCAGGACTAAACCAGGACTGAACCAGGACTGGACCAGGACTAAACCAGGACTGAACCAGGACTGGACTACACCAAGACTAGACCAGAACTGATCCAGGACCGAAACAGGACTAAATCAGGACTGAACCAGGACTAGAGCAGGACTGATCCAGGACTGATCCAGAACCGATCCAGAACCGATCCAGGACTGAAACAGGACCAAACCAAGTCTAAGTCAGGACTAGAGCAGGACTAGAGCAGGACTAGAGCAGGACTAGAGCAGGACTAGAGCAGGGCTGATCCAGGACCAAAACAGGACCAAACCAGGTCTAAAACAGGTTTGGACCAGGACTGAACCAGGACTAGACCAAGCCTAGACCAGGACTAAACCAGGGCTAAACCAGGACTAAATCTTATTATCACTTTTGTTTTGTTTCAGGCTTTTAAAGAAGACCTGCGAGATTTGAAGTAAGAAACTTATTTAAATCTCAGTTTATTTAAAATATTAATTCAATAAAACTTTTTTTGTTGTTGTTTTTTTTTTAATAATTTTTGTCAGAATCCCAGAGGAGTTCATCTCAGATTTCTCCAGTGTGGTCTTTGGAAACCGGTGAGACAGAGTTTGGCTTCAGGGTTCAGTTTTTTCTGACTGTTCCTGTTCATGTTTTAGCGTGTTTCTCTGTTTTTATGACTCTTCCCGTTCGTGTTTCTGTTCCAGTCGCTCCGTCCTGGAGGCGGCGGCGGCTCAGTCGGACCCTCGCCTGCCGACTCTGCAGCAGCTTCAGTGGAGAGTGGACGTGGCCATCTCCACCGGGTAAGAAAACACGATGACGCTTCACAACAAAAACACTCAAATAAACAATAAACGGTGAGCCTCCGTGTAGCCGCACATGTAGTGGCCGAATGTAAATACACACAAACTGCGTGAACTCACTCGTGCGCTGACCTGCACTGAATCCAACGTCCTGTACTGAACCGACCAGTTACAAAAGGGTGAGTTGTTGTACAGTTTTAGGGAGTATGATATTAATGTAGTCCTGTATCTCTCACTTTAATCAACAAAAATCTCCGACTGAAACTCTCTGACAGAGAAACAGACTGAGTTTTGCTCTTCGCTCTTGTATTTGTCCGTCTGAAGTGTGTTTTGTGTTTTCTCAGGTCTCTGTCTCGCGCTCTGCAGCCGTCCGTCCTGATGCAGATGAAACTCTCCGACGGATCCATCAAACAGTTTGAGGTAAAAACACTTTTTTAGAGACAAAAACATTTAAAACGGACTGTTAATGTTCCTCCTCAAAAACAGACCTGGAGTTGTGTTTCGTTTCTTTAGAGTATTTTATTTATTTTATTTTGTATTTTATTCAATTTCCTATTTTATTTAGTATTTTAATTATTTTGTATTTTAATTAGTTCATATTTTAATTATGTCATATTTTATTTCGTATTTTATTATGTATTTTATTTCTTTTATTTATTGCGCATTTAATTAATTTAATATTTTATTTTGCATTTTAATTATTTCATATTTTATTTATTGCATATTTTATTTAGTATTTTATTTATTGCATATTTTATTTTGTATTTTGTTTATTTCATATTTTATTTTGTATTTTATTTCATATTTTATTTCTTTTATTTGTTGCGCATTTATTTCATTTCATGTTTTTTTTGTATTTTAATTATTTCATATTTTATTTATTTTGTATTTTATTTATTGCATATTTTATTTCATATTTTATTTATTGCACATTTTATTTATTTTGTGTTTTATTTTGTTTTTTATTTATTTCCTATTTTATTTATTTAGTATTTTATTTAATATTTTATTTATTTCCTATTTTATTTCTTACATATTTTGTATTTTACTTATTTTGTGTTTTATTTCATATTTTATTTATTTCGTGTCTTATTTTGTATTACATTTTTTATTTTATTATTATTTTTAATATATATTAATTTTTTTATTTTTTATATTTTTTTATCATCTTTGAGGCGTCCAAATTAATTCTGACTTTTTTTTTTTTTTTGCAGAATAAGTTTTTCTAGATCAGACCAGAGTTTGAGTTTTTACAATAAACATGAATCTTCTTCCATCTGTTTCTCCGGACGTGTCCAGCAGATGGCGCCGTCCCGCTTCACACGGTGCCGCATGTCGTTCACAGCGCCGCCGTGTTTCTCTTTTATAATTAGATCAGATAATTACAGGTCTGTCCCACAGCGCCCCCTAATGACACACGCTCTGTAATAACACTAAAAATAACCACACGTCACAGGAAACTTACGGAGAGTCAGATGCCCTCCCAGACGTTGTTTACTGATTATTTATTTACATTTTCCTCCTTGTTTTTATGTTTTTCAGGTTCCAGTGTCAAAGTTCCAGGAGCTGAGGTACAACGTGGCTCTGATCCTCAAAGAAATGAACGACCTGGAAAAAAGAAACATCCTGAAAATCCAGGACTGAGAGAAAATATCTGGACTTTTCAAACGACGTTTTGCTGTTTTATACGGTTTTATTACAAAAGTGTAAATATAAATGTGAGTCAGCGCTGTCTAATGTTTTTCCTTTTGATTTATGTTTTACCGTGAAGTATTAAAAAGGTAAATTCCTAAATATAAAACCTGATCATTTCTGTTATTGATCACAGAGCAACACGTGGAGTGTTCAAATCCACTCACACAATCAATTTGAACATTTTATCAGGGTTTATATGAAATCAGTGTTTCATGACTCACTGTGTGTGTGAGCCGTACTGTGTGAGCCGTACACTGTGTGTGTGTGAGCCGTACTGTGTGAGCCGTACACACTCTTACTCTTACTTCTGATTTAATCACTGTGGAGAACCTTTTTTTAGACCTGATTCAGACCTGGTTTAGTCCTGGTTTAGACCTGGTTTAGTTCTGGTTTATAGTTCTAGAGTCTAGTGCAGCTGTGTAACAGACCCACATACGACTGGAACTGGAACTGCTTAAATCTTAAATTATGAGGTCATTTAATTTAGGCCCTGGTTCATTCAGTCCTGGTTCAGTCCTGGTTCAGTCCTGGTTCAGTCCTGGTTCAGTCCTGCTTTAGTCCTGCTTTAGTCCTGCTTTAGTCCAGGTCTAGTCCTGTTACAGACTCTGGTGCAGTGGTGTAATAAACCTACACATGTTAAACTGGAGGAGATGTCATGAAACTGGAGCCTGTCTTTAAAACTCAACACCGAGACTAAACCAGGACTAAACCA
>NW_026571207.1:582659-601689 GCF_026225935.1 Boleophthalmus pectinirostris | reverse complement strand
CTCCTCTCCCGTCTCCGTGGAGATGCGACAGCTCCAAATGTCAGAATGTAATAACGTTTTTTTTTTGTTTTTGTTTTTTTTTCGTTTATCGCCACGGAAACGAGCTGAATCAGCAGAAACGAGTTTATTTACACGCACACTCTGAAACAGGTTTTGTTTCACGTGGAGAGTCCTGGTTTAGACCTGGTTTAGTCCTGGTTTAGACCTGGTTTAGACCTGGTTTAGTCCTGGTTTAGTCCTGGTTTAGTCCTGGTTTAGACCTGGTTTTAACCTGTTTAGAGTCCTGGTTTAGACCTGGTTTAGTCCTGGTTTAGTCCTGGTTTAGTCCTGGTTTTAGACCTGGTTTAGTCCTGGTTTAGTCTGGTTTAGTCCTGGTTTAGTCCTGGTTTAGTCCTGGTTTAGACCTGGTTTAGACCTGGTTTAGTCCTGGTTTAGTCCTGGTTTAGTTTTTGTTTTAGTCTTGGTTTAGTCCTGGTTTAGTCCTGATTTAGTCCTGGTTTTAGTCCAGATTTAGCCTTGCTTTAGACCGGTTAAAGTCCTGGCTTTGGCTTTAGACCTGCTTTAGTCTTGGGACAGTCATGTGAGCTGTAAAAGGATTACAACAGGTCTAAACCAGGACTAAACCTGGACTAAGATAGGTCTAAACTTAGACTAAATAAAGGTCTAAATCAGGACTAAAGCAGGACTAAACCAGATCTACAGCAAATATTTGGACTATACCAGGACTAAACCAAGACCAATGCAGGACTGATCCACGACTAAACCAGATCTAAACCAGAACCAAATTTAGGACTAAACCAAATCTATGGCTGATACTTAGACTGTACCAGGACTAAACCAGGATTGAACCAGGACTATAGAAGATCTAAACCAGGTCTAAACCAGGACTAAACCAGGTCTAAACCCGGACTAAACCAGGTCTAAACCAGGACTAAACCAGGTCTAAACCAGGTCTAAACCAGGTCTAAACCTGTACTAAACCAGGTCTAAACCAGGTCTAAACCTGTACTAAACCAGTTCTAAACCAGGTCTAAACCAGGTCTAAACCAGGTCTAAACCATCTAAACCAGGTCTAAACCTAAACCAGTTCTAAAACCAGGTCTAAACCTGTCTAAACCACTGTCTAAACATTCTAAACCAGGTCTAAAACAGGACTAAACCAGTTCTAAACCAGTCTAAACTGTACTAAACCAGGTCTAAACCAGGTAAACCCTAAACCAGTCTAACCTGTACTAAACCTGTACTAAACCAGGTCTAAACCAGTCTAAACCAGTCTAAACCAGGACTAAACCAGGTCCAGGTCTCAGAGCGCGTCCTAGAATCTGGTCATGTGCACGTAACCGCTCTGTTATGAAAACTGCTCTATATTTAGTTTTGTGTTTCTGTGTGAAAGAAAAACTTGTCAGACTCGACTTGACTCGACTCGACTCGACTCGGCTCGGGTTTGACCCAGATCGGGCTCGTGTGCCGCAGTGGGCCAACCCCTCCCCCCTCCCCCCCTCGTGTCCCGGCCTCGCCTCTGTTTACGGCGCGCGCTCTCTGGGTCAGACTCTGCGCGCTGCCCTACTCCCCGGACTGTTACGTGTCTCCGCGTTTTGTAACCGCGTCCCCCGGCGACCAATCAGAGCCGCGCACGCAGGTCACATGACTCGCATTTTACGTAACTTTTTTTTTGTGTGTGTTTTTTTCCCCGTCGCCGCGGTCTCATTCAGAAGGCGTCCGCGCAGCTTCGAGGAGCGCACCGGGGACGCACGTACATGGATTTGGGTTTTTTTTGGTTCATACGAGACAGAACCAGGTCTGAACCAGATCTAAACCAGGACTAAACCCGGACTACAGAAGGATCCAGCGTGAAAGGACTGAATCCAGACGGAACCGGGACTAAACTGGGACTAACATTTACGCAACAAGGAGAGACAGAACTGAACCAGGACTGAACCAGGACTGAACCAGGTGCAAACCAGGACTAAACCAGGACTGAACCAGGTCTGAATCAAGACTGAACCAGGACTAGACCCGGACTAAAGAAGGATACAGCGTTAAAGACCCGGATCCAGACGGAACCGGGTCTAACATTTACGCAACAAGGAGAGACAGACCTGAACCAGGACTAGACCAGGTGTAAACCAAGACTAAACCAGGTCTAAACCAGGTCTAAACCAGGACTAAAGAAGGATACAGCGTTAAAGGACTGAATCCAGACTGAACCAGGACTAAAAGTGGACGGAACCAGGACTAAACTGGGACTAAGATTTTACGCAACAAGGACGGAACCAGATCTAAACCAGGACTAAACCAGGACTAAACCAGGACTAAACCAAGACTAAACCAAGACTAAACCCGGACCACAGAAGGATACAACGTTGAAGGACTGAACCCAGACGGAACCGGGTCTAAACTGGGTCTGACCTTTACGCAACAAGGCTCGGAGCGTTACCATGCTGGACGTAAAGACGCGCGCACGTGTTTGTGATTCTCAAGTGTAGATTTTTTTGGGGTTTTTTTGTTTTGGGTTTTTTTTTGTTTAGTTTTTTTTGGATCGGAGATGGAGTCGGAGAGCGCGATGATGCTGCAGCTCGCCTCCGAGGCTTTCCGGGCGCACAACTTCGACCTGGCGGCGGAGATCTACGAGTGCCAGGCGGCGGGGGCCCGGGACGCGCGCAGCCGCCAGGAGCTGATGGTGAGGCGGGCGGACGCGCTCGCCTTCGCCGGGAAGTTCGCCGAAGCGTTCCGCGTGTACCGGAGCGCCGCGGAGGTGGAGAGGCTGAGGCCCGCGCACCTGGACCGGCTCATAGACTGTCTGGTGGACGGCATCCGGAGACAGGTGAGGAAGAGGAGGGAGGAGGGAGGAAGAGGAGGGGGGGTGCTGTCTTTCTTAACTCACGTCATCTTAACGCGTTTGACTTTTTCACTGTTTTGGGAATTAAAATGTTTGTGTTTCGTTGTTTGAACTTTGCGCAAGAAGAAGTGGTTTAACCAAGACTTTTAAGTGTCACGCGCGCCGTATCGAATCGATTTGAGATATTGTATCGGAAAGAAAAGCTCACTGAATCGAGATATGTTACGTATCGTGGCTTATGTATCGTATTGTGGCTTATGTATGAACTTGTGTATCGTATCGGGGTTATGTATTGAGTTATGTATCATATCGTGTCTTATGTATCGAGTTATGTATCGTATCGGTGTTATGTATCGAGTTATGTATCGTATCATGACTTATGTATCGTGTTGTGGCTTATGTATCGAGATATGTATCGTATCGTGACTTATGTATTGAGTTATGTATCGTATCGGGGTTATGTATGGAGTTACGTATCGTATCGGGGTTATGTATCGAGTTATGTATCGTATCATGACTTATGTATCGTGTTGTGGCTTATGTATCGAGTTATGTATTGTATCGGGGTTATGTATCGAGTTATGTATCGTATCGGGGTTATGTATCGAGTTATGTATCGTATCGGGGTTATGTATCGGAGTTATGTATCGTATCGGGTTATGTATGGAGTTATGTATCGTATCGGGCTTATGTATGGAGTTATGTATCGTATCGTGGGTATGTATCGAGTTATGTATCGTATCGGGGTCATGTATCGAGTTATGTATCGTATCGGGGTTATGTATCGAGTTATGTATCATATCGGGGTTATGTATGGAGTTATGTATCGTATCATGGCTTATGTATCGAGTTATGTATCGTATTGTGGCTTAAGTATTGAGTTTTGTATCGTATCGTGGCTTATGTATGGAGTTATGTATCGTATCGAGTTATGTATCGTATCGGTGTTATGAATCGAGTTATGTATCGTATCGTGGCTTATGTATCGAGTTATGTATCGTATCGGGGTTATGTATCGAGTTATGTATCGTATCGGGGTCATGTATCGAGTTATGTATCGTATTGGGGTTATGTATGGAGTTATGTATCGTATCGAGTTATGTATCGTATCGGTGTTATGAATCGAGTTATGTATCGTATCGTGGCTTATGTATGGAGTATCGTATGTTATGTATCGAGTTATGTATCGTATCGTGGGTTATGTATGGAGTTATGTATCGTATCGGGGTTATGTATCGAGTTATGTATCGTATTGTGGCTTATGTATCAAGTATGTATCGTATCGAGGTTATGTATCAAGTATGTATCGAGTTATGTATCATATCAAATTGCGCAAAACCGGACTCTTGTCGGATTTAAGACGTGATCTAACTCTGTTCCCTCCTCAAAAACAAACTCTTTATAATGTAAAAATACAACGATATAATCTAAAAATACAACAATATAACATAAAAATACAACAATATAATCTAAAAATACAACAATATAACTAAAAATACAACAATATAATCTAAAAATACAACAATATAATCTAAAAATACAACAATATAATCTAAAAATACAACAATATAACCTAAAAATACAACAATATAACCTAAAAATACAACAATATAATCTAAAAATACAACAATATAACCTAAAAGTACAACAATATAACGTAAAAATACAACAAAATAAAAATACAACAAATAATAAAAATACAACAATATAACTAAAAATACAAAATATAACTAAAAATAAACATATAATAAAAATAACGATATAACTAAAAAATACAAACAATATAACCTAAAAATACAACAATACAATAAAATAAAAAACAATAATCTAAAAATACAACAATATAACAACAATATAACTAAAATACAACAATATAACTAAAAATACAAACAATATAATCTAAAAATACAACAATATAACGTAAAAATACAACAATATAATCTAAAAGTACAACAATATAACCTAAAAATGCAACAATAAAACCTAAAAATACAACAATATAACAAAAAATACAACAATAAAAATACAACAATATAATCTAAAAATACAACAATATAACATAAAAATACAACAATATAACGTAAAAATACAACAATATAATCTAAAAGTACAACAATATAACCTAAAAATACAACAATATAACTAAAAATACAACAATATAACCTAAAAATACAACAATATAACCTAAAAATACAACAATATAACCCAAAGCTATACTCCTGAAGCAAGACTACACTAAATACTAATACACTAAACCAGGACTAAACCAGGTCTAAACCAGGTCTAAACCAAGTCTAAACCAGGTCTAAACCAGGACTAAACCAGGTCATGTAATATAAACTGTTGTTGTTGTAGTTGATTGACACAGTCGCTCATTTACATAATTTATTTTTAGTTTATACAACGTGATGACGTCATCTCCAAAAGTCAAACACAAAGAAGTTTTTCCAACACAACAACACAACAACACAAGGTCTAAGAAAAAAAAAAATCTATACAAATCATAATCTAAACCCACGTACACAAAAATACAATAAAATAAAATAAAATACAAATACAAAAAGATAATGGCAGCAATAAAATCAACAGTCATAAAACTTGACCCAAAAAAACAAAACAAATGTAGGTCGTTTTATCTTTTACACATTTACTCCTCTGTTCAAATGATTTACTTCTTTCCTTTTTCTTTTTTTGTTTTGTTTTGTTTGTGACCTGCCCCCACCTCAGTCTGACACTACAGGAACACAGAAGGACGGGAGGGCATCTGACACACAGATTAGTACCTGGTTTAGTCCTGGTTTAGACCTGGTTTAGTTCTTGGTAAAAACCTGGTTTGTTATTATTAGACCTTGGTCAGTTGTGCTAGAATCCTGGTATAATTCTGGTTTAGTTTTTTTGGTTTAGTCCTGGTTTAGTCCTGGTTTAGACCTGGTTTAGTCCTGGTTTAGTCCTGGTTTAGTCTGGTTTAGTCCTGGTTTAGACCTGGTTTAGTCTTGGTTTAGTCCTGGTTTAGACCTGGTTTAGTCCTGGTTTAGTCCTGGTTTTCCTGGTTTAGTCCTGGTTTAGACCTGGTTTAGTCCTGGTTCAGTCCTGGTTTAATCCTGGTTTAGACCTGGTTTAGACCTGGTTTAGTCCTGGTTTAGACCTGGTTTAGACCTGGTTTAGTCCTAGTTTAGACCTGGTTTAGTCCTGGTTTAGACCTGGTTTAGACCTGGTTCAGTCCTGGTTTCAGTCCTGGTTTAGACCTGGTTTAGTCCTGGTTTAGACCTGGTTTAGACCTGGTTTAGACCTGGTTTAGTCCTGGTTTAGTCCTGGTTTAGACCTGGTTTAGTCCTGGTTTAGTCCTGGTTTAGTCCTGGTTTAGTCCTGGTTTAGTCCTGGTTTAGTCCTGGTTTAGGACCTGGTTTAGTCCTGGTTTAGTCCTGGTTTTAGTCCTGGTTTAGTCCTGGTTTAGACCTGGTTTAGTCCTGGTTTAGTCCTGGTTTAGTCCTGGTTTAGTCCTGGTTTAGTCCTGGTTTAGACCTGGTTTAGTCCTGGTTTAGTCCTGGTTTAGACCTGGTTTTAGTTCCTGGTTTAGTCCTGGTTTAGTCCTTGGTTTAGTCCTGGTTTAGACCTGGTTTAGACCTGGTTTAATCCTGGTTTAGACCTGATTTAGTCCTGGTGTAGTCCTGGTTTTCTTCTGGCTCATTACCGTTGTACCGTTGTTTTTTCGGCGTCTAACTGGACCCAAAGTTTCATCATTTTTCTTATAATCATCAAAATTTTTTGTGGCCAAATTCGTTTGCCTGATTCATGAGCCGGTTTCACTTGGTGGAAACCGTGTGACTCTTTTTTTTATTGAACCAATCGCTGCTGTTTGGTCGTGACGTTTGTAAAGCTCCAAATCCTGTAGGAAGAAGAATAAAAACGTCTTTCAAATTCACCAAACATTCTCTTTGTTCCGACTTTAAATCCTCGATCTCGGGAATCGTTGCCAACACAGAATGTCTGTCTCTTCTCTGATTGGTCGGTGTGTGGTCTACAACTTCCGAGGTTCTTGTAAACCGTCTAGATCAGACATGTCAAACCCAGGCCCGGGGCCAAATATGGCCCGCGATATAATAATATTTGGCCCGCGAGATCTTATCAAATCTGTATTAGAGCTGCCCATCGACTATAGAGACAATATTTATTAAAAGTGTTGTTATTATTTTATATTCTGTTTGTTCTGGATTCAATGTTTAAGCAAAACTATTATTAAACTTTTATTTGAATAAGAAAAGTTTTAACATTAAATATCTTGAAAGAAGAGAAAATATGTAGATGTTGTTGAGATTTTTATAATAATAAATAATAAATATTTAGTTTGGCCCACGACTTACCTTTTTTCCCGCACTGTTTTAAGCTCTGGATTATAAGACGCACTGTCATTAAATGGTCAGTTTTTGAACTTTTTTCACAAATAAACGGCGTGGGACTTTAAATGAAACCCAACAGTGTGATGTGTGAGTGGTTTTGTTTGTTTGTTCGTTCACGGTGACTCTGGGCTTTGTTCAGTTGTGGCGTGTAGGGAGGGTGTGTCTGGGACCAACGGATTGTCGGCGTTTTTGCAGTGACTCAGTTGTTCAGTCGTGTCTAGAAGCGGCACATTCCACTCGTCGCTTTTTCGGTTCGTTCCTCCGTTCCGTTCCTCGTCGGCGTGGAGTGATGAGTGTGTCTGTGGGTGTGTTTCTCTGTGCGGTCGCCGTCTGCTCCGTGTGTGTTTGTGTGTTTGCGTGTTCTGCGGGTGGTTGCGGCTTTGTAGTTTACTGAAGTCGTACTGGGACACCCGGGTGGATTCGTGTATGGGGCGCTCTGGATTGTGGCTTGGAGGCTTAAAGGTTGTATGGAGGATTTTTTTTTTAGTTTCAAATTGTTAGTGAAAGTTTAAAATACCATTACAGAGACGCAGCAGCCTTGTAATTATGATGACCAAAAAAAAAAAAAAGAATGAAAATCTATCAACTGTGGACGTAGTGAGGCCAGATAAACATCAGCCAATAGACAACGAGGCTCCCTCTTTATCTATTGGCTGTTAGGTTGTCGATCAAACTCCCTACATTTCTAGTGTAAGTGACTCGCCGACGCGCTGGGATTACGTGGTTTATGCGGCGGTTCTTAGAGGCTTTTTCAAACCGTCGCTTCGTCGCAGTTCGCACAAAGTTTGTCGCGATGGCGGACGAGAATCCACGACCAGTTCGCCACCAAAGAAAGTCCGTTTTTGAGGTCGCTGAAAGAAGAAGAAGAGAAGACGAAAAGGAGCGAAGACAAACTGAGGTGATTCTTGGAGATTCCTTCCAGCGACGGCGCGACTGAAGCGGACGAAGGGTCTAAAAACTGAAGCGTCGGTCGCTAAAATATTTCTAGGCAGGTCACTTCAACAGTAATTCTGAACGCACACTGGAGGTAAACAAATGTGATTTCTAGAGTAAAGAAGTGGGAGGAGGTGTTTCTTCTGAGGAAGGTGGTGTCACACATGCACAACATTTGAAAAAGGACTGTCGCTGTATTTCTCTTCCCTTAAAAAATCCTCTATACAACCTTTAAGAGCGCGTCTAATAGCCCAGATAATACAGTAGTGCCTTAGTTTTTAATTTTAGCCTCTGTGAGTTTGAGTTTGATTCTCCTGGTTTCGTGTTTTCTGTTTCTTGACCTCGTGGCTCCAGTTTGGTTAAAACTTCGCAGCTCTGGAGCGTTTTTGTCAGTGGAGGAAAAGTGTTGGAGACTCGAGCTCTAAATCGTCTCCGTCCTCGTGTGTTGTTCTCAGGAGCACACGTCCAGGTCCTCGTTGGCGTTGTTGGACTCGGAGCGGTCGTGCGGCGGCGGCGGCGGCGTGGAGGCGTTGGACGTGTCGTGCCCGCTGTGCCTGGGCTTCCTGTTCGAGCCGGTGACCCTGGCGTGCGGACACTGTTTCTGTAAGAGGTGTCTGGAGAGAGAGCGCCCCCTGCGGTGCGCCGTGTGCCGACGCGACGGAGCCGGCGCCGCCGACGGGTACCGGGTGAACGTGGTGCTGTCGGGGCTCCTGTCCAAACTGTACCCGGGCAGAGAGCGGGCGGTGCGGCTGCGGCGGGAGGGGAGCGCCCTGTACGTGGAGCGGAGGGTCGAGGAGGCGCTCCACAAGTACGACCAGGCCATCGCCATCAGTAAGAACGATTATCTTCACTTTTAATTCACTTTTAATTCACTTTTACTTCACTTTTACTTCACTTTTACTTCACTTTTAATTCACGTTTACTTCACTTTTAATTCAGTTTATCTTCACTTTTAATTCATTTTTAATTCACTTTTAAGTCACTTTTACTTCAGTTTATCTTCACTTTTAATTCACGTTTACTTCACTTTTAATTCAGTTTATCTTCACTTTTAATTCACTTTTTAATTCACTTTTACTTCAGTTTATCTTCACTTTTACTTCACTTTTAATTCACGTTTACTTCACTTTTAATTCAGTTTATCTTCACTTTTAATTCACTTTTACTTCACTTTTACTTCAGTTTATCTTCACTTTTAATTCACTTTTACTTCACTTTTAATTCAGTTTATCTTCACTTTAACTTCACTTTACTTCACTTTATCTTCACTTTTATGCAAGTTTTAGAGAATTTATTTAAGAGTGTATGTTGTTACTCAGTTTTTCTGTTCACATGAAACAAAAACTGGCACAAAGTTCAAAAACTAGTCCCTGGTTTAGTCCTGGTTTAGTTCTTTACAGTTCTTGGTTTAGTCCTGGTTTAGTCCTGGTTTAGTCCTTGTTTCTTATTGCCAGACTTTGTTCAGTTGTGCTTGAATCTTGTTTTGATTCTGGTTTAGTCCTGGTTTAGTCCTGGTTTAACCCTCTTTAAGTCCTGGTTAGTCCTAGTTTAGTATTTTTGTTTAGTCCTGGTTTAGTTCCCGTTAAAGACCTGGTTTGTTATTGCCAGACCTTGTTCAGTTGTGCTTGAATTCTGGTTTAATTAAGACCTGGTTAAGACCTCCTTTAGTCCTGGTTTAGTTCTTTTTAATTCTCGGTTAAGATGTGGTTTAGTATTGCTTTAGTCCTGCTTTAGTCCTGGTTTAGTTCCTGGTACAGATTGGTTTGTTATGGCATGCAACCTTTGGTTTAGTCCTTGTTGTAAACCTGGTTTAGATCCTGTTTTAAATTCTGGCTTAGACCTGGTTTTGACCAGGTTTTGACCTGGTTTAGACCTGGTTTAGATCTGGTTTAGACCTGGTTTAGACCTGGTTTAGACCTAGACACACACTGACACACTGGATGTATAAATAGTGCTTGTTTAGTCCTGCTTTAGAAGTCTTGGTCCTGGTTTAGTCGTGGTTCAGTTCTGGTTTAGTCCTTCTTGTAATCCTGGTTTAGACCTGGTTTAGTCTTGGTTTAGTCCTTGTTTAGTCCTGGTTTAGTCCTGGCTTAGTCCTGGTTTAGTTCTTGTTTTAATCCTGGTTTAGACCTGGTTTAGTCCTTGTTTAGTCCTGGTTTAGTCCTTGTTTAGTCCAGGTTTTAATCCTGGTTTAGTCCTGGTTTAGTCCTGGTTTAGACCTGGTTTATTTAGTCCTGTTTAGTCCTTTAGTCCTGGTTTAGTCCTTGTTTAGTCCTGGTTTAGTCCTGGTTTTAGTCCTTGTTTTAGTCCTGGTTTAGTCCTGGTTTAGTCCTTGGTTTAGTCCTGGTTTAGTCCTGGTTTTAGTCCTGGTTTAGTCCTGGTTTAGTCCTGGTTTAGTCCTGGTTTAGTCCTGGTTTTAGTCCTGGTTTAGTCCTTGTTTAGTCCTGGTTTAGTCCTTGTTTTAGTCCTGGTTTAGTCCTGGTTTAGTCCTTGTTTAGTCCTGGTTTAGTCCTGGTTTAGTCCTTGATTCTTTGAGCATAAATCTTTTGCTTTTCGATCCTCTTCCACAGACATTTTTTATTCGTTTTTTTTTTTTTTTTTTTTACATTTTTACGAATCCAAAGTTTAAAATTTTTCTCGTTCTGGTTTTTTTTTTCCGTCTCGTTTCTCGTTTTTTTTCTCGTTTTCGATTAATCGCCGAGGAGAGGAGACGAGCGCTTCGGGGCTAAGATTAGACTCTAAACCAGGACACTCGCTTTGCATAATCATATTTATAATGTCCCGAGTTACGACGACGACGACGACGACGACAACGACACCGCCGCATTCCTGTTGCATTCTGGGACACCGCTCTCTCTCTCTCTCTCTCTCTCTCTTTCTCTCTCCTCTTCTTTCTCTCTCTCTCTTCTCTCTGTGTTGGGTAACAGGCTTATGTAGGCTGGGCCAGTGGAGCAGGCATTTCTAATCACGTAACTACCTCTCCTCCTCCTCCTCTCTCTCTCTTTCTCTTTTTCTCTCTTTCTCTCTTTCCCTAATCCCTCTCTCTCTCTCTCTCTCTATCATTGTGTAATGTCGGACAATTATTCAGCCACATGTGGGTCAAGGGGAGGAGAGAGGGGAAAAAAAAAAAAAAAAGACAGAGAGAGAGAGAGAGAGAAAGGTGGGAAAAAAGGAGGAAAAAGAAAACGAGATTAAAAAAAAAAAAAAAAACAAGAGAGAGAGAAAACAAGAGAGAGAGAAAGAGGAGTGACGTAACAGAAACACGTAACTTCCAGAACGAAATATTATCAATGTCTCACTTTTACGTAACTTCAGGGCCGCGTTTAGACCTGGTTTAGACCTGGTTTAGACCTGGTTTAGTTCTGGTTTTAGTTCTGGTTTTAGACCTGGTTTAGACCTGGTTTTAGAACTGGTTTAGACCTGGTTTTGTCCTGGTTTAGAACTGTTTTAGTCCTGGTTTAATCCTGGTTTTGTCCTGGTTTAGACCTGGTTTAGACCTGGTTTTGTCCTGGTTTAGTTCTGGTTTTAGAACTGGTTTTAGTCCTGGTTTAGACCAGTTTAGACCTGGTTTTAGAACTGGTTTAGTCCTGGTTTAGTTCTGGTTTTAGAACTGGTTTTAGTCCTGGTTTAGACCTGGTTTAGACCAGTTTAGACCTGGTTTTAGAACTGGTTTAGTCCTGGTTTTAGACCTGGTTTACACCTGGTTTTGTCCTGGTTTAGACCTGGTTTAATCCTGGTTTAGTCCTGGTTTAGACCTGGTTTTAGAACTGGTTTAGTCCTGGTTTAGTCCTGGTTTTAGACCTGGTTTACACCTGGTTTTGTCCTGGTTTAGACCTGGTTTAGACCTGGTTTAGTCCATATATAGATACATAAATGGTCCTTGTTTATTCCTGACCTGGACCTCTTTTAGATCCTGGTTTAAATCCTGGTTTAGACCTGGTTTAGACCTTGTTTAGGTCTTGTTTGGTCCTGGTTTAGTCCTGCTTTAGACCTGTTTTAGATGCTGGTTTAAATCCTGGTTTAGACCTGCTTTAGTCCATATATTGATAAATAAATAGTGCCTGTTTGGTCCTTGTTTAGTTCTGGATTAGACCTGTTTTGGATCCTGGTTCAGTCCTGGTTCGGTCCTGGTTTAGGTCTTGTTGTAGTCCTGGTTTAGACCCGGTTTAGAACCTGGTTTAGACCTTGTTTAGTCCCGCTTTAGACCTGTTTAAGATCCTGGTTTAGTCCTGGTTTAGATCTTGTTTTAGATGCTGGTTTAAATCCTGGTTTAGTCCTTGTTTAGGTCTTGATGTAATCCTGTTTTAGACCTGGTTTAGTCCTTGTTTGAACCTGGATTTGACCTAGATCTGAGACTCTGGGAGGGCATCTGACACACTTGGACATCAGTGTGGGTTTGCGGTTATGAAACGGGAGGTGACCCGACGTCCTCCTGGTTTTATAACGTCTTTCATAACGTTGAACCTGATCCAGTTTTACATTTGGGCCTTTATGTAACTCACACCCAGAGACGAGAGACAAAAAGAGACGAGAGACAAAAAGAGACGAGAGACAAAAAAGAGACGAGAGACAAAAAGAGACGAGAGACAAAAAGAGACGAGAGACAAAAAAGAGACGAGAGACAAGAGAGAAGAGACAAAAAAGAGACGAGAGACAAAAAGAGACGAGAGACAAAAAAGAGACGAGAGACAAAAAGAGACGAGACGAGAGACAAAAAGAGACGAGAGACAAAAAAGAGACGAGAGACAAAAAGAGACGAGAGACAAAAAGAGACGAGAGACAAAAAGAGACGAGAGACAAAAAGAGACGAGATAAAGAGACGAGAGACAAAAAGAGACGAGAGACAAAAAAGAGACGAGAGACAAAAAGAGACGAGAGACAAAAAAGAGACGAGAGACAAAAAAGAGAGACGAGAGACAAAAAGAGACGAGAGACAAAAAAGAGACGAGAGAAAAAGAGACGAGAGACAAAAAGAGACGAGAGACAAAAAAGAGACGAGAGACAAAAAAGAGACGAGAGACAAAAAAGAGACGAGAGAGAGACAAAAAGAGAGAGAGACAAAAAGAGACGAAAAAGAGACGAGAGACAGAGACAAAAAGAGACGAGAGACAAAAAAGAGACGAGAGACAAAAAAGAGAGACGAGAGACAAAAAAGAGACGAGAGACAAAAAAAGACGAGACGAAAAGAGACGAGAGACAAAAAGAGACGAGAGACAAAAAAGAGACGAGAGACAAAAAGAGACGAGAGACAAAAAAGAGACGAGAAAAAAGAGAGAGACAAAAAGAGACGAGAGACAAAAAAGAGACGAGAGACAAAAAAAAGAGACGAGAGACAAAAAGAGACGAGAGACAAAAAGAGACGAGAGACAAAAAGAGACAAAAAGACGAGAGACAAAAAAGAGACGAGAGACAAAAAGAGACGAGAGAGACGAGAGAAAAAGAGACGAGAGACGAAAAGAGACGAGAGACAAAAAGAGATGAGAGACAAAAAAGAGACGAGAGAGAGACGAAAAAAAAGAGACGAGAGACAAAAAAAAGAGACAGAGAGAGACAAAAAAGAGAGAGAGACGAGAGACAAAAAGAGACGAGAGACAAAAAAGAGACGAGAGACGAGAGACAAAAAAGAGACGAGAGACAAAAAGAGACGAGAGACAAAAAAAGACGAGAGACGAGAGACAAAAAGAGACGAGAGACAAAAAAGAGACGAGACGAGAGACAAAAAAGAGACGAGAGACAAAAAGAGACGAGAGACTAAAAAGAGACGAGAGACAAAAAGAGACGAGAGACAAAAAAGAGACGAGAGACAAAAAAGAGACGAGAGACAAAAAAGAGACGAGAGACAAAAAGAGACGAGAGACAAAAAAGAGACGAGAGACAAAAAAGAGACGAGAGACAAAAAGAGACGAGAGACAAAAAAGAGACGAGAGACAAAAAGAGAGAAAAGAGACAAAAAGAGACGAGAAAAAAGACGAGAGACAAAAGAGAGAGACAAAAAGAGACGAAGAGACAAAAAGAACGAGAGACAAAAAGAGAGACGACAAAAGAGACGAGAGACAAAAGAGACGAGAGAGAGAGACAAAAAAGAGACGAAGAGACGAGAGACAAAAAGAGACGAGAGACAAAAAGACGAGAGACGAGAGACAAAAAAGAGACGAGAGACAAAAAAGAGACGAGAGAGAGACAAAAAAAAGAGACGAGAGACAAAAAGAGACGAGAGACAAAAAGAGACAGAGACGAGAGACAAAAAGAACGAGAGACAAAAAGAGACGAGAAAAAGAGACGAGAGACAAAAAGAGACGAGAGACGAGAAAAAAGACGAGAGACGAGAGACAAAAAGAGAGACGAGAGACAAAAAAGAGACGAGAGACAAAAAAGAGACGAGAGAGACGAGAAAAAGACGAGAGACGAGAGACAAAAAGAGACGAGAGACAAAAAGAGACGAGAGACAAAAAGAGACGAGAGACAAAAAAGAGACGAGAGACAAAAAAGAGACGAGAGACAAAAAGAGACGAGAGACAAAAAGAGACGAGACAAAAAGAGACGAGAGACAAAAAGAGACGAGACAAAAAGAGACGAGAGACAAAAAAGAGAGAGACAAAAAGAGACGAGAGACAAAAAGAGAGAGAGACGAGAGACAAAAAAGAGAGACGAGAGAGAGACAAAAAGAGACGAGAGACAAAAAAGAGACGAGAGACAAAAAAAAGAGACGACGAGAGACAAAAAGAGACGAGAGACGAGAGACAAAAGAGACAAAAAGAGACAAAAAAGAGACGAGAGACAAAAAGAGATGAGAGACAAAAAGAGACGAGACGAAAAGAGACGAGAGACAAAAAGAGACGAGAGACAAAAAAGAGACGAGAGACAAAAAGAGACGAGAGACAAAAAAGAGACGAGAGACGAGACAAAAAAGAGACGAGAGACAAAAAGAGAACAAAAAAAGAGAGAGAGACGAGAGACAAAAAAGAGACGAGAGACGAGAGAAAAGAGACGAGAGACAAAAAGAGACGAGAGACAAAAAAGAGAGACAAAAGAGACGAGACAAAAAGAGACGAGAGACGAAAGAGACAAGAAGACAAAAAGACGAGAGACAAAAAAGAGACGAGAGACAAAAAAGAGACGAGAGACAAAAAGAGACGAGATAAAAAGACGAGAGACAAAAAAAAAGAGACGAGAGACAAAAAGAGACGAGAGACGAGAGACAAAAAGAGACGAGAGACAAAAAGAGACGAGAGACAAAAAGAGACGAGAGACAAAGAAGAGAGACAAAAGAGAACGAGAGACAAAAAGAGACGAGAGACAAAAAAGAGACAAAAGAGAGAGACAAAAAGAGACGAAGACAAAAAAAGACGAGAGACAAAAAAGAGACGAGAGACAAAAAGAGACGAGAGACAAAGAAGACGAGAGACAAAAAGACGAGAGACAAAAAGACGAGAGACAAAAAGACGAGACAAAAAAAGACACGAGACAAAAAGAGACGAGAGACAAAGAAGAGAGACGAGAGAGACAAAAAGAGACGAGAGACAAAAAGAGACGAGAGACAAAAGAGACGAGAGACAAAAAGAGACAAAAGAGACGAAAAAAAGAGACGAGAGACACAGAAGACGAGAGAGACGAGAGACAAAAAGACGAGAGACGAGAGACAAAAAGAGACGAGAGACAAAAAAAAGAGACGAGAGACAAAAGAGACGAGAGACAAAAAAGACGAGAGACAAAAAAGAGACGAGAGACAAAAAGAGACGAGAAAAGAAACGAGAGACAAAAAGAGACGAGAAAGAAAAGAGACAAAAAGAGACGAGAGACAAAAGAGACGAGAGACAAAAAGAGACGAGACAAAAAAGAGACGAGAGACGAGACAAAAAGAGACGAGAGACAAAAAAGAGACGAGACACAAAAAAAGAGACGAGAGACAAAAAAAAAGAAACGAGACAAAAAGAGACGAGAGACAAAAAGAGACGAGAGACAAAAAAAGAGACGAGACGAGAGACAAAAAGAGACGAGACAAGAGACAGAAAGAAGAGAGAGACAAAAAAAGACAAAAAGACGAGAGACAAAAAGAGACGAGAGACAAAAAGACGAGAGACAAAAAGAGACGAGACAAAAAAGAGACGAGAGACAAAAAGAGAAAAAAAGACGAGAGACAAAAAGAGAGAGACAAAAAAGAGACGAGAGACAAAAAGAGACGAGAGACAAAAAAGAGACAAAAGAGACAAGACGAGAGACAAAAAGAGACGAGAGACAAAAAAGAGACGAGATAAAAGACGAGACAAAAAAGAGACGAGAGAGAAAAAGAGACGAGAGACAAAAAAGACGAGAGACAAAAAAGAGACGAAAAAAAGAGACAAGAGACAAAAGAGACGCAGAGACAAAAAGAGACGAGACAAAAAAAGACACGAGAGACAAAAAGAGACGAGAGACAAAAAGAGACGAGATAAAAAAACGAGACAAAAAGAGACGAGAGACAAAAAAAAGAGACAAAAAGAGACAAGAGACAAAAAAGACGAGAGACAAAAAGAGACGAGAAAAAGAGACGAGACAAAAAGAGACGAGAGAGACAAAAGAGAGACAAAAGAGACGAGAGAGACAAAAGAGACGAGAGAGAGAAAAAGAGACGAGAGACAAAGAGAAAGAGACAAAAGAGACGAGAGACAAAAAGACACGAAACTAAAAGAGACAAAAAGAGACGAGAGACAAAAAGACACGAGACAAAAAGAGAGCAGAGACAAAAAAGAGACGAGACAAAAAGAGACAAGAGACAAAAAAGAGAAGAGACAAAAAGAGACAAAGAGACGAGAGACAAAAAGAGACGAGAGACAAAAAGACATGAGACACAAAAAGACGAGAGACAAAAAGACACGAGACAAAAAGAACGAGAGACAAAAAGACACGAGACAGAAAAGAGACAAAATGAGACGAGTCCTAAAGAGACACGTATTCCATCCATCCATTTTCTTCTGCTTTATCAATTGACTGGTTTAGTCCTCGTTTAGTCTTGGTTTAATCCTGATTTAATCCTGGTTAGTCCTGGTTTAAGTTCTGGTTCTGGTCTCAGTTTAGTCCTGGTCTGGTCTCAGTTTAGTCCTGGTCTAATCCTCGGTTTAGTCCTGGTCTAGTCCTGGTCCGGTCTCAGTTTAGTCCTGGTCGGTCTCAGTTTAGTCCTGGTGGTCTCAGTTTAGTCCTGGTCCTGGTCCTGGTCCTCAGTTTAGTCCTGGTCGGTCTCAGTTTAGTCCTCAGTCTGGTCTGGTCTCTAGTCCTGGTCGGTCTCAGTTTAGTCCTGGTCTAGTCTCAGTTTAGTCCTGGTCCGGTCTCAGTTTAGTCCTGGTCCGGTCTCAGTTTAGTCCTGGTCCGGTCTCAGTTTAGTCCTGGTCCGGTCTCAGTTTAGTCCTGGTCCGGTCTCAGTTTAGTCCTGGTCTGGTCTCAGTTTAGTCCTGGTCTCAGTTTAGTCCTGGTGTCTCAGTTTAGTCCTGGTCTGGTCTCAGTTTAGTCCTGGTCCGGTCTCAGTTTAGGTCTCAGTTTAGTCCTGGTCTCAGTTTAGTCCTGGTCTGGTCTCAGTTTAGTCCTGGTCTGGTCTCAGTCTCAGTTTAGTCCTGGTCTGGTCTCAGTTTAGTCCTGGTCTGGTCTCAGTTTAGTCCTGGTCTGGTCTCAGTTTAGTCCTGGTCTGGTCTCAGTTTAGTCCTGGTCTGGTCTCAGTTTAGTCCTGGTCTGGTCTCAGTTAGTCCTGGTCTAGTCTCAGTTTAGTCCTGGTCTGGTCTCAGTTTAGTCCTGGTCTGGTCTCAGTTTAGTCCTGGTCCGGTCTCAGTTAGTCCTGGTCGGTCCTGGTCCGGTCTCAGTTTAGTCCTGGTCTGGTCTCAGTTTAGTCCTGGTCTGGTCTCAGTTTAGTCCTGGTCTGGTCTCAGTTTAGTCCTGGTCTGGTCTCAGTTTAGTCCTGGTCGTCCTGGTCTCAGTTTAGTCCTGGTTAGTCTCAGTCTCAGTTTAGTCCTGGGTCTCAGTTTAGTCCTGGTCTGGTCTCAGTTTAGTCCTGGTCTGGTCTCAGTTTAGTCCTGGTCTCAGTTTAGTCCTGGTCTAGTCTCAGTTTAGTCCTGGTCTGGTCTCAGTTTAGTCCTGGTCTAGTCTCAGTTTAGTCCTGGGGTCTCAGTTTAGTCCTGGTCTGGTCTCAGTTTAGTCCTGGTCGTTTAGTCCGGTCTCAGTTTAGTCCTGGTCTAATCCTCGTGTAGTCCTGGTCTAGTCTCAGTTTAGTCCTGGTCCGGTCTCAGTTTTAGTCCTGGTCTGGTCTCTAGTTCTGGTCTGGTCTCAGTTTAGTCCTGGTCCGGTCTCAGTTTAGTCCTGGTCCGGTCTCAGTTTAGTCCTGGTCTAGTCTCAGTTTAGTCCTGGTTTAGTCTCTGGTCTCAGTTTAGTCCTGGTCTGGTCTCAGTTTAGTCCTGGTCCGGTCTCAGTTTAGTCCTGGTCCGGTCTCAGTTTAGTCCTGGTCCGTCTCAGTTTAGTCAGTCTCAGTTTAGTCCTGGTCCGGTCTTGGTCTGACCCTGGTTCTTCTTGCAGCTCCTCTGGATCATCTGCTCTTCTCTAATCGTTCTCTGATCCTGTCGGCGCTGAAGCGTCTGGACCAGGCCCTGAGCGACGCCTGCACGGCCCTGAACCTCAGACCCAAGTGGGCCAAGGTACTACCACCAAATACAGTACTGCAGTAACAGTAGTAGTAGTAGTAGTAGCAGTAGTAGTAAAAGTACTGGTTGTGTTTTCAGGGTCACATGCGTAAGGCTCAGGTGCTGTTGTCCCTCGGTCGACCAGAGGAGGCGCTCAGGGACTATCTCACCTATCTGAGTCTGGACCCGGACTACAGACCGGCCCGGACCGAGGCCCAGAAGGT
>NW_026571207.1:575159-577659 GCF_026225935.1 Boleophthalmus pectinirostris | reverse complement strand
TTTTTCAGTTCCTGGAGCAGAGGCAGTTGTGTTGTGTATTCGTCGTGTACTCGTCGTGTACTCGTCGTGTACTCGTCGTGTACTCGTCGTGTACTCGTCGTGTACTCGTGTTGTGTACGTTGTGTCGTTCGTGTACTCGTTCGTGTACTCGTCGTGTACTCGTCGTGTACTCGTCGTGTACTCGTCGTGTACTTGTTGTGTACTTGTGTTGTGTACTCGTTCGTGTACTCGTTCGTGTACTCGTTGTGTGTACTCGTCGTCGTGTACTCGTCGTGTACTCGTCGTGTACTCGTTGTGTACTTGTTGTGTACTTGTCGTGTACTTGTTGTGTACTTGTGTACTCGTGTGTACTCGTTGTACTCGTCGTGTGTACGTGTGTGTTGTTCGTTGTTGTGTACTCGTTGTGTCTTGTTGTACTCGTCGTGTACTCGTTGTGTACTTGTCGTGTACTTGTCGTGTACTCGTCGTGTACTCGTTGTGTACTTGTTGTGTACTTGACGGGTGTGTTGTTGTGTTGTTTTTCAGTTCCTGGAGCGGAGGCAGTTCTGTCGGACTCTTCTGATGGAGAAACTCATCTCCAAACATCTGCCCACAGAACTGAGAGAACGACAGAAAATACACCAGGAGGAGATGGACGAGCTCTCAAAGTACTACAATACTACTATAATACTACTACAATACTACTACTACAATACCACTATTACTACTAACTACTACAACTACTACAATACTACTACTACTACTACTACAACAATACTACTACAACTATTACTACTACTACTACTACTATTACTACAATACTACTGCTACTACTACTATTACTACTACTACTACTATTACTACTACTACTACTACTACTACTACTACTACTACTACTACTACTACTACTACTACTACTTTTACCACTACTACTGCTGCTACTACAACTACTATCACTACTACTATTACTATAATACTACTACTACTACTACTACTACTACTACTGCTACTACTGCTACTACTACTACTGTTACTACTACTACTATTACTACGACTACTACTACTACTACTGCTACTACTACTGCTACTACTACTATTACTACTACTACTACTACTACTGCTACTACTTTTACCACTACTACTGCTGCTACTACTGCTACTGCTACTATTACTATTATTACTACTACTACTACTACTACTACTACTACTACTGCTACTACTTTTACCACTACTTCTACTACTACTACTACTACTACTACTACTACTACTGCTACTAATACTACTAAAACTACTACTTTTACTACTACTATTTCTACTACTACTACTATTACTAACAGTACTACTACTGCTACTATTACTACTACTACTTTATAGAATCACAATATTTTAAAATTTGTAGTTTTATTCTGATTTTCCACCTCATGACACTTTCCTTGGGTCTAAGTTACGACCGTTACCGTGGCAATTAACAATAAAAGACAAAATATCAGCGCTCCTGAACGGTCAGCGGTCCTCAAAATGGCGCCGCGTCACAGGAAGCCACAACCCAAGAGCTGTGCATGTTTACGACGATTCAGATTTACTTTTTACATCTCAGCCTAAGTTTAAAAAAAATACTTCTGTTTTTCACGTTTTTAAAGTTCTGTTTCTGTTTTCTTTTCGTTTTCAGTCTGAATAAAAGCGTCCCGATCTTCGTGTGCACCATGGCGTTCCCCACGGTGCCCTGCCCCCTGCACATCTTTGAGCCGTGCTACAGACTCATGATCCGCCGCTGCATGGAGACCGGAACCAACCGCTTCGGAATGTGCCTCGGCGACAAGCTCAAGGGGTGAGAGGGGATAGAACCAACAACCTCTGCACATAATAACACTAAACATAATAAAACACAATGTACATGACCCTCGGAGGGAATAGAACCAACTACCTCTGTGACACATAAAAACACTAAACATAATAAAACACAATGTACATGAGCCTCGGAGGGAATAGAACCAACAACCTCTACAACACATAATAACACTAAACATAATAAAACACAATGTACATGAGCCCCGGAGGGAATAGAACCAACAACCTCTGCACATAATAACACTAAACATAATAAAACACAATGTACATGAGCCTCGGAGGGAATAGAACCAACAACCTCTGCACATAATAACACTATAAATGTGCATCAGAGAGAAGCTCAAACGGTGAGATGGAATCGAACCAACAACCTCTATAACACCCAACATAATCAAACACAATGTAAATGAGCCTCAGGGACAATCTCAGGGGGTGAGAGGGAATAGAACCAACAACCTCTACAAGACTCAACATACTACCATACATTTAAAGAAATGTATATGTGTAATAGGTGTAAGAGGGAATAGAACCAACAACCTCTGCACATAATAACACTATGCATGTGCATCAGAGAGAAGCTCAGAGAAGTGTGAGAGGGAGTAGAACCAACAACCTCTATAACACTCAACATACTATGTATATGTGTAAGAGGTGTAAGAGGGAATAGAACCAG
>NW_026571207.1:567659-570159 GCF_026225935.1 Boleophthalmus pectinirostris | reverse complement strand
TTCTCTTCCATCAACGCACAAAAAAAAAAAAAGACGACAAAAACTGGAAATATCCAAACTGTTTTTCACTGAATCCGAAAGTCTTCCACAGTTCAAGTCAAACTTTTTTTTTTTTAATTAAAATTATTATTATTTTTTACCCCCGATCATTTCCACGGGAGGGCATCTGACGCACGGGTGGAAATCAGGTCGTTGAACTTTTACCGTTTGTTGTCGAATCTTCTTGTGAGTGGATATTGTGCAATTTATTTCTTTTTTTTTTTACGAGACCAAATTTCCAAAACGAAAAGTCTTGAGTTTCATCGATTCTTAGTCGTTTAGTCGCATTAAAGAGGGGGTATGACGGACTTTTTTTTTTTTTTTTTTTTGGTTTTGTTTTTACGTTTTTGTCACGATCCGGACACAAAAAAGTCTCAAAAAGTTTTAAAAAGTTCAATTGTTTTATTGTTAAGTTTGAATTTAATTTTAAAAACGCTAAAACGCCTCCTGTGCCCCAAAAAACAAAGAAACAACAGAACAGAAAAGTGGACCTGGTGAACGGAGCAGAACGAGAACTAAACTAAACCAGGACTAAACCAGGACTAAACTAGGGCTAAACCAGGACTAACCAGGACTAAACTAGGGCTAAACCAGGACTGACATGGAACTAAACCAGGACTAAATTAGGACTAAACCAGGACTAAACTAGGGCTAAAACAGAACTAAACCAGGACTAAAACAGGACTAAACCAAGACTAAACCAGAACTCAAATTGGAATAAACCAGAGACTAAACCAGGACTGAAACTGGAATAAACAAGGACTAAACCAGGGACTAAACCAGAGACTAAATCAGGCCTAAACTAGGACTAAACCAGGACTAAACTAGGGCTAAAACAGAACTAAACCAGAACTCAAACTGGAATAAACCAGAGACTAAACCAGGACTAAAACGAGACTAAACCAGAGACTAAATCAGGCCTAAACTAGGACTAAAATGGGACTAAACCAGAATTAAAACAGGACTAAACCAGGACTGAACCTGGACTGAACCGGGACTAAATTTGAGACTAAACAAGGACTAAAACAGGACTAAATGAGGACTGAAATGGGACTAAACCAGGACTGAAACAGTACAGAGCAGTAAAACCGGAAAAAAAAAAACGTCCCCAGATTCACCCGACCAAACAAAAGACAAACTGCGGTTTCAGAATCGTCCACGCCAAGTCTGACTCATCTAGAGATCTCTCCCGGGCCCTTTTTCGAACCCTGTACGAGGCTCCGCCCACAAACCCACGTCCCCCACGTCCCTCACTCTCCCCGGCACGACAATCCGTTAAAAAAAAAAAAAAAACGCAAAATTGGACAAACAAACCTGATGTGATGAGCGCGCTGGAGTTTCATTGGCGCTCTGAAGGGGGAGCGGCTTAGCACAGAGAGCAGAGGGTTAAAGGGCGTTACAGTTAAAACCCCGGAGAAGTCAAATACCCCCTCTTTAAAAATAAATATTTAAAAAAAAAAAAAAAAAAAAAGAAAGAAAATCTAAAATGTCTTCCCTTTTTTTCTAACTTAAAATTCTCATGTTTTTATTTGTACGTTTTGAATTTGTATTTATTTTTGTTTTTTTGGGTTATTTATGTCAAAATATTGTTTACATTTCATACGTAAAACAAGCTGCTCATTTTCCAAAGCTTCATTTTTTTTTTTTTTTTTTTTTAGAAATTTTTTAAATTATAATTTCTTTTTTTTTTTTTTTTCGCGTGAATGTGCACTCCCCTTCGAAATAAAATAAATAAATAAATATCGAAAATCTTAAATCGAAATAGTCTAAAAAATCTCAAATTCTGGTGCCTTTACTTCCACAAAAACAGTGAAATTTTCAGTAGCATCGAAATTCTGTGAGAATTTTTTGCTTTTGCCACGAAAATGTTTTGAAATTTTGAAACTGTGGCCTTGAGTTTGGACTGTTGTTATTTATAAAACGTTTGTCATTGTTGTTTTTTTTATATTTTGAAATGTTTTGTTTTTTGTTTGTTTTTTTTGGTGTATTTACAATTTACCGCAAGATTTCTGGTTCGATTTCTCAACATGTGAAAATGTGAGACCAAATTTTGATTTTTTTAATTTTGGGATTTGAAATTTCATACAGTTATAATTTTACATTTTGAGTCACACGTCTCATTTATTGTTTTGATTTGGTTTTTGGGGAAATTATTGTTGGATTTTGAAGTGGATTTTGTGGTTTGTGCAATTAAAAAAAATTTTCCTTAAATTTTTCAAACTTCCATGATCAGGGGTTAGAATTAAACTAGGACTAAACCAGGACTAAACCAGGACTGAACCAGGACTAAAACAGGACTAAACCAGGATTTATTCAGGACTAAAACGAGAACCTAACCAGGACAAAACCAGGATTTTTTTCTGGACTAAACCAGGACTAAACCAGGATTAAAAAACTTAAACCAGGACTAAACCAAGACTAAACCAGGACTAAACCAGGATTGAACAAAGACTAAAACCAG
>NW_026571207.1:542659-562659 GCF_026225935.1 Boleophthalmus pectinirostris | reverse complement strand
TAAACCGGGAGTAAACCAGGACTATACCAGATCTAAACCAGGATTAAACTGAGACTAAACCAGGACTAAACCAGGACTTGTTTTGGGGATTTTCATGAACTTTAAACACATTAAATCAACAAAAAATGTTAAAATACTTTATTAGGCTAAAGGCAAAAACCCTAAAGTTGGTGGTTCAATCCCCGAGTCAAACACAGAGACTCAGAGCGAGAAGAATCTGTGTGTCGTTGGTTCTTTTGTTTTTAAAAATAAATCCAAAAATAAGAAAACGAAAAAAAAACAAAAAAAAAAAACAGTTTCTTCATTATTTGTCTCCAAAACCAAAATGAAAAAACAGATAAGAGACTAAACCAGGACTAAACCAGGACTGAACCAGGACTGAACCAGGACTGAACCAGGACTGAACCAGGACTGAAACCAGGACTAAACCAGGACTGAACCAGGACTGAACCAGGACTGAACGAGGACTGAACCAGGACTGAACCAGGACTAAACCAGGACTGAACCAGGACTAAACCAGGACTAAACCAGGACTAAACCAGGACTGAACCAGGACTGAACCAGGACTAAAACCAGGACTGAACCAGGACTGAACCAGGACTGAACCAGGACTGAACAGGACTGAACCAGACTGAACAGGACTGAACCAGGACTGAACCAGGACTGAACCAGGACTGAACCAGGACTAAACCAGGACTGAACCAGGACTGAACCAGGACTAAACCAGGACTAAACCAGGACTAAACCAGGACTGAACCAGGACTAAACCAAGAATCAACCATGGACTAAACCAGGACTAAACCAGGTCTAAACCAGGTCTAAACCAGATCTAAACCAGGACTAAACCAGGACTAAAACCAGGTCTAAACCAGGACTAAACCATGACTGAACCAGGTCTAAACCAGGACTAAACCAGGACTAAATCAGGTCTAAACCAGGTCTAAGCCAAAACTAAACCAGGACTGAACCAGTCTCAGTCCTGCTCTGGTCCCAGTCTCAGTCCTAGACTCAGTCCTAATCTTGTCCCGGTCTGGTCCCCGTCTAAATCTCGGTCTTAGTCCCTGTTTTAGTCCTGGTCTTATCCTGGTCTCAGTCCTGGTCACCCGACAGTCTACGCGGGCGCAACTCCGGGCCCGTCCCCACACTTAGTCTTGTTTTAATCCTGGTTTAGTCCTGGTTCAGTCCTGGTTTAGTTCTGGTTTAGTCCTGGTTTAGTTCTGGTTTAGTCCTGGTTTAGTCTGGTTTAGTCCTGGTTTAGTCCTGGTTTAGTCTGTTTAGTCTGGTTTAGTCCTGGTTTAGTCTGGTTTAGTTCTGGTTCAGTTTTAGTCCTGGTTTTAGTTCTGGTTTAGTTCTGGTTTAGTCCTGGTTTAGTCCTGGTTTAGTTCTGGTTTAGTCTGGTTTAGTTCTGGTTTAGTCCTGGTTTAGTCTGGTTTAGTTCTGGTTTAGTCCTGGTTTAGTCCTGGTTTTAGTTCTGGTTTAGTCCTGGTTTAGTTCTGGTCCTGGTTTAGTTCTGGTTTAGTCCTGGTTTAGTCCTGGTTCTGGTTTAGTCTGGTTTAGTCCTGGTTTAGTCTGGTTTAGTCTGGTTTAGTCTGGTTTAGTTCTGGTTTAGTCCTGGTTTAGTTCTGGTTAGTCTGGTTTAGTTCTGGTTTAGTCCTGGTTTAGTCCTGGTTTAGTTCTGGTTTAGTCCTGGTTTAGTTCTGGTTCAGTCGTGGTTTAGTTCTGGTTTAGTCCTGGTTTAGTCCTGGTTTAGTTCTGGTTTAGTCCTGGTTTAGTCCTGGTTTAGTTCTGGTTTAGTCCTGGTTTAGTCCTGGTTTAGTTCTGGTTTAGTCTGTTATCTGTTTTTGATTTTGGTGAAGAATGAAGAAAATCATTGCTTTTTTTTTCCGTTTTTTTATTTTTATTAGTTTTATTTAGAAAAACGACACACGGGCGTCTCTTCGATATAAATTAAGAGGAAGAGGACCCCGCCTGTCTGTACCTCAACTTAAACCAGCTCAAAAAAAAACAAAAAACAAAACAAAAAAAACAAAACAAGAACAAAACCGCAATGCGCCGTTCGGCCACAAGGCGGCGCCAAAACTCACACTCAGTCTCTTTTTTACACGAGCACATTTCATTTCACTTTAACGTCCGTATACGCGACCGTTTAAACATCTGGATATACCTGGAGCCGTGAGCGTACGAGAGTAAACACCGTGCGAAAAATATGTGCAGAAAAAAAAAAAAGACAAAAGTCCGAAAAAATAAAATAAAACAAATTCCTCGAAAAAAAATTTTTGGGGGGGAAAATTTCAAGTCTGTCACTGGACGATCTGAGGCATCTCGCTCCACGCCTTGGCCTTTTTCTTCGCCAGCGCCATCCACGGGGGCTCGTCCTGCGGCGAAGCGACGCGAGGGGAGGAGGAAGAAGAAGAAGAAGAAGAAGAAGGAGGAAGAGGAAGAAGAAGGCCTGCAGGGGGCGCCAGACAGAGGAGAAGACGGAGAGGCGAGGGAAGGCGAGGAAACGGGAGCGTGGGCGGGTTTTGGCGGCGCCGGTTTCGAGGACGGGGCAGGGGCGGGTGTGGCGGGTGCGGGGGCAGGTGAGGCGGGTGTGGCGGGTGCGGCGGGGAAGGCGTGGCTGGGTTTCTGCGGCGGCGGTTTGCCCGTGAGCGGTTTCGCCGGGACGGGAGCGGGGCAGGAGGAAAAGGCGGAGGAGTGGGCGGGTTTCTGCGGCGGCGGTTTGGAGACGGGTGCGGGTGCGGGTGCGGGGGCGGGTGCGGCGGCGGGTGCGGGGCAGGTGTAGTGGCTGGGTTTCTGCGGCACGGGCGGGACGGCGGCCGCGGGTTTGAGGTCCAGAGAAATCGCTGAAAGAAAAAAAAAAAAACACAAAAAACAAAACGTTAGAATTTGAGTTGCTGTTTTGGTCCGTTGCCGTGGAGATTAACAATTAAAACCAAAATATTTTACTTTTTTTTGAAAGAGAAACAGTGTGTAAAAAGTATAAAAGCTTTGGTATGGATAAAACCAACTGAAAGACTGAACCTGGACTAAAACCAGGACTAAACCAGGACTAAACCAGGACTAAACCAGGACTAAACCAGGATTAAACCAGGACTAAACCAGAACTAAACCAAGACTAAACCAAGACTAAACCAGGACCAAACTAGGACTAAACCAGGACTAAACCAGGACTAAAACAGGACTGAATCAGGACTAAACCAGGACTAAACCAGAACTAAACCAGGACTAAACCAGGACTAAACCAGAACTAAACCAAGACTGAACCAGAACGAAACCAGGACTAAACCAGGATTAAACCAGAACTAAACCAGGACTAAACCAGAACTAAACCAGAACTAAACCAGGACTAAACCAGGACAAAAACCAGGACTAAACCAGGACTAAACCAGGACTAAACCAGGACTAAACCAGGACTAAACCAGAACTAAACCAGGACTAAACCAGGACCTAAAACCAGGACTAAACCAGAACGAAACCAGGACTAAACCAGGACTGAATCAGGACTAAACCAGGACTAAACCAGGACTAAACCTAACCTAAAAAGGACTAAACCAGGACTAAAACAGGACTAAACAGGACTAAAACAGGACTAAAAAACTAAACCAGGACTAAACCAGGACTAAAACAGGACTAAACCAGGTCTAAACCAGGTCTTAACAGTACTTTGATGTTTTCTTTGTAAATCTTCTGTTTTTGCAAAAATATAATATAATATTTAGCCTATATTTTAAAAAATCCCGGTGATTTCACATAATTTTAACTTCCAAAATCAGAAAATATGAAAAGTTAAAAAGTAAAAGCGTGAGTGTTTGATTGACAGATGATGAGTTGTATAACGGCCCTGCTCCAGTTTCAGTTTCAGTTTCGGTTTCAGACGAGGTTTAAATCAGTGACACAGATCCAGAGGTTTGTGGGTCAGAGCAGAACCGCCGACGTCCACCAGAGGGCGACGTTTCCTCCTCTGACGCCGACTCACCTCTGCTCAGCTCCGGGCTCTTCTTCTCCTGCTCCTCCTGCCAACGAAAACAAACAAAACTGTTCACAAACCAGGACTAAACCAGGACTAAACCAGGACTAAACCAGAACTAAACCAGGACTAAACCAGGACTAAACCAGGACTAAACCAGGACTAAACCAGAACTAAACCAGGACTAAACCAGGACTAAACCAGGACTAAAACCAGGACTAAACCAGAACTAAACCAGAACTAAACCAGGACTAAACCAGGACTAAACCAGGACTAAACCAGGACTAAACCAGAAACTAAACCAGGACTAAACCAGGACTAAACCAGGACTAAACAGAACTAAAACAGGAATAAACCAGGACCAGACCAGGACTAAACCAGGACTAAACCAGGACTAAACCAGGACTAAACCAGGACTAAACCAGGACTAAACCAGGACTAAACCAGGACTAAACCAGGACTAAACCAGGTCTAAACCAGGTCTAAACCAGGGACTAAACCAGGTCTAAACCAGGTCTAAGCCAGGTCTAAACAAGGGACTAAGCCAGGTCTAAACCAGGATTAAACTGAGACCAAACCATTACTAAACCAGGACTAAATAAGGAGTAAACCAGGACTAAACCAGGTCTAAACCAGGACTAAACCAGACTAAACCAGGACTAAACCAGGACTAAACCAGGACTAAACCAGGACTAAACCAGGGACTAAACCAGGACTAAACCAACTAAACCAGGACTAAACCAGGTCTAAACCAGGACTAAACAGGACTAAACAGGGGACTAAACCAGGGACTAAACCAGGTCTAAACCAGGACTAAACCAGGGACTAAGCCAGGTCTAAACCAGGACTAAACCAGGGACTAAAACCAGGGACTAAACCAGGACTAAACCAGGACTAAAACCAGGTCTAAACCAGGGACTAAACAGGTCTAAACCAGGACTAAAACCAGGACTAAACCAGGTCTAAACCAGTCTAAACCAGGACTAAACCAGGACTAAACCAGGACTAAACAGGACTAAACCAGTCTAAACCAGGACTAAACCAGGTCTAAACCAGGGACTAAACAGTCTAAAGAGGACTAAACCAGTCTAAACCAGGGTCTAAACAGGTCTAAACCAGGGTAAACCAGGTCTAAATGAGGGACTAAACCAGGTCTAAACCAGGTCTAAACCAGGTCTAAACCAGGACTAAACCAGGTCTAAATGAGGGACTAAACCAGGTCTAAACCAGGTCTAAACCAGGACTAAACCAGGTCTAAACCAGGGTCTAAACCAGGTCTAAATGAGGGACTAAACCAGGGACTAAACCAGGTTTAAACCAGGGACTAAACCAGGTCTAAACCAGGGTCTAAACCAGGTCTAAACCAGGTCTAAACCAGGTCTAAACCAGGTCTAAACCAGGTCTAAACCAGGTCTAAAAGTACCTTGACGTTTTCTTTGTAAATCTTCTGTTTCTGTTTGGCCATGGAGATCCAGCTCGGCGCCTCGGTCCCTCCTCCCGCTTCTGCAACACCAAAAATTTCAACATTTAAAGCTGCACTGCGGAACTTTTCTTTCAACTCAAACGCGTGAACGAAACAGACGGAGACGTGAAACCGACCCGAGACTCGTTTTTTAGCCTCCACGTCGGGTTTTCGCGGCACCACGGGCTTGGCGGCGACCGGCGGGTTGGACGTCGGGCTCTTGTTCGTGATTGGCTGGCTCAGGACGGCGGGCTTGACCGTGATTGGCTGGCTGATCACCGCGGGCTTGATGCCGATTGGTTGCTTTGTGGGAGAAGGCGGGTCGACTTTGTGCGAGGGGGAGGGAGGTTCGTGGACGGACTGGAAGAAAAAAACAAAAAAACAATCAAATCAAATTAATCAAATTTTAATAAAAATATTTATCTGTTTTTCCCGTTTATTACATTAGTGCTTGTTTAATTTTAATTTTACCTAAACCCTAAACTAAACTAAACCTAAACCCTAAACTAAACTAAACTAAACCTAAACCCTAAACTAAACTTAACCTAAACTAACTTAACCTAAAAACCCTAAACTAAACTAACCTAAACCCTAAACTAAACTTAACCTAAACCCTAAACTAAACTAAACACTAAACCTAAATCCTAAACTAAACTTAACCTAAACCCTAAACTAAACTTAACCTAAACCCTAAACTAAACTTAACCTAAACCCTAAACTAAACTTAACCTAAATCCTAAACTAAACTTAACCTAAACACTTAACTTAACCTAAACCCTAAACTAAACTTAACCTAAACACATAACTTAACCTAAACCCTAAACTAAACTTAACCTAAATCCTAAACTAAACTTAACCTAAACCCTAAACTAAACTTAACCTAAATCCTAAACTAAACTTAACCTAAACACTTAACTTAACTTAACCTAAACCCTAAACTAAACTTAACCTAACACTAACTTAACCTAACCCTAAACTAAACTTAACCTAAACCCTAAACTAAACTTAACCTAAATCCTAAACTAAACTTAACCTAAACACTTAACTTAACCTAAACCCTAAACTAAACTTAACCTAAATCCTAAACTAAACTTAACCTAAACACTTAACTTAACCTAAACCCCAAACTTAACTTAACCTAAATCCTAAACTAAACTTAACCTAAAAACCCTAAACTAAACTTAACCTAAACCCTAAACTAAACTTAACCTAAACACTTAACTTAACCTAAACCCTAAACTTAAACTTAACCTAAATCCTAAACTAAACTAAACTAAACTTAACTTAACCTAAACCCTAAACTAAACTAACCTAAATCCTAACTGAACTTAACCTAAACACTAAACTAAACTTAACTTAACCTAAACCCTAAACTAAACTTAACCTAACACTAAACTAAACTTAACTTAACCTAAACCCTAAACTAAACTTAACCTAACACTTAACTTAACTTAACTAAACCCTAAACTTAAACTTAACCTAAACCCTAAACTTAACCTAAACTTCCTAAACTAAACTTAACCTAAACCTAAACTAAACTAAACTTAACCTAAACCCTAAACTAAACTTAACCTAAACACTAAACTAAACTAAACTTAACCTAAACCCTAAACTAAACTTAACCTAAACCTTAACTTAACTTAACCTAAACCCTAAACTTAAACTTAACCTAAATCCTAAACTAAACTTAACCTAAACACTTAACTTAACCTAAACCCTAAACTAAACTGAACCTAAATCCTAAACTTAACTTAACCTAAACACTAAACTAAACTGAACCTAAATCCTAAACTAAACTTAACCTAAACACTAAACTAAACTAAACTTAACTAAGCCCAAACCTGAACCTATTTGCACCCAGATCTAAATATTTATAAATTGTACTTTTCTAGCCACATACTTTTATTCCTAATATTTGTATTGAAATAAAAGTACTTTTACTCGAGTCATTACTTGGACCACAACTTTGTACTTCTACTTGAGTAATATTATTTTATGAGTAATATTTTATAACTCAATAAAAATCTCATTATTAAAGGTGCATTGTGCAACTTTTCTCTGTTTATTCATTACGTAGTTGCCTTTAGTTTTCTCCCGGGATCGACAGGAAACCCAGAACATCTCCATGGAGACGAACAGGTGATGTTGCGCAGTGCAGCTTTAAAATATCTGAAAATGAAACTTCACTCACCTGTTTGTTTTGATCTTCTGCGATGAACCTGTGCAGAGCCTGAGTCCTCCTCAAACGCACCCCAAAAGGATTCTGGGAAATCTCCTCCGACACAGACGGACGATCTGAGGAAAGGAAGGAAAGAACTAATGTTTACATCATTCAGTAAACCCTAAACTAACTTAACTAAACTAAACTAAACCTAAAACTAAACTAACCTAACCTAAAACCTAAACCTAAACTAAACTTAACCTAAACCTAAAACTAAACTTAACCTAACCTAAACTAAACTAAACTTAACCTAAACTAAACTAAACTTAACCTAAAACCCTAAACTAAACTAAACCTAACTAAACTAAACCCTAAAAACTAAACTTAAACTAAAAACCTAAACTAAACTAACCTAAACCCTAACCTAAACTTAACCTAAACTAAACTTAAACTTAAACCTAAACCTAAACTAAACTTAAAACTAAACTAAACTAAACTAAACCTAAACCTTAACCTAAACTCCTAAACTTAAAACTTAAACACTAAAACTAAACTTAAACCTTAACTTAAACCTAACCTAAACTAAACTTAACCTAAACCTAAACCCTAAACTAAACTTAAACCTAAACTAAACCTAAAACTAAACTTACTAAACTTAAACTAAACTTAACCTAAACTAAACTTAACCTAAACACTAAAACTAAACTTAACCTAAACACTAAACTAAACTTAACCTAAACCCTAAACTAAACTTAACCTAAACCCTAAACTAAACTTAACTAAACACTAAACTTAACTTAACCCTTAAACACTAAAATAAACTTAACCTAAACACTAACTTAAACTAAACCCTAAACTAAACTTAACCTAAACCCTAAACTTAACTTAACCTAAACCCTAAACCCTAACTAAACTTAACCTAAACACTAAACTTAACTTAACCTAAACCCTAAACTTAACTTAACCTTAACACTAAAATAAACTTAACCTAAACACTAAACTAAACTTAACTTAACCTAAAACCTAAACTAAACTTAACCTAAACCCTAAACTAAACTTAACCTAAACCCTAAACTAAACTTAACTAACCTAAATCGTAAACTAAACTTAACTTAACCTAAACCCTAAACTAAACTTAACCTAAACCCTAAACTAAACTTAACCTAAACACTAAAATAAACTTAACCTAAACACTAAACTAAACTTAACTTAACCTAAAACCTAAACTAAACTTAACCTAAACCCTAAACTAAACTAACCTAAACACTAAACTTAACTTAACCTAAAACCTAAACTAAACTTAACCTAAACCCTAAACTAAACTTAACCTAAACCCTAAACTAAACTTAACCTAAACACTAAAATAAACTTAACCTAAACCCTAAACTTAACATAACTTAAACCCCAAACTAAACTTAACCCAAACCTGAACCTTTTTGAACGAAGATCTGAACTTTAAACCAGGTGGTTGATCTAGTGATACAGGATTTAAAGGTGAAACTTTTCAGGCAGAGGGTCGACCGCCAAAGTGTCTCCATGGCGATGCTCCTGCTTTGCCTGGAATGTTCCGCAGTGTACCGTAAAACAGGCCTATCTCCGCAGATCCGACCTGTCACTTGGCCTCGTGAAACCCGCCCAGAGTCTCACCTTCGCCGGGTTTGTCCTCGTGTATCCCGGGACGCTTCGCTCCGGTCGGGCTCCTCGCTCCCTCCTCTGGCTCCTCCTCCGGTCCCGGTTTAGACCCGGACTCCTGGACTTGCTCCGACCCCGGTTCAAGCCTGGATTCTAGGTCTAGTTGGGTCTTCGGCTCTGGTCTGGACTCCTGGACTTGTTTGCACCAAGGAGTAGGTCTAGACTCTTGGACTCTGGACCCACGCTCAGGCCTGGTTTCTGGTTTGGACTTGGTTTCTGGGTCTTGCTGGATCCCCGGTTCACACTTGGACTCTTGGATTAGTTCGGACCCAGGTTCCAGTCTGGACTCCTGGATTTGCGGAGACTCTTGGACTCCGAGCCAAGGTTTCGCTCTGGATTCTGGGTGTTGCTGGGACTTTGGCTCGGACTCGGACTCTCGGACTGGTTGAGATTCTGGCTCAGGTCCGGACTCCGCTGGGTCTTCGTGGTTCTCCGGAGGCGTAGGGGGGTCGCGCTCGTCCTTCTGCCCGACGGAGTGAGACCGTTGCCAGGCCGCGGCGATCGTGAACTTGGGCCTGTTCGGCTCCGGTCTGGAAACTTCGCTTTGGGAATTTTCAGGTTTTTCCTCGATCGTTTCTGGCTCCTCTTTCTCCTCCAAAGAAAACGTAACCCTTTTTTCTTTTTGTGTTTTGTCAGTTTTACCCAAAATTTCACCGTCTTCTTGAATTTTTGGCGAAATTTCAGTTTTATTTTCTGTCTCTTCTCGTTCTTGAACCTCCTCCACTTCGCCCATCGAAACATCTCCGCCTTCTTCGTCAAAATTTTCTACTTCCGCTTCGATTTCTCCCATAATTTCCAGCTCTTCGACCTTTTCACTGCCGCCCGTCGAAACTTTTATAACTTCGTCTTCTTTCGTTTCGTCGTTTTCGTCCAAAATTTCAACGTTGTCTTCGAATTCTCTTCGATCTTCTCGGCTTTGCGTGTCCTTTACGTCAACCGTAGAAACACCGGCGATTTCCGAAGCCGGTTTTTCAGTTTCGTCACAAATTTCCGCTTCGGTTTCTTCGTTAAAATGTTCAGGATTTGGAAAACTGAATTCTTTCTTTGAATTTGGAGACACCAGATTAATCTCCAAAGACGTAGTTTTGCTCAGAGAGGGTTTGCGTTCCGTCGTTTCTGCTTCGTGTCTGTCCGTCGTTTCTTCCTCTTTCTCGTCGTTTTCTTCGATACTCGCTCGTTCCAACTCCATTTCAGACATTTCAGTTTCTTTCACGTCATTTTCGTCTTCTGTTGTCTCTGTACTTTCGCTTTCACCTCGCAAAATTTCTCCCTCAAATTCCAAAACGTCTTCAGACACGATTTCAACGACTTTTACGGAGTCTCGAGTCTTGATTTCAGGTTTCGTTTCGGTGCTTTCGTCCATTTCTGCGTTTGTCTCCATCTCGAAATCTCCCGTTCCTTGTTCGTCTTGATGCTCCGTGACTTCCTCTTCGCTCTCGCTCACTTCCTGTTTGATCTGATCCAAAATGGCGTCCACGTCTTCAGTTTCTCGGCATTGGGTTAATTTTAAACCCTCCCGTGTCTCTTCCTCGTCGTCTTCCTCACTGTCTGAAGGCGATGAAGGTAAAGTGACGCCGACGCCGTGGTGGATCTTCTGGAAATCGCGTGGCTCGGTTTCAGAAACAACCTGGAAAAGACAAAGAATAAAACTGTACATTAGTGATAAACGTATGAAAGTGATGTTTGAAAATGTAAACTAAATAGAATAAAGACACCAGCGCAACGACGTCATTAAAGTGTCGCGCTGTAGATTTGTGGAACGTCCGTATTCCCCAGCAGCTTCATAAATCTGCCCCATCACCAAATCTTCAACCAACAAGATCCACAAAGGATAAACATTCTTCAACTATCAAGGGAAGAAAGACGAAAACCTAAAGAATAACGACGAAGCATTAGGCTGCAGTATTGGAGTCGTTTTGGTCGTGGGTGCAGTGTTCATCCAAACTAATCCGATGGAAAACGGCTCCAGAGACGGAAATGTAATGTACCGTATTTTCTGCACTGTGGGGGGGTCCGGTCAAGTGTTAACGGAGGGAAACAGGGTCAGATTTTTGACATTCAAATGTCTAAACTAGAGGAACTATTGAAATAAGTAAAGTATCAGAATGTAGGAAAGAGTTACACTCCAACAGGGTCAAGTTAAACCTGTGAGATTCTACAAGTTGTTCACAAAAAATGTAAAAACTCATGTCGGTAACGGAGGGAATGAAATATGCAGCACTTTTTGGTCAATAAATCCAAACAGTGATAACTCTTGGTTCTCACTTCCATATCCTTAACAAACTGGTTTGAATATTTGCTTCATATAGTTTTCTACCATATGGTACAAGATTAGGTTGAAAAACCTCTGACTTTTTGACTCATGAGATTTTTTATTAAGAAAGTTCATGGTAACGGAGGGAAAAGTAACGGAGGGAAAATTGTACAAACAAGTAGAAGGTGCAGGATTTTACATCATTTGTCACTTTTTTCTTCTGAAAACTTTAATATTACTTCAAAATGAAAGAAACTATTTCTATAAAATATGTCGGGCGGTAGTAGCTGATCTGAAGGTTGGTGGTTCAGATCCACTGACCCACAGGTTGAGCTGGTGTGATTCCAGCTCCCACAGATGAATGCTGCCGTTGTGTCCTTGGGCAAGACACTTAACCCACCTTGCCCACAGTGTCTGCGTACACTGGTGTGTGAATGTGTGTGTGAATGTGTGAGTGGTTGTGCCTCGAAGGTGGAAAAGTGCTGTAGAAAAACGTGACCATTTACCATATGTCAGTTCTTCCAAGCAAATGTTTATCATTTTAAATACTTCTTTTTTTTTTTAAATCATGTCCCTTCATCAACAGTTCAAAGATGGAATAACACAAGATATGATGAAATACATCCATTTATTTACATGATTTTTGGGTCTTTGAAATTTGGGAAATAATTTTTGTTCCATGTTTCATACATGGTCTGTTTAAAACATATGGAACTTTAGAACCAAAAATGGTCCAGAAAAAAGGTGAACAGTTTGATAAACTAGAGACATATGTATCTGTTCAATACATTTTTATATCAGATGCATTAACTTGAATTTTTGGCCTTGCTGTTTACTTCTGCTTGCACTTAAAAGCCTTTAATCTGATCAAAAACGAGTGTGCGCCTTTTAATCCAGACGCCTTATATATGAATTTATTGGGGCGTCTTAGTACGACTTTAGTAAATTACAAAGCCGCTCCACTTGCAGCGTTACGGCTCCCGTCGTCAGGAGCATCAGGAGTAAAACATACTGTGATTCTTTTTAATATCAAAATGCACCTGTCAAGAGAAACGCTCACAACGCAAACTTTAAACTCAAGGCGGTTGTAAAGTGAAAGTGCGTTTAGCTGCGCGGGAGCAGTGGACGAGAGAAGAAGAACACACAAGGTTTTGACGAACTTTTTTTTTTTACATAATAATAAAAAATGAACCTTCTCCCCTCCTCTCACCTGTCTGGGGCTGAAGATCTCCACCTGTGGCTCCTCCTCTGACTCTTCCTCTCTGCTCTTCGGCTCCTCCTCCTCTGCGTCTCTGTACGAGGACACGCCCACTTCCTGTTCCTCGCTCTCCGCTTCCCGTTTACGTCCTTCTTCTTGGACATGTTCAGTCGTCTGCGGTGTGACCAGGAGCTCCTCTTCCTCCTCCTCCTCTTCCTCCATCTGAGAACAGGTCGGGGTTTACCAAAGGGAACAACAACGTACCGTGACAAAGCGACGGCGGCCGTAGTTTCGTTAAGAATTAAGTGTTTACATTTTGTCATTTTGAAAGAGAAATTAACTATTTTTTATTCTGAATTAAATTATTTTTATTCGACTTGGTTTAGTCCTGGTGAAATAATGTTATAGTTCTGGTTTAATACTGGTTAAATCCTGTTTTAGTCCAGTTTTAGACCAGTTTTAGACCTGTTTTAGTCCTGGTTTAGTCTTGATTTAGTCCTGTTTTAGTCCTGTTTTGGTCCAGCTTTAGACCTGTTTTAGTCCTGGTTTAGTCCTGGTTTAGTCCTGTTTTAGTCCTGATTTAGTCCTGATTTAGTCCTGGTTTAGTCCTGTTTTACACCTGTTTTAGACTTGTTTTAGTCCTGGTTTAGTCTTGATTTAGTCCTGGTTTAGTCCTGGTTTAGTCCTGTTTTAGACCTGTTTTAGACCTGTTTTAGACCTGTTTTAGTCCTGGTTTAGTCTTGATTTAGTCCTGTTTTAGTCCTGTTTTAGTCCTGTTTTAGTCCTGGTTTAGTCCAGTTTTAGACCAGTTTTAGACCTGTTTTAGTCCTGTTTTAGTCTTGGTTTAGTCCTGGTTTAGTCCTGGTTTAGTCCTGTTTTAGACCTGTTTTAGTCCTGGTTTAGTCTTGATTTAGTCCTGTTTTAGTCCTGTTTTAGACCTGTTTTAGTCCTGGTTTAGTCTTGATTTTAGTCCTGGTTTAGTCCTGATTTTAGTCCTGGTTTAGACCTGTTTTAGACCTGTTTTAGACTTGTTTTAGTCCTGATTTAGTCCTGGTTTTAGTCCTGATTTAGTCCTGTTTTAGTCCTGTTTTAGTCTTGATTTTAGTCCTGGTTTAGTCCTGTTTTAGACCAGTTTTAGACCTGTTTTTTTACCTGTTTTAGTCCTGTTTTAGTCCTGTTTTAGACCTGTTTTAGTCCTGGTTTAGTCTTGATTTAGTCCTGGTTTAGTCCTGTTTTAGTCCTGTTTTAGACCTGTTTTAGTCCTGGTTTAGTCTTGATTTAGTCCTGGTTTAGTCCTGTTTTACTCCTGTTTTAGACCTGTTTTAGTCCTGGTTTAGTCCTGGTTTAGTCCTGTTTTAGTCCTGGTTTAGTCCAGTTTTAGACCTGTTTTAGTCCTGTTTTAGTCCTGTTTTAGTCCTGGTTTAGTCCTGTTTACTCCTGTTTTACTCCTGGTTTTAGTCCTGGTTTTCAGTCCTGTTTTAGTCCTGTTTAGTCCTGTTTTAGTCCTGTTTTAGTCCTGGTTTAGTCCTGGTTTAGTCCTGTTTTAGTCCTGGTTTAGTCCTGGTTCAGTCCTGTTTTAGTCCTGGTTCAGTCCTTCTCACCTCCTCTGTCTCCCTCTGCTGGTGATCTGTGTGTATTACATCCAGAGCGCTCAGTGGAGTTTTCAAGGAGCTGAGGACTTCCTGAAGCAGAGAGCTCTCCTCCTCCTCCTCCTCCTCCTCCTCCTCCTCCTCCTCCTCCTCCTCCTCCTCCTCCTCCTCCTCTTTCTCTCTCTCTTCCTCCTCTTCCTCCTCTTCCTCTTCTTCTTTCTCGTCTCTCTCGTCGGTTTTCCGCTCCTCGTCTCCGTCGTCGCTCGGATCGTCTCGTAGTTTCTCCTCCAGGGACGAGTCCGACAGGTGGAGTTTGTTCGTGTCCCGCAGGTTCTCCGTGTCACCAGCAGAGGGCGCCGGAGACGAGCTGAGCAACAACACACACAAAAACATTTAAAAAAATAAAAATAAAGAAAAATAAATAAATGTAAATAAATAAAAAGAAAACGACGCATAAACAAAACGTGCGGTAGTATCAGGACTAAACCAGGACTAAACCAGGACTAAAACAGGACTAAACCAGGACTAAAACAGGACTAAACCAGGACTAAAACAGGACTAACAGGACTAAAACAGGACTAAAACAGGACTAAACAGGACTAAAACAGGACTAAACAGGACTAAAACAACAGGACTAAAAAGGACTAACATGGACTAAACAGGACTAAACAGGACTAAAACAGGACTAAACCAGGACTAAACAGGACTAAACCAGGACTAAACCAGGACTAAAACAGGACTAAAACAGGACTAAACATGTACTAAACAGGACTAAACATGGACTAAAACAGGACTAAACATGGACTAAAACAGGACTAAACATGGACTAAAACAGGACTAAACATGGACTAAAACAGGACTAAACATGGACTAAAACAGGACTAAAACAAGACTAAAACAGGACTAAACCAGGACTAAAACAGGACTAAACCAGAACTAAACTAGGACTAAAACAGGACTAAACAGGACTAAAAACAGGACTAAACAGGACTAAAACAGGACTAAACCAGGACTAAAACAGGACTAAAACAGGACTAAACTAGGACTAAAACAGGACTAAACCAGGACTAAACTAGGACTAAAACAGGACTAAACCAGGACTAAATTTGGACTAAACTAGGATTAAACCAGGACTAAAACAGGACTAAACTGGGACTAAACCAGGACAAAACCAGGACTAAATTTGGACTAAACCAGGATTTAAATGGGACTAAAACAGCACTAAACCAGGACTAAATCAGAACTAAACCAGGATTTAAACAGGGACTATACAAGGACTAAACCTGGACTCAATTAGATATTTCTTATTTGAAGTTAAAACGTTCCTCACCTGGGACTGTCCCCGTCCTCTTGGTCTCGGTCTCGGTCTTGGTCTTGATCCAGGTTTTGGTCTGGACTCTTGACACAGGGTTCAGCTGAAGTCTCCTCTCCTCCAGACTCGTCCTCCTCCTCGGTCTCGTCCTCGGTCTTGATCTCGGTCCCGTCTCGGTCTTGATCTCGGTCCCGTCCTCGGTCTTGATCTCGGTCTTGATCTCGGTCCCGTCCTCGGTCTTGATCTCGGTCCCGTCCTCGGTCTTGATCTCGGTCCCGTCCTCGGTCTTGATCTCGGTCCCGTCCTCGGTCTCGTCCTCGGTCTTGATCTCGGTCTCGTCCTCGGTCTCGTCTCTGTTTTCTGAATCTTCCAGGACTTTTATGTCGGTCTGGATTTGGACGTCTTCAGGTTTGAGCTCCTCGTCTGAAAAACACCAGAGAGATTTAGTTTCAGTCCTGGTTTAGTCCTGGTTTAGAGCTGTTTTAGTCCTGTTCTAGATCTGCTTTTAGTCCAGATTTTAGTCCTGGTTCAGTCCAGGTTTAGTCCTGTTTTAGTCCTGGTTTAGTCCTGGTTTAGTCCTGGTTTAGTCCTGGTTTAGTCCTGTTTTAGATCTGCTTTTAGTCCAGATTTTAGTCCTGGTTCAGTCCAGGTTTAGTCCTGGTTTAGTCCTGTTTTAGTCCTGGTTTAGTCCTGTTTTAGTCCTGGTTTAGTCCTGTTTTAGTCCTGTTTTAGTCCTGGTTTTTTAGTCCTGTTTAGTTTTTAGTCCTGATTTAGTTCTGGTTTAGTCCTGGTTTAGTCCTGGTTTAGTCCTGTTTTAGTCCTGGTTTAGTCCTGGTTTAGTCCTGTTTTAGTCCTGGTTTAGTCCTGATTTAGTTCTGGTTTAGTCCTGGTTTAGTCCTGGTTTAGTCCTGGTTTAGTCCTGGTTTAGTTCTGGTTTAGTCCTGTTTAGTCCTGGTTTAGTCCTGATTTAGTTCTGGTTTAGTCCTGGTTTAGTCCTGGTTTAGTCCTGTTTTAGTCCTGGTTTAGTCCTGGTTTAGTCCTGTTTTAGTCCTGATTTAGTTCTGGTTTAGTTCTGGTTTAGTCCTGATTTAGTCCAGGTTTTAGTCCTGTTTTAGACTTGTTTTAGTCCTGGTTTAGTCCAGGTTTAGTCCTGGTTTAGTCCTGGTTTAGTCCTGGTTTAGTCCTGGTTCAGTCCTGGTTTAGTCCTGGTTTAGTCCTGGTTTAGTCCTGGTTTAGTCCTGGTTTAGTCCTGTTTTAGTCCTGGATAAATAATGTTTTACAATAAACGTTTAAATGATCCAGGAATAAATTAATTCGGCTTTAAAATTAGAATAAACCAAACACTTACTTCAGAATAAAGTTGTTTAAAGAGTTTACATCGTCTTTTTTACCTTCTCCTGTCTCCTCTGTCTCTTCTCTCTCTTCTGCTGTGGAGATGTTCAGAGAGTCCTCCAGGAGAGACTCTGCTCCAGACCCCGGATCAGGTCCCGGATCAGGTCCCAGCTCAGGTCTCTGACACAAACACAAACACAAAACATCTGATATAAAAAAAAAACACTTTAATTCTGTCTCGTTTCCGTTCAGTTTTTTTGTTTTTTTGTTTTGTTAAAGTTGTTCCTGACCTTTGCCGGCCTCTTCCTCCTCCTCCTCCTGCCCTTCTGCCTCAGCTCCAGTCTGTGTCTCGCCGCAGAACTGTCCAGACACACGGAGGACGAGGCCGGAGAGCTGAAGTCCCCCGGAGCGACCAGCAGGGGGCTCAGAGCGCCACTCGAGCCCGGACACGACAGCTGAGACACAGAGTCAGACCCCGGGTGTAAAAAGTTCAGTTTTGTCTCATGTTTTTGTGTGTTTGTGGAGAGTTATATTCACGTTTTGAGATTAAATGGATAAAACTCTGTAGATTTATTCTGATTTAACTCAACAACACACAGAATTGTTTTATTTTTACACTTTAGTTGAGTTAATTTAAGATGAAATGATGAACAAAACTGGTTCAGACTGGTCGAGTCTAGGGGAGTTTGAAGTGGAGGAAGGAGACAAATGACACAGAGACGTGAGAGAAAGACAAAAACAAAATAAAAAACAAACAGTAGATTTAAAATAATGTCGCCTTTAAAGTTCATGAGAACGAGCGGAGAAAATCTGATTTGATTTGAGACGACTCTGGGAGGACGCTCTCTGGGACTTTCTGGGACTCGGACTCTCTCTCTCGGAGACTCTCTGGGAAGAGACTCTGGACTGGGACTCGGAGACTCGGACTCGCTCTCTGGAGACTCTGGGACTCTCGGAGACTCGGACGCTCTGGGACTCTGGGACTCTGGGACTCGGACGCTCTGGGACTCTGAGACTCGGACGACTCTCTGGACTCGGGGGGACTCTGGGGACTCGGACTCGCTCTGGGACTCTGGGACTCTGGGACTTGGACTCGCTCTGGGACTCTGGGACTCGGGGGGGGGGGGGGAGACTCTGGGACTCGGGGACTGACTCATAGACTCAGAGACTCAGACTCAGAGACTTTCAGAGTTTCAGGGAGATTCAGAGACTGAGCGACTGCACAGAAACCAAAGGAATGTTCAACCAAGATTTACTGAAACACAGACCTGTATTTAAAAGTCAATGACAGAGGAGAGAGAGAAGAGAGAAGAGAGAAGAGAGGAGAGAGGAGAGAGGAGAGAGAGAGAGAGAGAAGAGAGAGAAGAGAGAGAAGAGAGAGAGGAGAGGAAGAGAGAAGAGAGAGAGAGAGAGAGAGAAGAGAGAGAGAGAGAGAGAGAGAAGAGAGGAGAGGAAAGACAGAGAGAGAGAGAGGAGGAAGAGGAGGTAAAGAATGAAGAAGAGAAAGAGGAGAGGGGGAGGAGAAGAGAGAGAGGCAATAAGACTCAACTTAGAGTCAATAACAGAGGAAGGAGAGGAGAGGAGGAGAGACAGAGGAAAGAGAAAAGAAGGAGGAAAACAGATGGAGGGAAGAGGAAGAGAAGTAGACAAGGAGAGGGGGAAGAAGAGAGAGGGAGGAGAGGGAAGAGAAAGAAGAGGGTGAAAGAGGAGGGAGAGAGAGAAATATGCAGAGAGTGAGAAAACAGAGGAGCGGAGAGAAAGAATAAAAGGAGTGAATGAAAGAGCGAGAGAGGAGAAGGGGGGAGCCGCTCCAGGTTTTTACACTTTTTCGTTTCGTTTATGTGGTTTATTTCATTTCAGATGGTCCGGGGAGACGCCGGACTCGGGTCACGCGTCTGGTCCGACCTGCAGGGGGCGCCGGGACTCCAGCTACAGCACACACGCGCACTTTAAAAACGCAGAGGAGTTGTTTTAAAAATAATAAATAAAAAATAAAAATAAAATAATAAATAAATAAATAAAATAAATAAATAATAAATAATAATAATAATAAAAATAATAAATAAATAATAATAATAATAAATAATAATAATACATAAATTATAAATAAATAAATAAATAATAAATAAAAATTATAAACAAATAAATAGTAAATAAAATAATAAATAAATAATACATACATAATAATAAATAAATAAATAATAATAATAAATAATAATAATAATAAATAAATAAATAATAATAAATAAATAAGAAATAATAATAAATAAAAATAAAATAAAATAATTTCGTTTATGTGGTTTATTTCATTTCAGATGGTCCGGGGAGACTCCGGACTCGGGTCACGCGTCTGGTCCGACCTGCAGGGGGCGCCGGGACTCCAGCTACAGCACACGCGCGCACTTTAAAAACGCAGAGGAGTCATTTTATAAATAATAAATTTAAAAAAATAAATAAATAAAAAAAATTCAAAAATAAATAAATAAATAAACAAAAATAATAATAAATAATAATAATAAATAAGAATAATACATAATAAATAAATAAATAATAGTAATAATAGTAATAATAATAATAATAATAATAATAATACATAGATAAATAAATAATAATAAATAAATAATAATAAATAATAGAATAATAATAATAAATAAATAAATAATAGTAATAATAGTAATAATAATAATAATAATAATAATAATAATACATAGATAAATAAATAATAATAAATAAATAATAAAAATAAAATAAAATAAAAAACGTGGAGACGAGGAACCAGAAGCTCACACAGATTCATGAAGCGGAGACATGAGTTCTTGTTTAGTCCTGGATCATGAGATGTTTTTACTGTTTTTACTGTTTTTACTGTCACACTTCTGAACAGAAATCTAACCGCGCACCTCCTGAGGGGAAAACGGCAGAAGAACAAACGTCTCTGTGTGGATCTATAAACGCCCAAACAAGTAAACAAACAAACATATGTCACGATCACACGAGAGCTTTAATTCAGAAAATAAATAAATAAAATTTAAA